>NW_020897731.1:13978243-14123231 GCF_003984885.1 Neopelma chrysocephalum | reverse complement strand
TTTTCAAAAAGAATTTCATGTGTTCAGGTTTGATCAGTTTTACACTGAGGTATTTTTGCGTACATAATTATATATACATATATAATTAATTGTGGAATTAGCACCCTGCTGTGAGATTTCCAGTGTCACTTTCTTTGTTTTGACGTTTGACCATGTTACTTAAGATGTGAAAGCAATGGGTTCCTGTCTTCTACTAATGCTCCCAATGTTTACTCTTTCTGTAACTTTTACAAATGAGGATAGATAGTTGCCTGGTCTGTTCAGGCATTCTTATCAATAAAAATGAAAATCCAGAATAAGTCTTCCAATCAAGAAAGTCAACAGTGAAATTTGGTTTGGAGAAGAAAAATTAAGAATTAGTAGTAGGTAAAGTAAAAGACTACTTAAAGAAAATTTCTTGACTGGTTTGCAATAGAAAGACTGCTAACTCACTACATTCTCTAGTAATAGGAACATAAAAATCTTGAGAAAATAACTGACATACACTGGGCCAATTAAACCTTATTGCAACTTAGTTTTGAGACTGTTAAGGAAGTGTTATTGTGTTTTGAATGAGATTTATTATTTTCCATAAAAGCTGGCAGGTGGTTTCACAGTGGCAAAGCTAATTTAATAGTTCCCTTGTGCCCAGGGGTGTTTGTTCCAGTGGGTGAAGAATGGCAGAAAATTACTGCCTCAGAAATTATGCCAGTTCAATGCTTGTGAGCTGTGCTGTAAACCCAGATTAATTCTCTTATCCTAAAAGAAAAAAAATGTACAATCTTTCTTTCTAAAGTCAGAGAGAGACTCTGAGATAAAGCCTACCTCTGGAAAGTTTGTTTCATGGAAGCAGTAATCCTCATTTTGCCGTTACTTATGAGTTGGAAACTGCAGTGATACACTTAATCCAAGAGAAAAGGAGGACTCTCTGTCTCCCTGAGTCTGTCTCCTTTGTGACACTGAGGGCAGTTGACACAGAACCACACCCTCAAAAAAAGCGTAAATCAAAATTCAAGATACAGAGCAGAGGCAGCTCAAGTGAGCAGCAGCAGTACTTTCTGTAGAACACCCAAGAGGAAGCAAGAATTACTTTTATAAGTGCAAAGAACCGTGTCCCGCTGCTTGACTTCCTCTTCTGTTGAAAAGGACGGTTCGGCTCGTTCCTCGTTAGTTTTGTTAATAAACAGATAAGTCTCCCACCGAGTCTTCAAGTAAGAAGACATCTGAGATTACGTGTTCTTGGTTATCTACTCGACTGAGAAGAGGTATTCGCAATTATAAACATTATATTCATTATATTCATTAAATTCCTGAACTCCTTTAGGCTAAGAATTTGATTTGATACACAGGTTAAAATTGAAAAAAAAAAAAAAAAAGAAAATCAGCAATCCCTACTTGTTCTGCTTATGTACTCTAGCAGCTTCAGGTTGTTTATTGTTGTGGGTTTTTGTTTGCTTGTTTGTTTGTTGTTGTTGTTGTTTATTAAATTGGGCTTTAACATTTCATTACCTACTCATAACTGTTTCTAATGGCTTGCATTATCTATCCTCAGGACTGCTGTACTACCTTTTCTCCTTGGATGCTGCTGATTAGCCAAAAGCACGCAGCTACAGTGTTGCAGAATTTGCTCCCATCAGGACTCACCTTTGAATTGTGAAAACAACTGTAAAGTCATAGTATTAATAGATTCTACAAATGGAAATGTGAACGAGTATCTAAACAATTAATAGTGGTCTGTCACTAGACTCAGAAAATGCTTATTCTCTGGAAAAGTCTTTTTCCCTTGTGCCCAAAACCATAAAAGACCAAATGCCCAAAAGCATTTTTACTTTTTGCTTGTCCGCATGTTTATCTCAGATAATGAATCATCATAATGTTTTAATATGTATATGTCTGAAAAAATTATTGTATAATAGATAGTGGCTACAGTTTGTCCCATGAATAGAGCTGACAGTCAAGCACAAAGGAAAAGATTATTTCCTGAGCGCTTTATCTTTGTCAAGTGCACAAATGGTACTGACATACTATTTTTGAGAATTTAATTTTCTGCATATTTTCTTTACTAGAAGACTGGGGGATAGTGGGGGGATGAGATGTGAGATGGGGTGATTGTCCCAAACAAGAACCTGGCAGTCTGGTATTGGGAATCTACTTGTGGATAGGTGTAGTCAGGGGCCAATAAGGGTATTTCTGCACACAACGTTGGTGCCAGGTGAAAAAAACATTCAGTAATGTACCTGCATTTATAATCACTGCAATTTTGTTTCTTAAATGAGTGGGGTTTTTTTCCTTGGGTATTTAACATGAGTAAAACTAACTAAATAAATTATTTAGATTAAAATAACATAGCATTTAAACTCTAAGCTATAATTGCCTGTGCAATGGCTATGGCCATGGATATGGCTTTTGTTTCCTGCTATGTCAGTAGAGAAGTCCAGCTGCAGTTGCTGAAATACGAAGTGGGCGAAGGTCTAAGCATGGAAGCTAGTTTACCAGACTATAGATCTAAACTGGAGTTCAACTGTGAAGATGAGGTAAGTAGGAGCAACGTCTCTGGGCACTAAGGGACTGTGAATGCAGGGTCACATTTTGTGTCACCAGAAGTGTTTCTGAACACTTGCGTGAATGCTGCCGTGGTGGCAACGACTTCCATAGGGCCTGTGGCCCCTCAGGGCAGGTGCACTGCCCTGCCCATACAGTAAGCAGCTCCAATGAAGCTCTGATAACAAACCGGCCCCGTGCGGGTGTCGGGGGCCTCCGGTGAAGAACGATTGTCTTCTGCCCTATCTCCTCAGCCCTGAGCCCTGCTACGCCGTGGCAGCGAGGAAGGTCCCGGCACGGTGAGCACGGCCACAGGGGCGGCAGCGACAGAGGGGCCTTGCCTGGCCACAGTTGAAACCCACTGTTGTCAAGGAAGACACCTCCAAACCTGCCTGGGTGAGAGGCTCCCCCACAGGCACCCCGCTGAGGGTGGCACTGCACCCCGGGTGCTTTGCAGCAAATGACAAACGCAAAGCAGGAGTGTCAAGGAGTCATCTCCTTTAGGACACGATGCTCCGCGCCCATCTCGCCCCCTCGCTGCGCCCCAACGTTGATATTGCAGGGCTGAGGGGGCCGGGCTCAGGAAACCACGTCTGGGAGCTGCAATATTAAACTGCTCCTGAGGGCAGGGGGCGACCTCGGCGTAATCCCCGCTGGTGTGTGTAAGCACAGCCTGCTCCGTTCCCCAAGGCCGGGCCGGGGCGACCCGCACACACCACTCACCCCAGGCCAACCCCGCTGCCCCCGATCGCGCAGGGCAGGTCCCTGGGGACAGCCCCGCCCCGGGCCGGGTCGGCGGCCCCGCGCAGGCGCAGTGCGGGCAGGGCGCGCCCGGCGGCGCTGGGCCGGGCTGGGCCGCGCCGGGAGGGGCGGCGGCAGGGACGCCGCTGCCAGCGCGGAGGAGCGCGGGCGAGGCGCCGGGAATGGCTCCGGCAGTGACTAGCGGGGTTCCGCCGACTGCGCTATCGCTGGGCCCCACGGCTGCCTGGCTGGGCGGCAGCTCTGCTCTCGGTGGGTCGCTGCGGCCTCGGTCCTTCTCCGCGGGGGCACGCTTCAGCCCGCGACCCCCTCGCTCCCCGCCGGCAGCCCCTGAGCCTCTCCGAGGGCTGTGACCTCGCTGGGCAGCGCAGCCTCTGCTGCCGCTCGGGTGCCTCGGCTGACCCCGCTGCTTCTGCCGGGAGCCTCCCCGCTCTCACGGCCGGGGCCCGGGCGGGTTACGGGGGGATCCCCGGCGTTCGGATTCTGCGCGGCTCGCGGCAGAGCGGCACGGCCGGGTACGGTGCCCTCCGCCCTGGCCCCCGGCAGCCCGGGCAGGCGGGCAGGGAGGGGGCTGCGCCTCCGCGGTGACAGCGGCTGAGGTTTCTCCCGCCTGTCCACGGGGCTCTCGGGGCTGGCGCTCCCGTGTCCCTCTCGGGCGGGCTGCGAGTACCCTCCGCGATCACAGGACTCTTAGTGTCGCGACAGCCCCGGCCTGTGGATTGAGTAGTTGTGGCCACGAGTTGTGGGATAAAATAGAAAGAAAAGACTGTAATGAGCTATACAAACTCGAGGCTGGCGACTCCTCCGAAGTTGATTTTTTTATTCCAGAATTGGATGTCTCTTAAGATAGAAGTGCGGTAAAGAATTGTTTCTACTTCAGCCTCTCTCGTGAGTTTAAACTTGGCTTAGCGTTCGGGGTTTAGAAGTTAAGTTGACTGTCACCCTTGAGAACTGTGAAGAGCCCTCGCGCACATAACGGCCAGCAGAAGTTAGCTCAAAATTACATTTTTTTGTTTACATCTAACCCCAACTGTTATGGTACTAATAATGTAAAAGTGAAACTGAATTTGTTGCCTGTGTAGTCTGAAGTGCTTTTTTGTGCATTGTCTGTGCTTCTCAAACACTTATGATAAAAATTGATGCTCATTTTTACCTGGTGGGTAAGAGTGTACCAGCTTGTTTCAGAGTAAACTTTAAACTTAATGGAAAGAGTTAAGATGGCCATACCTACTAGCAAAAAATTAGATAATAACTGTTTCTAGTTTCTACTTTTTCTATGCTTTTTGTACATCTATATATTTCTTGGGGCAGGCCAGGTTGGACAGAAGGTTTGAGGTATCTACCGCCTGCTCTTTGTTTTCTGAAAGCAAGAGGAATGGAAGGCTTGTCATCCAGTCCATCCTTCTCTTTGGGAGAGTGGAAAGAAATAAGTACCACTAGGCATCTTGAATTTCAGATGCGTTGACTGGTAGCTAGTGCTACCTGAGGCCCTAATTCTTTTTTGGTATTCAGGTTTTGTGTGCAGAGGCAAGAGCAGGAGAGGAGTTGTGGATTTTTCTTCTCTTCTTGATCATTACTATCTTTTTTTTTTAACAGATAAAAAAATAATTTGTCCTTTGATGGTTGTTACTTCAGCATATTACTGCATGTTTCTACATGTTGGGATTATGCGGTTTGCCTACTACTGGCATTTTGAAGAGAGTGTAAACAGCTATTTTGGTAAACAAAAGGATGTGTATTCATAGGCTTGTAATGACTTTCCACAAGTGTTTATACTCAGGATTGCTATATTGAGCTTGAAGGCAGTTATGCTGGAGGACTGTTAGTATGCGATGTGCCTTTGTGGGATATAATAACGATAGCAGCAATTTTGTCTGGTATATCTAGATGAATAGAATGAACTTCTGCAAGCTAAAAGTTGACAAGAATAGCGAGAAATGTGAAACGTGTGAAAGAATTTTGTTCTTCCTCTGAGCTTGACAAGCGGCTTGCTGTCAATGTGTCTGCTGTATCACAAGATCACAGTATATCTCTTTACAGAAGAGATATACTGGTTTGGGTTAAAATTGATTTTTGACTCCTGTATACTAGTGAGGGTTGTTAGCTTGTGTAAATGCATTGATAGAATGTGCTTGGTAGCATTGATTTAATGCTGCTCACTAGATGCTGATTGCACTTGTAAATTTATCTGTGTTATGCAATAGTTTTAAATATCTGATGTGTCCAGGAAGGATTGTACTTATTTTTTTTAACAGCCAAACTGGTGAAATGTGCTTTATTAAATGCACATGGTGGCTGTTTGCAGTGTGTGTTTTATTTGAAAATTGAAATTTGAGGAAAAGTTTTCCAACAGAAATGAAAATGCAAAGCATCAATTCTCTGTGTTTTTGCAGTGGGAGCTATGTGCTGCTCAAGTAGTCACCAAAGCAATTACACCATATGCACTGCAATTTTAGCACTGGTAAATAGTGAACGTGAGCTTTTTGGTTCTGTATATGTTTGTGCAGCATTATCAACCACATGTTGTGCCTCACAAAGAATGGACTGAATCTCTGTTACTCCGTTAATATTTCAGTTTTTCCCTTTCTGAACAGGACAGAACTTCTCTAGATATTCTTAATGTATTTTTTTTTCCTCATTGAATTCTGAATAGTGTCAGATGCCTTCATGGTGTGACTGTTTGGACTGTCTGGGTGACTGACAAGATGATTTATTAGGTTTCGTCTTCCCTTTTGGTTCCTAACAAGCTCCATGTGGCAGTGTAGAAATTGCAATGCTTTAAAATAGTTGATAGATATGTGCATTATACAGTAATGCTTTTAGCTGTAGTTTGTTTGCTGTGAATAGGAGCTTTCCTTTCATAGCAGGTATCTCCTCTCTGAACCCCCACCCCTAAGAGAAGACTGCTTAAAACTTTTTGCAGACAATTTACTGGAAGTGTTGATAGGGTGTGTAATTCAGAAAAAATTGGGATTAGTCAGGGTGGAGACTTACCTTTCAGAGTAGAATGCTCTCCTTCCAGACTTACTGCAAAATTTGCCCTCAGTCATAATTATTGTAGTGACTTCAGTGAGCTGAAGACTCTGTCTCTAATGTAAGGACTCGTAGCAAGCTCCAGCCTGAGGTACTATGAAAAACTTGCTGGCTTGTGGTTGTGAGCACAGTGTTGGGCAGCAAGGATGCTGCAGGTGGGTCCTCCCTGAGACTTGCTGCATGTGTCTTACTATCAGCGTTCACAAAGTAGGTGCAGTTGGAATGCACTCTAAAGAAACGTGGTTGATCCTTCTGCTCGTTTTCTTGAGATACTGCTTTTGACAAATCTAATGAAGGTTTTGAAGTCGGATCTTAACAGCAATTCTTAATCAACCTTGCTTAACCTCTAAGGCAGTTGGCAGTGCTGTTATTAGTTGTCAGTATGTTCTTTCATCATGTGGCTTCCTTTTTGTCACCATGTTTCCTGCTTATTTCACTTATGGTTGTAGGTTCTGATTACTACAAGGAAGCTAGAAGTTGAGCGGAATTCACAAACTTGTTGAATGTTCTTCTTCGATGATAGGTGGTTTTCCTTTGTTATTGAGTTTATGCATATTCCCTGAAGTACAATTTCCTTGAACAATAGACAAAGCAAGTGGTAGGCAATAGGTTTTCTTCACTTAAGAGGTTTTTTTTCTAGAAAATAAGTGTTTTTTAACCTGTTCTTTACTGACTTTTCTAGTTTGTCTGCTCTCTTCTGTAGCTACCGCCTTACTAATAAGGCAGAGAAGCCCAAATGTTTCCTGAATATTTTTGTATGTGTGTGTTTTGGGCAGTCGTATATTTTGACTTGTTATTGAAATTCCTTATCATTTGATCTGCTTAGTTTTACAAAAGCATTTTGACTGTAGTATTCACAACAGATAAATACTATTTAAATCAGATAACTTGTAAAAAGTGTATTTAATTTGAAGTTGCATCAAACTGTTCTTATTCAATTTACTATTGGTAAAATAACTAAAAACCTATATTAAATAAGTACATGATTACCATCAGAGTAAATGAATTGCCTAGACGATTTCACTGCTAAGCACTTGAATTAAGAATCTGAAAAATGAAATTCGACTTTTATAGTAGAAACCTGTACTGCAGCTCTAGTTAGGATGGTTTACTATATCTCTGAATAAGTTGAATGTACTGAATGAAAGTCTTTAGGTAATTTAGAACTTTCTTCTTTTAAGAAAATATCCACCACGCCTAAAATACCAAGAAATATAAGCTGATATTTAAGTAATTTCACTAAAACTCAATTAAGTTTTTAAAAATAAAGTTAGTTCTCTTAAATTCCTGAGAGTGAGGTATTTGGTGTGTATTTAGGAAACTGAGCTAATAAACAAGGGGTTTTTATTTTTATGCCTGAACTTAAAGGTGATTTAAAATGAAAGAAAATTTTATTTTAAATGATACTTAAAATGAATGCTATAAATCAAAGAACACATCCAGATTGAGCACCCTGATTTAGTGAAGGTGTCCCAGCTAATGGCAGAGGAGTTGGGACTACATAGTCCTTAAGGTCCTTTCCAATCCAAATCATTCTATGATCCATCCACCTTAGATGTCTGGCCTGGAGGTAAGAAGTCTCACTAGAGTTAAATGGAGTTTAGAATATACTTCCTTTAGAGCCAGGAGAGGATGAAGCACTAGATATGATCATCAGATGCCTTTTCCTTGCAGGGGAGCTGGGCTTACAGGCTGCCTGACCATTCCTGCCTGTGGCGTTGCCAGCTTCATCAGTGCTTTGATGATGCCCTTCTAACAGTGTAGGTCTGCATGGTGAATTGAACCAGAGGTGATCCAGGTATGGAAGAAAGAAAAAGAAAAAAAAAATCACCAGAAAACCGCAAAAAAAAAGAATCAAAACTCAACTGTGGAAGCCATATCCTGTCTAATTATTTTGAACCTTAAGTGACGGCTCTTCTCCTGCAGATGTGAGAACTGGTGTGTTAGTAGTGAGGAGGGAGAGAAATGCATAAACTGATGTTGCTACCGAGGCATGTTTTCCAGCTATGCTTAGCTGAGATGTTTGAGCAGATCATGTGCCATATCTGAATATTTCATTTGTCTTGTACTTAAATAGGTTGTACATGATCATATTTAATTTCTTTAAATATTAATTAACGTTAAGACCAACAATAGTTTGTTTCTGTACACTGTGAGATTGATAGCTATGTTTCATTTTCATGCCTGAGAGCAGGGAATATGATCCTGTAACTCCTTGAACTTTATGGAGAAGAAAATAGCGAGTATATATATGGACTTATTTTTAGCAGGTAGATCGCTAGAAAAATCAAATTCATAAAATGTAAACAAAGCTGTTTAAAAGGCGTACCGTAAGATATAAAGGACATGGGCATAATGAGCAAAATCCAGAGTAACCGAATAGGATTCTTTATCAGTAGAGCAGAGAGAAGATTACATCATTGTTTATGGGCCACTTTCTGTAAATTAAACAATACAAAAACAAGAGGGATGTGCTTGAAGTAATCAGCTGGATGTAGATTATGCTTAGATTTAGTATAGAAGAGTTAGAAAAATATAGTGCATCATTTTAATGATTCGTTGTATGTTGCTTATATAAGATCTAAACAGTTTTGATTTTTGTTATTAAAAGGATTTATTTTTCAAGAATCTGAGTAGGTCTTCAAGCAGGATAAGATTAGGATTAAATATTTCTAGAAATTTCTCACGTGCTTTTTGAAAAGTTTGAGAATTGTCTATATTAATAAAAATGCAAAGCTTTGAGATAACTGTGGCTCATATTGGAGAGGTCCAAGTGATCGTGCCAAGTATGAAGTCTTTTGAAGTACATGCAGTTAAAACCAAGGGAAGAATAATTCTGCACCTCAGTGCAAGCAGAGTCTGAGATTGTGGTAGGAGGTACTAAAGGAGTTGTTCTGATCCTCCATTTGCATTGAAAAAGACAATAGGTGTGGAGGGTGAGCTGTTACCTTTGCAGGATCTTTAGCCACGCTTGGCAGGTAAGTTGTCTAGGTTAATCCCACTTTTTGAGAGCAGGATGAAGTAGAATGACCTCTCTAAGGTGCTCCCAGCTCTCTTTTCTGTGAGCTCATAAAACCTCGAGGGGGAAAGGTTTGTTACATAGTATTACCTTTGCTTATGGTCTGCTCTAGCTTCATTCTTCTCCCAGCCTTGAAGACATTGTAGTCTTGGCATATTTTTGGGGTCCGACATTATTTTACTAATATGGAGGGAATATGGTATTTAACTAGGATGTTAATAATATGTCTAGGCCATGTAAAAATTACAATTTAATGAAGGATGAAGTATCTTTTCATTAATGTGGTGATCAACCCCTCCTGCCATGATTTTTTAAATTTATTTGTGTATAATGACCATAAAATGGGCAAATGCTGAAACAGGTTGCCCAGAAATATGGAATGTTCTTCATTCAGATGGAGCTTACCTGAGCAACCTGATCTAATCAGTGCTGCTTTTAGCAGCATTTGGACTGGCGAACTTCAGATGTCCCTTCTAATGTAAATATTCTATATTTCTGGTAGTTCAAAAATCCCAGTTTATAATGTGGAATATACATCTGTGAAATTCAGAGCTTAATTGAAACAAAAATGCTTAATTATGAATATACAGTTAGTGGGGGACTGTGCTGTAGCTTAAATTCTTTGCACACAAAAATAATTCTTTCACATCCTGTTTCAAGTTTAAATATAAAATGGCTTCCAAATCTCAGACAAGCAAAGAATGAGCTCACCTTACACTGTTGAGTAGAGGGTAAATGTTCTTTCTTTTGGGAAATCCCACTGTCAAGAAAAAAATTAAGGTTGTTTCTCTCACACCTGATACTTTTTCTTTGCAAGGGTCAATACTAGATCCTGTATTTACTCACATATTAGGGAAGGATCCACATTTTGTTGTCAATTTTTTATTAACTTAGGACTGGAGGAATGATATGACATTTTTCTTGCTGATGTGAACTAGGAACAATGGTAGTGTTATTCTTCTGTGAAATATGCAAGCCCTCTATTTGAGATTACAAGCCTGTCAGGCTAGAATATTGTTGGTTCTTCACTGTTACATTGAAGAAATATCATGTGGGTTTTTTGGATGTTAGACATTTGCAATTGCTTGTTGAAGAGGGGCTATCTACTGCTGCAGGTGTAAGTTCTCAGCCAATAGAGTATGTGTTGTCCACACAGAAGGTGCATCGCATTGACACTGTGGGGATTTGGATGTGCTTGTAATTTTCTAAATGCTTTCAAGTGATTTACAGTCTATAGTGATAACTGTTTATTTGTTTACATAGATGGAGAGGCTCCCCAGGTTTTGTCAATCCATGATTTACAGACAACTACTTTGACAACTAAAACTGATGGCAATGATGGCAAGACTGAACACCTAGAGTATATTGCCTTTGCTTTGGTTCCTGTTTTCTTCATCATGGGTCTTTTGGGGATCCTTATCTGCCATGTCCTTAAGAAAAAAGGTTATCGTTGTACAACGGAGGCTGAAGAAGTAGAAGAAGAAAAACTTGATGAAAAAATAGGTAATCAAGTCTAATAAACAAGTTCCTATTTCTGTACATTGCTACTGCTATGAAATAATTTATTGTGAGACTTCTGTCATTCCGCTGTCTATATTTGACATCAAAGTAATATTAAGAAAAATATCTTTATTACTGTGTGCCGGTTGGATTTTGATCTTTGCCAATCAAAACTAGCAGTATTCCAATTTCCCATGCAAGTCCTTTAACATCAGTTAAGAGCTTACAGAGGGATCAAATTATCAGTATATTTGTTTGCAACTCCACAGTGCAGTTGGAGTCACTAGATAACATTTTGCATTCTACATGCTGTTTACAACAAAGTATTAGTTTACATAGTTCTATGTGAGGAGTAGCAAAAGGTTGCCATTTAAAGTCTAAAATCTTGGTTTTATGTTTAGCAATCTTGATTTGCACCTGTTGTGCTGTCATGGTCATCTCCCCTTCTCCTTATAAAACCAAGCCTTTGGACTGAATGCCTGCATTCTGTTTTATGGAATGTCTGCTTCTTGTAATTTTTTCTTAAAGATACCTTTATTTTTGTCCTAATGTTTGTTTGTGCCCTCGTTTTTATGGTTCCTTGTTCTCATCTGTTCTTACTTGGGGAAAATAAAAAGGCATTATCACTTGGGAAGGGATATAGTAACCCAGTATAGCATTTGGCTAAGTCAAAACAAGAGCCAAGTCACTTGTAAATACTCTCGGCCTCTTCCTTTCTTTCAGTCAATTTCTTTCAGTAGGTTCATAATGAATGTAAATTACAGTGGCTCTGTGGTAAGGGTAGAGCCATGTGGTGCAGTAATGATGTGTTGGTGTGTTCTTAAGCATTTACTGCCTGGGGCATGTGAGGAGTGAGTGGAACTGTCTGGTCTGTCAGTTCACCTGAGTGTTAACAGCAAGGGAAGCGGTAGGGTAGTGAAAGGGGGACATCACCTACATCTCAGTTTTGGGAAGTAGCTGTTTCTAAGTTACATTGCAGAGTTGCAGGTGTTAAGATGAAGCGTGGGTACAGAGATTTACTCATTTACTATGCAGTGAAAAATTTAGGGTCTTGCCTGTCAAACTTGCCTCAATCCTTTATTTTTTTAATAAAGCTTTATAACAATTATTAGGGAAGGGCAGAGTTGTGCCTCTTGGCTGTTCTAGTTGTCCCACTGATCTTTTTCAGCCTTCGGAAGTTATTCTGCAGAAGCTTTCAGTACTGTTCATGGGTGCTTTCTATTCCAAAAGTTTTCAGTTTTTTTTTCATTAAAGTAATCAGTTGTTATGTCCTTGTAGATGTGGTGAAAAACTGAAATTGAATTCTTGTCATATTAGAAACCAATAAGACCTATTTTAAAATAGTGACTTGAGACAGTTAAATGATCTGTTTTGTTTTGTTTTTTCTCCCTAATATTAGGATTAGAAATACTGCTCTCTTGTTTGTCTCCTGCTTAGTAGCTACAGAAGTTTTGATATATGCTTGTGAAAATACTGGGTTTATTTAATTCTTAGCTGAATTTCATAGAGCTGATGTATAGATCATGAACTTGTGTTGATATTTTTTCCTGAATAAGGACTGAAAAGTCTTATTAAGCTTTTCCTCCATTGTGACAATAGATCTTGTCTTTTTGTTTTTTAATGTAGTTTCTTCTGGTGTGTTTGGTTTTGTTGTGGCTTTTTTAAAATTTTGTTTTAAAATAATTCAGTTCTTGATTCAGAAACTGAAGATACTGACAGCATATTTATTTCTTTGCACAGAAATGAATGAAACTATACATGAGAATAGTGACACTGTGGGACAAATAGTTAACTACATCATGAAAAATGAAGGTATAGTATTGGGACATTGAAGTTATCAGCCTTTGTGATGGTATTCTGTAACAAGTATGTTTTTTTCAGATAATCTGAGGTGTGTGTTTTCATTTAATAATTGATTTGGTCATGCTTAGCTCTTTGAAATTGCCTTCACAAGGCAAAACTTCAAGCAGAATAGGGAAGTTTTTCTCTTACCCCAGAATTATTTTGTATGGTAAGATAAGGTCATGCATTCCCTCATACTTTAACTGTTTGGGTATTTGATTTTTTTTTTTTTGCTTCAACCTTTTCCTTTGTTTGTGAAGTAAAAGCTCAAAGTTGCTTTCTTAGTGTCAGTGTTTAAAGCCTGTGGAAACTTCTATGTTTTGACTAGATTAAACTTTTTGTCTTGAAGTGATTTTTGCAGCTCTTGTCTGATGAAAGATTTGTACCTAAGTGAGACAATAGGGTATACTAACAGTAATGATGAATTTTGGACATGGCATCTTCATGCACTGTGTGTGCAAAGTAAAGGATAAAGAGGAAGATATGACTGAACAAATAAAATCATAGTTAAGCACCCCATGGAATACTTGATTAGTTCAGAATGTATTTGTCCAATAGAAGAAACTTGTAGGAGACTGGATGTTTTTATAGTACAACAAACTTTAGCCTTTTAATTTTGTATAAATCAGAGTTCTAAGCATTGAACTGGCTTTGAATGAAGACTAGTCCTCTGGAAAAGTGGTATTTTGGGTTTGTGTGTGGGGCTTTTGGGGTTTTGTTGTTTGTGGGTTTTTTTGCTTGTTTGTTTAATTTTTTAAATATTTTTTTTAACTGTTAGGGCTTTGAGCTTGTGTATTTTTCCTTGAGGTTGGGATTAGGTAATTTGTGTGTGTTTGAGAATATGTGAGCAATTGATAGTGCTTGGGTGATAATTAATTTGCGTTTTGTAGGGCTCACTTTAACCGATCTTCTTAATCTGAAGTTACTTTAAACATGTGAGGTGATTCAGAGATCTTGTTTGAGAGTTCTGTGCAAATGGCTACGTTATATGGCTTGTATTGGGGTGGAGCTTTGAACTGTAATTTTAGTACCTTATGTTAAGGAATTCCTGTAGCATTATATTAACTTTTTTTCTGTAATTTTCTGTTATGCCTTTTTGGAGATGTACGTAATGCAGTCATCTTTCTTTTAGATGAAATTTCTTTGAGGAACTTTAATTTTGCTTTTTGTTTTTTCTGAAGTTAGAGCTGTTCACTTTTGAAGAGTTTTGTTTATTCTCATTGCAGCAAATGCTGATGTGTTAAAGGCCATGGTAGCAGATAGCAGTGTCTTTGAACCTGAAAGGTAATTACTTGTCATTTTAATGCATGTTTCCTGAGGCAATTAAAAACATACCCTTTCAAAGGATTTTGTTTCACAAACACTTTTAAGACTACTTGCTTGAGCTACCAACTAAGAGGATAGTAGTTAGATTTTCTGTGGTGTCTGACTCCCAAAATTTTAGTAAATGCCCTACATTGGTGTTATGGTTTGAAGCTGGCTCCCTGCCAAGTCTCCAAACCTTACCACAAGAAGTCCCCCCCACCCCAAACCAAGGGAGAAGAGGGGAAAAAAACCAAAAGAACCAAAAACGAGAGAGAGACAAAGCAATATATATATATTTACACTTATATTACAGTTATGTACAGTTGAAATATATATACAATTTCACAGGAAAAGGGAAAGGGGAAGGGAAGAACAAAAACCAAAATATATATATATATATACTATCCCGATCAGTAGCCCAAGGTCTATCAACTAAAAGAATTAGCAAAGAATATCTTACTACTCTCCTTGGGACAATGGAGAGTCACGCTGGGGTGACTGCCGGCAGCCTCTGCCTCCCAAGGTCGACAAGGCCTTACCAGGCCTCACTCTCCAAGCCGACAGACTCAACAACAGGGAGATCTGCACCTCCAAAGCCACCGGAAGGAAAGAGAGCGAAGGCGTCTCCTCCTTTCTTCTTATACCCCAGTTTACGTAAAAATCGTAGGGAACACTGGGTAAATCTGGGCACTTCCTTGGTTACAAGCTGGTCACCAAGGAAGGCCTAGGCCAAACTACCACAATTGGTGACTGGCACTTCTGGGTGTGTGTTTGAGGTGTGTGATACGGTTTTACTTCTTGTTGAGCTAAAGATTACTGGTTTGCTTCAGGGTGAAGTTACTTAGAAGGTGGCTTAGTCCAAAGCTACTCTGACTTGAAAGAACAGAGGCAGCACTTATTTAATTTGTGTGGATGTCAACTTAAAATAGACATCTCATTCTGTGTCTCCTGGTTTACTTTTTTCTATATAATTGTGGGAATATACATTGGCTGACCTATCTCTTACATTTTTTCACTGCACTCCTATTTAGGTAATTATGTAGAAAAAGTAGTTCAGCCTTACAGATGCATCATATGTGTCAAAGTATTTGTATATGCATCATATGTGTAAAAGTACTTGTATCTGTACATAAGTACTTTTAGCTATATCTACCACTACTTAAAATCCTCTTCATTTGTAACCCTGTGTTCATATTCAAGGCAGAGAAGATGGAAGTTCAAGTAGTATTGTGTCACCTACAAAAGAAGTGGGAGTATATAGTTTTAGCAAAACAAAGTTGAGTATGCAACCATTAATCATGTGTTCTAATGGTGAGAGTCTTTGTTATTGAAGAAATAAAATTGAACTTATAAAAGGATTTCTTCTCAAGTATAAGAATTATTTTTAAGCTTCTGTGGTGCAGTAGAAATATTTGTTTGAATATTTTGCTTAGGCATGTTTAATGTTATTTTGGGAGTTTTAAACTAGTTTCAGTGGTGAATTAAAATATGAAAAGTAAGAGGGAGGGGAAAATTGTTTGTTCTTACAGAATTTGACAGATATTCCTAAAGCTTTTGTAATCAAGTGCAAATCCGTGGTGTACCTAAGTTCAGTGCACTATAAAATAATTTCTAATTGTAGAATAATAATGGCTGAGTAAAATCTACACTTCTGCCACTTGAAGCCATTAGTTCCTGTCTTTGCTTCAGATACTGAGCAGATTTTATTTTTCTTAATAGCATTTTCTTATTTATTTGAAGACTATTAAATGTCTGCTGTCCATATTTTTATTTGGAAAATAAGCATCCAAGTAACTCCAGTCTTCTACAGCATGTTTTACTTCTTTAATTTGTTCTTTCTGTTCTCCTTTGGAGTCTCTTCAGTTTGTTAGTATTTTTCTTGAAATAACATTCCTAAACCTGCATAGTAGGATCAGCTGTGTCATGATTAATGCTGAGTAATGTAACTTTAGGTTCACAGGTTATGCTCCTGTTATTTCCACTGTGAAGTTTGTCCTTCTTAAGCAAGACGGTGTTCATGATTCCCGTTCAGCTCATGATTATCTTTTTCTGAAGAGTGGTCATCTGTCTAGTTGCTTTTTCATCTGGGTTTGTGTAAAGGTTTTCTGCTAAAACAATGAAAATTGTGTTGTCCTTACTGCAGTACATCCAGTATTTTTGGTAAGATTTCTGTACATGTGAGTGTCTTTCACACTCTCCTCTGACCATCCCAATTTCTTATCTTGTCCCCTACAGTTACTGAGGGTGATCCAAAGTCTGTGGGTACTTTAGCTATTCTTCTATTCTGTTACCCAGTGAACACTGAATATCATCAGGACCAAAATAACCACACTCTGTATGTCTTTCCAGTTTCGTGGTAACTACTGATACATAACTTTCTGTATGTCTTTTTAGTTTGGTTTTTTTTTTACAAGGTGTGCTACCTTACTCTACAGTTACTTCACCTTTCATGAGCTCTGATTTACTTTAGGAGAATGTGTTGCATGACAGTGTCAAAATGGATGCTGAAGTTCAAAAAAGTACATCTGGTTTCAATCTGTGCTGTTTTGCTGTTTTAGAATAAAATTGTATTTATTTGATTAGATATTCTCAAATGACTTTTGGTGGTTGTATTGCTTTTTCTTTCTTTCTAGGTACTCAAATTTTATTTTTTCCCTTGAAACTAAATGATAAGTTCATTTCTTTTTGTCACAGACATTTTAGTTTTGCCTCTTTTCAATATTATGGGACTATGCTCTTCTTCTGGGAGTTCTTTGAGATGCTGTAACAATTCTGAAATACTTCCATAGTTCTCCAAGTGTGAATGTAATCAGCCTATTGGATGTTTTCATCAGTATAAGTTCATGTAACTTGTTCTTTTCTATTTTAGGCTCATTTTTTTTCCTCTTCATTTCCTTGCCTTTTGTGTTAGTTACTGTAATCACATGACTGCTGATGAATTAATTTCTGGAAGTGATTTTGACTACAAAAATATGATATCTTAAACCAGACATTCTCACAAATAAACGATCCCTGAAAAAACTAGCTATTCACTAAACCTAACTGAAGGTTATATCTTATCTTTTTTTTTTTCATTTTTAAGAAACTGGATTTTATAGTAAACATTAAATTTCCTTTATACATTTTCTTACAGCCCTTTATCTCCTACCTCTCCTGAGAGTCCGATGAGTCCAGGGACTCCTTTGTCACCCGGTGCTGTTCCGTTCAAGCACAACTGCAAAGCTCATCACTTCCATACTGTTGGAGGAGTGGTAGAAAAGGATGTTTGTACTCGTTGCAGTCACAAACGATGGCACCTTATAAAGCCAGCTCACAAATCTAAAGAGAACAGAAGAAGTCGTATTGGAGAAGTTACAGTCCTTTCTGTGGGAAGGTAAGCCTTAGATCATTTTGCTGTATACTTTTCTTAGGAATGCTACAGTGGCCGGTGTTGGATCAGATATCCATTGATTCAACTCTGTTTATAGCATCAGTGATTTTTTTTTTCATACTCCTGTTAGTATTAGACTAAAATTATTTCTGGAAGAAATAAATGTGATTTTTTTTTTTAAGAACTATGTAAAAACATGGAGATTTACTGTGGATATAAATCCAGTGCTATTGCTCATTTGATGCAGGCTAAAAAGAAACAAGGATTGCATGCATAATAAGTTCCTCTGTTTCTGAATTTGGTATTTCTCAAGTAAGTGTGAGCTATAGAAGCCACTTCATTCTCCTTGTTATTTTTAATTTCTAACTTATGTTGTAGTTCTCTTTGAAAATTACTGTTCTAAGAAGTAGGATGGAATCTGTGGATTCTGCTTTAAAACAAAATTTCCTGAGAAAGTGTGATTCAGCAGTAGTGAGTATTAGAAAGACGTGTAGGTAATAGGAAGGAAGATTGCTCTGAAGTGAAGCAGGATCTGTGTGGGTGTCTGCTCTGATGTCTAGTTCTTGAGACCTGGAAATTTGTTCCTTCCCGTACAACCGGTCCTGAGGATGACCTAACTAATCTCTGGGGAAATAAAACTCAATCTTTCTTTTGTTTCCTTAAGATTTCGAGTCACAAAAGTGGAGCACAAATCAAATTCCAAAGAACGGAAGAGCATGATGTCTGTTACTGGCGTGGAGAGTGTCAATGGTGATATGCCTGCCACGCCTGCAAAACAAGAAGTGAGCGAAGCACCTGCCACGCCAGTGAAACAGGAAATGCAGGAGAGGAGAAGCTCAGAGTAAACCGCAGGTATCAAATATTTGGAACTCATATTGAAAGCGTTATGTTGTGAAATACGTGAAGTAATCAGTAAAGTTGAAAATGTATCAGTTCCATTTGAAAACTCATCTTTCAATTTCAAAACTCTCTACACAAGGCTGCAAAATTTATATTTGATCACTCAGTTAATGATAACTTGGTAAAAGCTTATTTACCCACCAAGTTCTTGCCTAATTGTTTTTTTCAGACTTTTTAATTAGAGTAGATGTTGAAATAAAAACTTCTTTGTGGAGGTGACATCACTAGTGCACAAAATAAAACATTTGCATATTAATTTTTGGCAATAAACAATGGCTCAGATTTAGTAGCAATGTGCTTATTACTCAAACAAGTGCTACTGACAGTTGTATCACTCGAATAACTACGGTGCTTCTTCCCTGTGCTTGCTGCTTTGTACTGTGTGCTTATTTGAGATGATTGCTTACTGGATACTTCTCTGATAGATCAGTGGAGCTTTGACTAGTAACAATGGAGACATATGAAACTGCCTGTATCACAGGGATCTAACTGAGCCAGGTGGTTGAGGTTTTCTTGTGAGTCATTAAACTTCAGTGAATTGCTTGAGGTACTTTATTATGCATGTCAAAAACATGTCTGGCATGGTTTTGGAATGGAACCCTGACTATGTTGGTTTTTTTAACTGATAAGAATGTTGGGGGAAAAAAACCCTGTAAGTTAATATGTTTTGCTTCTAATTGATGACACACTGATTGATTGATAATATGAAGGGGAAAGGTGATTTTACACAACTGTGATTCAAAATTCAGACTTGACCCTTAAGGAAGAAAGGTTCTGGGGGGGCATAATAAAGGTATTGGACTTGAAGACAGTGAACTAAGTGCACAGTGTTCTGTATGCCTAGAGAAAGGATAAAATTATGTTGTGGCTGCTCTGTCCAGTTTCAAACTCTTGGTAACTTCAAATAGGAGAGGGAAATGCACAAGAGGAAATTGGACCTGTTTACATATGCAACAAGACTCAAACCCCCTCGAGTATCTTGAGATTAAAGTAGAGAGCTGGTACGCAATGGAATTACTTCTTCCAACATTTGCTGGCAGCCCAGGTTTGACTGTTAAACTAATCAGAGTGTATTTGTCTGGCTGCTGTGTCACATCGTTTTTTTGAACCATTGCTATACAGGAAGAAAGACTTGGAGATGTGGTATGCTTCTGAATATTTAAAAGTTGTGGAGGGTAATGAAATAAATTGTTTTATTTGCTCAGTGGCTAAGAAGATAATAATAGGCTAAATTGCAAGGAAGTGGAGTTCAGGTTTCAAAATGTAAAAAGTTGGAATAAGCTATTGCATCTTCATCGCTGGACATTTGTAAGACCAGACTGGACAAATGCTTTTCAATGCCAGTGTTTTGATTTTTGTTCTGTAACAAGTTTTGGCAAGTCATAGCTGCCTAGTGGCTGCTGTTTCATTGTTTCTGTGTAATCTGTGAAGAATCTACAGATGTCAGTGAAAGGCAAACTTTACTCTTGGTTTCTGATTCAGAATTATGTCCTTGTGCTGAGGGTTTTTTCTAATGTTGGTGTGGTTTCTTTTTTATTTCTTCCCTTTTTAAAAATCAGTATTAGCTAAATGCAGTAGAAGATAACCTCTTCCTTCACTGGCTGCATTGGCATTTCTGTGCCCAGCTAATTGTTTTATTACTCCTATGACTATTGTTATTTCTTTTCTAGATGTCTAATGGTAACATCATTAGATTGTTCATAATATTGTTATTATTTAATTGAAGACAGGCTAGTTATCTTCTCTTTAAACATAAGAAATAGAAAGGAAGGGGCATATATGAAAAATTTCAGTGCACTTTGATTGGAAAAAAAATGTTTTGAAATCACTCAAAAAATGTTTTGTAGTCCAGTTTTCTTTCTAATTTGTTCTTTCCTCTCCTAAATAAGAAAGCTTTTTCCTGTAATTACCTACAAATTCTACCATTACTATTTTAATCTAAAAATAAGTTGGTCTCTAGAGAGATATGATAGTAAAACTATAAAAAAATAGTCCATCTATGGCAGCTTTTTATTGTAGAACCTCCCTTAGGATTAAAGTTTTGCCCCTTCTGAAAACAAATGTTCTAATAGCAGAGAAATGGCTCCGCAGAATCTTTTAATGGTCTCTCCAGTCCAATAGAGCTATTTTGTAAATCAGCTGGGAAATTAACCAGACCTTTTTGATGTGTACTACAAAAAATAAACATCTTGCTTGAAAGGCTTTGATACTGTTTACTAGCATGGTTCTAGATCAGTTTTTGTCCACTGCCATGAAAAGCTGTTCAGATGTATACAGGTACTAGTTAGACCTTTACTTCAACTACTTATTTCAGACTTCTCATAAATTAATGTAGCTTAATTTATTGAAACTGAACAGATAAGCAGCATTTAAGACTTTTGTGCCTTCAGTCAATAAATGTCTGATTAAAAGCCTATAGTTCTGGGAAATTTGGCTCAGATCTTCAGATGCAGAGGAAGAAGGCAAACACAGATGTGTGTTTAACTGCTGCCAGAAAAGGTTTGTTCTGTCATTCGGAGGCAGTAGATTTGTGCTTTGTGGCTGACTTTAACCACTGTTACTGAGAGTTCCTGCCTGAGATGGAATTCCTGAGTTGGGCAGTCCCTGAGTAATGTAGTATTGCTGGTTGCTTGTGTTCACTGCTACTCTCAAGTTCAGGGTTTTTTTCCCCTAAACTGACATGTTCTGAAGTGACCTTTGTAGTGTTTCAGCTTATCCTGTGCATTGCTGGCTGCATCATTTGAAGTTGTAGCATGTCTTCTCCGTGTCTCCGAGGTCCATGTTCTCAGCAGGCTCCATTTCATCAGTAAAGTTTATTTAAAATATATGTAGTGGCACATAAAAGAAGTAGTAGATACACAGCTGATAGCTAAAGTCAAAACTTTTGAGTTGACCTCTTGCACATCCATTTTAAGTACTGGGTAAACAAACACTGGTACGCTGAAGCTGTGTAACATTTTCCATTCCTAGTGCTTTGCACTGTGGTGTGATTTGTCAGTTTGTCCATGTGTTTGTCTGTTCTTTTCAAGAAAACCGGCTGAATTTTTAGTTCGTCTTTAGGATTTCACATGCTAAATGTGGAATGCGCTGCAACCACTTCATGCGATTGTGGCTTTTTTTTTTCCACTTCAGAGCATCTGCTAGCTTGTTAATTGGTCTGTTCATCCTAAAACTAATTTTGCTATTTAGGTTTATTTTTAGAATTGTTTTCTTCTCTTACAGGTGGAACTTTTAGAAGAAGCTTGTCTGTGAGCACTTTGGAGAAAACTGAAAACTCCCAGGAGATGCATACTATTTAAGGAAATGTATTTATGGCACTGCAGCATTTTACAGGTTCTGTGATGGCATTCATGCAAGGTTGAACACTTAATGGGTTTTGACCAGTAAAATCAGTTAAGATTTAGACACTTAAATACTGTTAAGCTGTGTGGACATCATACCAAGTGGCTTCATCTTGGAAAGAAAGCATATATACCAGTTTTTGGACAGGAAAGGTAAAAGCCTTATGAGGTCTTTGATTTTTTTTGTACTTAGACAAACATTTCTAGTGAGCTCAATATTAAGAGGAATACAATGACCCCGTGGATAAACTGCATTCACCCCAGTGGTCCATCTGGATTTTTCTTCTTCTGTTCTACCCACTCCTGAATTGACAAGTGTTTGCTGAGGATAAAAGCCAGACTTTTAAGGATGAAAATATTCTTTTAATCTAACTGCTAGGAGCCAAGTAAAACATACAAGGAAATAATTATGTCAACCAAATCTGCATCTGTGCCTTTAGTACATAAGCTCTCAAGCTCTGTGAAGGGTACTTCACAGCAGAGTGGTTCAGCTATATGCAGATGTTAAATTAAATTGTTGTTTTCCCCTCACCCCTTACCTTCCCCTTACTACTTAATATAGGCCGAAGAGCATATTTTCCTATGCAGTTGGATGAGCTCTTGGGAAGATTACTTTCCTCAAGGCCTTTTATTCTCCCATTTTCTTGTAACTACTCACTTGTATTTGAAGAATACCTAATAGTTTTGCTTTTTTGTTTGTTTGTTTTTACCCCCAGGTTCCTTATTAAGCTAAGGCAGCATATTTCAACCCTTAGATAAGGATATGGAATATTTGGCATATGGCATATATACTAAAGTGCTTCAAAGTGGCTTTATTGGACTGAGGGTAGCTGTTTTCATTGGCACCAAAATCTTAAGCCAGTGTCACTCCCTTCATATTTTAAGTGTGACTTACTGCTAAAAATACCGTGGTATTTTGATGTTAATTTTTTGTGTCTTCTTATGATCTCTGCTTTGTCCTATTACTTGTTTTGGGAAGGGAAATCTCTGTAATACTTAGCAAACTTTTCTGTGTAATAGAACTGAAAAATAACATTTGTTCTGAGTGCCTAAGAATGTAAGCTCTAATGTAATGCATTTTAGTAGAGATTGCACTATATTCTGAGAACTGTAACTTAATCTACTTTATGAACTCAATGAAAATCAGTGTATGTTTTTGAAATGGATTTATTTTAAATTAGTACCTCAGTCTTTGTAATCCAAGTGCTTTAAACTGTTTCTCCTTCATATCTTCATCAATTCATACAGTCTTAACAGTCAGTGTGTACAAAATTAATCTTGCTTGTGTATTACATACTCTTGTGTCAGGAAACATTAAGTTTTTCACTCTTGGTGAAAGCATGTGCTGCTGATGGTCGTCCTTTTACTTGTATCCCCAAGATATTGATTGGGCCTATTCAGCGATGCTATATTTGCCAAAAAAACACACCACTGCCCACCAAAACTTTGAAAATAATGTGTGTTTCTTTGTGGTGTGTTTTTTTTTTTAATTGATGTTTTTAGAGATAATAGTCTGTCCTTGAGAACCCAAAATAATTGTTTGGCTAGGACCAGAACCTGAGTGTTCAGCATCCCTGCTCCCCTTAATTTAAACTTGGCTTATGAAGTCTCTTCAGTATTTAAGTACAACATAAACACCAAGCTCACCTTACAGGCATACATTAAGCTTCACTTGATTATTGGTGTGAAGAACTAATATTTCTAGAAGATGTAATTAGTATTGATTATAGTAGTTAGCTTTCAGTTTCCAAGAGATTGATAGCTATGAGTATAAAATGTTGCTGGGAAAAGGGAATACTGGGCAAAACAAGCAGTTTCAAATAATTTTCAGAAAGGAATTACACAATTACAGACTGTTCCAAAAGCTTTTTTTAAAAAAAGGGTGATTTATTTTGATACTGTATTTTGATACATGATGGGTTAATACTGCAAATAAATTTGTCAAAAGGATGGAAGAAAGTTTAAATAGAAAGATGTATTTTTTTACTTATTATAAAAGTAGTTTCTATTTTGATTCCATTGAAAATACGTAGAATAAAGGGAATGGAAAGATGTTGGATATGTAAAACATTTACCTGTATAAAATGGTTAAATAAGGTATTATCAGACCTGATATGTTCAAGAATTGAATTTATGCATTGCTTCTTGAGTAAGAGAGAATTTAGAAACTGTGCCTGTTTCACTGCCTTTAACACTACACTGCTATTTTATAGGGGTATGGATATTGCTATATTAGTTTGCCTTTCTTAAATTTGCATATCAAATGTATATTAACAAAATAGTTTATATACAACTTTTATACTACCAAACAGTAAATAAAAAAATATTGATTCTTAAGCTTGCTCGTGACTTCCTTAAGCCTGCATCCATTGCGTGGAAATTAACACAGTCTTAATGTACAATGCAATCTCTTTGCATCTTAAGTTTTTGTTTATGGAGGTAGTAAGGTTAGATGGTTGTGTAATGTACTTCAGAGCAGTTTTATTTTCTTCAGAAAGGACAATTACAAATATTACTTTGGTTACATGTTTTATATGGAAAAGAAGGAAATCTGTGCTTTAATCCAAGCTGATATCTCATCAGATTAAAAGTATCAAGACTTTTAACTTTTTATTATATTCGAGATTAAGTTTTTAAAAAATATGTAACATTATTCTCAATTCTTTTTGTAAGGTAGGGAATGAAAAATCACAAATGACAGCAAGCTCTTGCAGTTGTTTCCTCTCAACCTGTTTCTTTCTGTGCTTAATTTGTTACATTATGTTCTCACAGATGACTGATCTGTAAATGGCATTAAAAATGGGTTTTGCTGTATGAATAGTGAAGGAGGCTTGAAGCAAGTTGTTATGGCTAGCTGAGATGTAATTATCAGTGTACCATCCTATTTGCAGGTTTGGGTTTTCTTAATTTTTTTCAGTGTTCCTACCTGTATCACATAGGGTCTGTTTTGAGCTCTGGAAATTCAACACACTTTGATTCTCATTTTCCAGGATTTTTTTTTTCTGTTCCTTTTTTTTCCTACATAAGAATTCTGTGTAGTACACATTTTTTATTAGATATGTACATATACTGAAATACAAAAGGATTGCTGTACTAAAGTTTGAGAAATTCTGTTATGACTGGACTGAAACAGAGAAGTCCTCAAAAGAAACACAAAGAATTTTTGCCAGATGGATTTTGGATTAATACTTCTGTTACTTTTCCTCCAGTACAGACACTTTATATTTTTAGTAAGACATTATTCCAAAATTCAGGATCCTCCCTCATGCTGCTGTAGGAAAACAGTCCAGGAAACTACTTCTATGTTTAATAAAATCTGATTTTACTAGTGAAGAACACAGAGCCCATGTGCAATGTGTTTTTGAAGCATGGTAAGGATTAAAGCATTTCTCTTGCTTCTGAATCTCTTTGTAAAACAACCTCATTGGACAAGCATAGTGTACCTGGTTTCTCCTTGCCATTTTATTTCTGAACTATTTCCCAGTTTGTTTTTTTTTTTGACAAAATCAGTACCATATATGGTCCCTGTACTCACAAGTGTGTTGTGTGTTGCTTGGTGAAAGTGCTACTTCAGCCAGCTGGTGTCGTTTTGGGGGAATGCTAAAGCACAAGTGTTTGTCTGTGTCCTTCAAGTCTGCGGATGGTTTTTACAGCTATGCAGTGTTTGTAGAAATGAACTCAGACTCCAGTATTCCTGAAGAGTGTGTGTGTACAACTTAGTGGGGAGCATTTCGAGCCTGCCGGAGAGATGAGGCTGCTTGTAGGGCTGTGTAGCAGAACCAAATTGAAAGGCACAGGGAAGGGAAATGGGCACTAAGTGTGATAAGAAACAACGGGAGAAATGAGTGTCAGATAAATTTCTTTTCTGCTTGTTTGGTTTTTTTTTCCCCCTACAAATGAATTGAGCTTGTACAAAATCATGTGGGTTAAAAAGTGCCTTTTAATGAGATTATTCCTTTCATCCATGAGAGGAGGACATATGATTTGGTAGTGCTGAAAGTGCCTACTGGGTTGGAATGTGAGACAGTCTCTTCTGAGGAATTAAGTTTCCTGGATGTTTAGTGGTTGTTAAGTACTCCCACCTGTGCCCCAAATGTAGTCTGAAGTGTGAATCAATTTGTATCTATTAATTTAGGGTATCTATGCACTTTAGGCCTGTTCTTTCCTTTTCCCTGCTAAGTGTGTAATGCTACTGCTAATGAGTAAACAAGAAAACAGAGTGGTTAAGCCTTGGTTATCTAATATTAATGAACAGTATGTGAGACTTGGACAGATAAAGATGGATTTAGATTTAACTTTTTTCTCAATATTTTGTGAACTCCTGTATTTTGGGATTTTGTTTGAGGGAAGTTTGCAGTTAGACTTGAAGTACTGGCAGATGCTGGATATGATTTCCACTTCTTTCATTTTCTGTATCCTTGTTGATTTTTTTTTTTTAATTTTAAGTTTTTAAAGGTTATTTTTCCTCTCCAGTGGTAGGGGACATGCACTAAGGTGCTGCTGGTTTGTTTACTTGAGTCATAATTTGATTGTACCTCTTGTTCTGGATGCTTCGTCTCCCCTGTCTGCACCACTTGACACAGGGCTGGCTGATGGTGGAGCTACCCCTGCACAGAGCTGCAAGGCAACCTGTCAGCCTCAGAGCTGCCTTCCTGGCAGGTTAAAGTCATCTGCTGAGGCAAAACTAATTGAAGGATATGTATGTCTGGAGCGAGACAAGGAAAAGGAAGCTGAACAGTTTGGAAAGTTGGAGTCTGTTCCACTAACTTTCAGAGAAAAGTAGGTAGGAGAGTGCCAGGCCCATAGTGCTGGAAGCAAGAAGATGGCAGATGCCTCTGAATAGTGGCAAGGTCTGAGAACTCTCTGCTGTGACAGTAAGCAGCCTCCAAATTATCTGTGACTGGGGGAAAAGAGTGGGTTGGTGGTATATTTGCTAGTAAGTTTAGGTAAGAGATACCAAGTCCCCTGTGACATGGACAGGCCTTTGTCCGAAGCCAGTTATGTGGGTAGTGCTTGGCCATCTGTTTCTGGATGTGCAGTCAGGCTTTGGCTCCATATAAGTCTTAGCAGGGTAGGCCTTGTTGTATTGCAACTGAAATACCTCTTAAATTATATCTGTGCAGCCTCTAGTGCTGTAGAGATGCAAAGGTATCAAGTGTAGCTGCAGCGTAGCTGCCTTGTACAAAGGAGAATATATTGGCAAATGCATTTTTCTACCAATGTAACCCCTCAGTTTTATTTGTGTAAACCCTCCGATCACCCCTTCCCTTGTTAGCTGTTCTTTCCTTGCCAATTTTCAGTCAGTCATCCCAGTCCTGTTTCTTCTGGGCTGGAGTTGTTAGGTGTGCAGCAGTGGCAGGCAGGAGGCACACGTGCTGGTGTGGCACAGTTGTGTGTTGGTGGTCTTGAAATGGTGGTCATGGGGAATAGAGAGCATTGGCTTCAGTAAGCTTTTCACAGCTGTCAGCATGCAGCAGAACAGCAACAGCAAAACAACTAACAAACCTAGCTGATACCTCCTGGCACTGATGGCAGAGGTGCAGCTTCGAAGAGGAGGCAGCAACTGGGATTATGAAAGATTTGGGATGATGGACTGAAAAATAATAGTGATACTAAGGGCAGAAGCAGTTTGAGACAAACTCTTGTCTCTGAACTGTTATGAAAAATTAACCATTGCTCCATGGGTGTCACTAGATATACAGCTAAATACCCAGGTAATATGGTTTGATTTTCATGCTGAATAAGATATTATTTTGAAATTATCATATGAAAATAGTATTTAATTACTGGTCTTCAATATTTTAATTTACAGTCAAAATAATTATAAAAAGCAGCAATGTTAGGAGAACCTTAAATAAAAAGACCCATAATATTTCCCAAATCTTATTTCCCAAGGATTCTACATACCTGTGTGTGTATACACGTACACATATATGCATAGAAAGCAAAGACAGGAATGCCTTGTTTTCTGTCAGATGCAAGCAGATTTTGTGTAGAGCAACTGAATTATATATTTGCTGGCAGCAGAGGGAGCTATGAAGCTTTTATTGATAATTCAAAAAAGTTGGAGTGTGTCAGTGTAAAAAATATTAAACAAAAAATTTGAAAAAGCCCTATTACGGGAGATCTGAGGTGCTTCATGGGGCAGGGGCGGAGCTGTGGCTAGCCAGGACCCAGCAGCTTGGCCCCTCTCCTGCCCTGCATTGGCCTGGAAGTACCTGCTGCAGTTATTAAAAGAAACAATGTAAACTTCTCCCTGAGCCAAATTTTTAATCAAAGCAATGAGGAAGAACAGGATCTGTGTGTCATATATCAAAACAATAGCAGCATGTATCGCCTGGTAATTAACACTCAGGCATGAATCTGGAAAAGTAATTCCCACTCAGGGTGGCGTATGCATATTCTTTTGTAAGGCTTTTGATAATTTATCTTCATTTTGATTAATGCTGAATCTTTAATACGGTTGGTTTTTTGCAGATACTAATTGGATGAGTTTTGTATGCAACTGTGCGTAAACAGCAGATTAATGAGTAAAAGGTAACAAAATGAGATTGACATTGTCCTGGCAAAGTATACTGTATACTTTTTAGATAACCCTTGTGTCACTTACCTACCAAACTGAAATTTGTTGCATTAAAAATCTGTAATATTCCATCTGTGCTGGAATTGATTCTGGAGAAACTTGTACCAGTTCTGACCACAGCAAAATCTCTTTATGTAGCACATCTTGTATTGAAAATAAAGAGATTTGCGTATATTTTTTTTCTGAAGATTGTATGGAAAAACTAATCTGAGCAATGTCCCCAAATTATTTAATCTGTTTTTTCTGGAAGAGGATCTCAAGTAAGAGCCAAAGAAGAGTAAAGCTTCATTTAGATACCAGCCTTTAAAATGTGAGATGGAAAAACCTAGGTTATTCATTCTTGGCCAGATCCCTACAGTTTGTCCTTAAATACTTAAACAGAATTTTAATCTCATCATATATTCATTTTGCTCTGTAGTCATCTTGCCTTTGTCACTTACCTTCCTTTCATTTTGTGCAAGTCTAGGTAAATTACTTGGTACAGTTCCAAATGTTAAGAGCAGAGGGGGGATAGGACGTGTGATCACAGATTATTGAAAATCTGGCCATGCTTGCAGTTAAGGTATATAGCTGAGGGTGTTGCCGTGTTCCTTTCTGCTTCTGCACCCTCATAATAATCAAACTAATCTCTAGCTCAGAATAAACAGAAGGAAGCTCAATGAGCAAATTAATTAGATTGGCTGACTTCACATAGTTTTATTTGTGGGGTTGGTTGAGTACTTAACTTGTCTGCAACGTGACAAAATATTGGGATGCTGTATTTCCTGAAAGACTTGATGTTTATCTATTTTGCTAAAGAATAAAAAAAGGTTTTTCAGTTGTTAATATGCAGTAATTGAATTATAAATTAAAGCAAAAACATGTTAAATCTTGTTTAATAATTTCAGTCAAGATTCAGAGCGGTTTTGATCACAATGATTGTGAGATGAATGCTTGAGATCTGTACTTCAGCAATTGGATTAAAAACAAAATCAAGACAAGCAGTATCTTTCCTGGTTCATAGAGTGAATCCTGTTCTCTAAATTGAGTTGTACAAGGAAATATTTCTTTTCTCTGACTAAAGGAGGAAGAGTTAGAGAGTGGGGGAATAACTACATGTAATAAAGTTCTAATGTGAAATTGGATTTAACAATAAAACTTTGGTATTTAATAATAAAACACTTAAAAAGTCATCACTGCTTATGTTAAGGCATAAAATTGCTATCATCTATTTCAACTTTTATTACAGAGT
The DNA here is from genome assembly GCF_003984885.1 of Neopelma chrysocephalum. Taxonomy (NCBI): domain Eukaryota; kingdom Metazoa; phylum Chordata; class Aves; order Passeriformes; family Pipridae; genus Neopelma; species Neopelma chrysocephalum. The sequence continues at coordinate 14,093,828 of NW_020897731.1, read as the reverse complement.
CCAAGAGGCCCTTTTAGTTTCTTCCAAAATTTCAACAGCTCATTGTTTGAAATGGAAAAAGCCAAAACAGGTGGGACACAGTTTACAGAAGTGGTCAGTAGTAGTATCATTTGTAGGGCAGGCAGTATTTCCTGTTTTCTATTCTGAATTCAACTAATTCGACTCAAGGATTGTCTGATCTGAAATTTAGAAAATAATTGTGAAGGTTCAAAATGAAGGAAAACTTAAAAACAAACCTCCCAGAGATGCAAAGTAAAATTGTTAATGGAGGCAGGATCCTAAGACTAATGTCTCTAGCCGTGTATGTGAGTGGATGAAATTTGAAAAGCCTGGCCAGGAAACAAGCTGAGGAGGTTCTGGTTTGATTTCATGATGGTATGGAAAAAAAAAGTCTTGGCCTAGAGCATTTGATGTTGGAAAGACCAGTAAAAAAGTCTTAATCTGCTTCTAATAATTACTCTTAAACATTTTGTGATACCTGTGTTCGAAAACCTAGATGGACACAATGTCTGAAAGGAAATTTTATCAACAGAATTTTTAAAAAATAAATTAGTTTTTAACGTAGAATGACTTGGTAAATTTACTTCCTTGTGTATTTAGCATATTAAAGAAGTTTTCATACATTTAATTTTGAAGTGATGCTCTTGTGCAACTTAGATGGATTCCATTTTCATCTACATGCAAGGAGAGATACTGCAATTAAAAAAAATAATATATTAAAATTAATTATTTCAATGTAATTAAAATGTACAATATAGGCATTTGAATAAATATGTGAAACACTATATACACAGACCTTAATAAATGTTGAAATATTCTATTCTCATTTAGAAAAATGAGATACATTGGCAAGAATTAATCTTTTGGAAAATTAAATCACATTTAGGAAATTGAAACTACAAATACAGCATAAAGTCAAGATTAACTTTTTTTTATTTCTAAATCAATGTTTCTTGTTTCACCCTTCAAACGATGATTAAAAAAATGGTATTTTACTTAATAAAATCTGAAGTATCTTTTAGAAAATAACAGACTTTCTGTTTCTGGATTTTAATTTTTAATGGAAGTTGCCATGGCAACGCTTGCCCAGCCAATTGCCTTTGTTCTTTAAAAAGGAAGGAAAAAAAATCTTTGTGGAATGTATCTATTTCCAAATCCCTGCTTTCTTGTTAGAATTTTGTTTGCTGAACTGAAGAATACTGCAGTGTCAAATTTTTGGTTCTTCTCTTGCTATGTTTTCCATAGGAAATAACTTCCTTGAGTTGGGTGGATTGGTCTGTCTTTCACTCCTGTTGTCATATGTGGCATTTCTGCAGTGATGTGAAACTTTTTTTGATAATCCAGGGTTGACCTCCCACTAAATGAGAAGGTGCTAAACTTAATCTTACTCAATGTCTCTTTGCTTATATACGAAAGATTACAAATTCCCTTTAAGCTGTGTTACGAGCTTTGGAGAATAACAAGTAAAACATGGGCTTCCAAGGTGCAAAATCTCATAGAAATACCAGATCTCATACTAGTTTCCCATCCTATTGCCTGTTCTTTATTGCTACATATGTCTTCACGCTCACCCATGTAGAATTACATCAAGTATAGAAACATTAAAAATAGATACTGGCCAATCAGCTCGCTCATGAATTCCTTTTGTATCAAAGGAAGACTGAAACATTTAAGCTCTTCTTCATAAGTGAACACTCTGAATATAAGAAACATAATTGGTTGGTAACTGAAGTTAGTGTTTGGATGTCTTACAAAGCTGTGTAGTTTTTGAGGGAAGTCTTAAAATACAGTTTACTCTTGCTTCTAGTCATTTTTTTCCCTGTAACTTCCTCTGTTTTCTCAAGATACTAAATTTTACTCTCACAACTGCCTGAGCAAAATGGATTCTCTAAGCTGGCAGTGTTTGTTTTTCTTTGCATCTATATCTGATGGAATTGAGTGAGATTTGGTTCTCATATAATTACTTAAAATCTTATTTTTATGCAGGAAATTGTGTCTGGCATTTAAAAATTTATTTCTGAAATAATTGATTCTTTCACATTTATTGTGAAAATTATCCTGCAGTCTGAAAAAATGACTAGGAGCTCCTGACACTGCTGTGACATGATAGAATTGAAAGGATATAAACACATAAGTATAAAATCCATATATTTTTTTTTTCTACTTTAAAAACTGCACTAGGCTTTTTTAGATAGCAGATAAGAGAAGTCTGAGTGTTGGTGTTACCTCATAGGTTTGTTTTGTGGAAGCTTTCCATGTGATGCAGGTTTGAGGTATGCATATGCCTAATTTTTTTTTTCTTTTTTTTTTAAGAGAAGCATTGACCAGTTATTTCCAATGCAGCAAATATACTTGTTCTACACTGGGTTTTGCCTCATACGTTTATGACAATGAGAACTTGGGCTGCAAGGATTGTGATGTCTGTGGCTCAGCTGCTCTCTTGCAGAGGGTTTCAGCCTGGTGGCCCATGATTGCAGGCAGGTACCCATAGAAGGGTTGCCTGGTTTGGATTGTCTGGGCTGGATCTCTGGCCAGGGGCTCTCCTCTAATATGTTTTAATCCTGAGGAGCAAGGTGAGAAACTTGCTGTGATTTGCATTTGAAGTTCAGGTTGGAGCTCAGGTTAGAAAAATTTGATTGAGTGGATATTGAAAGATTGGATAAGTTTTGTGGGTGTTCGTTGTATTTCTTTCTTTAACTTTTTTTTATGTAATTTTTTTTTGTGGTTTGTGTCATGCTGCAGCAGGGGCTGGTGGCTCCTTGGTGCTGGGATGTGGGGAGCAGTGGAGGCTCCCCAGGGACAGCAGACCTGGATGCCATAGCCAGAGTCTGTCCTGCCATCCCAGCCAGGGTGTGGGGCAGCTGCAGGCAGCAGGGCAACCCCATCCCAGACATCTCTGGCAGGGCCTGGGGCCAGGCTGGGCAGGGCTACGGGGAGCTGGGTCAGAGTCTGACCCCCATGGGGGCTGACGTGGAATGCTGGGCAGGGCAGGGAGAGCCCTGGGTTGGTGGGCAGGGACAGTTAGGCCTGGGGATACCCTCAGGGCCCTGTACGAGATGTCCTGTCATAATCATAACTAGTAATACACAATGTGCCAGTAGTTCACTGGCATTTGGTATTGTAGTAATCTTTGAAAGACAAATGTATACATAAAACTTGTATGCATTTATGAAAATGCTTAGAAGGACCTATTAAATTAGCAAAGTGGTAGAGAAATCAACAGTACTACAGTACTTTAAAAACATATAAAGCTTTTTTATTTTACAGATACAATATCGTGACTCTTGTCTGTAGCTGAATATAGTTCTCTTGAAGCTGAGACTTTAGGTTGTTTTAATTGCTCCTAGGGTTATCGTTAATGTTTTGAGAAATTGAAATACTGACTTAGTCTTGCACTTTAAAACAGAATTTGTATTTAAATGAAAATATTTAAATATCTACACATTACTGAAAACCCACCTCCTAATATTCTAATCCTTATATAAGTTAATGGTTAGACTAGGATTCAGCATATACTGTAGTCAGATACGTAGTTGGTGCTTTTTTTGTATCTAGTGAGGGCTATATCTTATAGTACTTCTTTAATGTAATTTTTGTATTCAGAAAATGCATAAAGTACAAAACCCACCAAATTATTTTTATATGATTAAAAAATTTATTTGGAGTTTATAACAGAAACTTGATAACCATAACATTTCAGTATAAAATGTCAAGCACTTTCTATTTCAACCATATTTTTGCTGAATTGGCAGCACCAAATTTGTCTCTACCTCCTTTTTTCCCCACAAGAACTGCAGCCCCTCCAGGAATGCAGCTGTTTTCAGGGCGTATGCTTAATTCAACTTGGAAGCTTGATCCTTTTTTCTGCTGTAAGTTTAAGGACTACAGCAGAGCCACAGAGGGGTCCACATTGGCTCTTGTCGTTTGTACATAAACAAAACACATCTTGCTGGGGATGTTTGAGACATAAACTGTTTGAAAACTGTATTGCTAAGACAACTGATGTGTGCCTGGAAGATTTAGTGGAGTTGAGAGGTTTCAGGCTGTAGTTCTACTACAGTTTTAATCTATCCAAACTGGTAGGGACTGAATTTTCATCCCTCTCCAGCACCTCTGATAGTGTGTGTACAATTCTTACGTGAGCTGTTTCAGCTCATTAAACCAACAGAAAGTTACCTATTCTCTTGGATTTGGCTAGACTTCTGCAGTTTTAAGGAACTGAAGCAGCAACATGAAGTTGAGGGGAGGTGTAAGGGGAGAGATTAGGTTATCATCCTAATGCCTGCTGCACATGCACAGGCTTAGACTTAATCAATAATGGAACCATAGCCACAGTGAAGTCCAAGCAAAGCTGCCTTCTTGATTTCACACTTCAGTAGATCATAGAACTTTGGCTCATTTATATATTTTTTTTTGAGCTAATGATGAAAATCTGTGGTTTCTAACTCCATGGCTTCAATAGTTCTGTTTTAAATAATGGAAGTTTTCTGAACCTGGAGCCTCCAGTGTGCACAGACCCTTATGAGGGTCAAAACCAAAGGAAACATTTGCATGAGTCCAGGTGAGGTGGGTATACAGCAGAATATTCTGTGTGGAAGAAGTGATGCTTTTCCCTCCTTGTTGGCTCCATAGAGAAGAGTATTACTATTAGCCAAGGGAGCATTTTTGTGCCTCGGGCAGTGGAAATTAAAAGGCTGTATAAAACAGCCTCTCTGAAGAGACAGAGGTTTATTCCCAACTCCTTTTATATATGCTGTTCATAACAGTTCTCCATGTGTGCTGTACATGTGTTCATATAGACCCAGAAATAAAATCTGGATCTTACCCAGTGTATTCGGATAAAACCTTCATCTAGTACTCGTCATCATCTTCCAGGTCTTCCCCTGCAGTTGCAGCTTCCAGTGCAGCCAGAGCTGCTGCGACTTCTGCATCTTCCTCCTCAATTTCTCCATTGATGTCTTTATGGTTGGGGTGTGTGAGTGCCTGTGTGACTTTGGTAACAGCCACTGCAGAGATACCACCAGTAATGCCCTCACTCAAATTTGCAGAGTCAGTTTCAAAAGGTTCAGTACTGCTCTCCTTCACAGGCAAAGGTGGGGTTACACAAAGGTCCTGGTTCTCTATTGCTGAAGGACCAGTGTTTTGATCTGAATGTGCACAGTGAACTGAAAAGCTGTCTTTTTCAACACAGTTCCCAGTTTGATTGCCATTTTGGGGGTAGTCAATATCTGGCAGTTGTATGGCATTGTTTTGTGTCCCCAGTATTGAGTTTCCTTTGAGAAACATGCTATCTTGTGCAGACTGGGTGTCTGCAATACTGTTAGACACATCGCAGGCTGCTTTCCTCTGACTGCCTGTCTCTACGTCAGGTTCTTGTCCAGACCTGTTTAATATGGTGTAAAAGTCTGTGTTGCTGGTTGAAGAAGCCTCTGACTGGCTGCAGGTTCCCTTTTCACTGGCTTCTTTTATCAGGTTTGTGTTGGGATTGAGTGTGGAGTGCCCTTCAGCACAGGAGTTGCCACCATTGACTGCAACATCAAGCTTTGCAGCACACTTCACAAGGCTGTCCTCTTGAAAATTGTTGCCTCCATGATTCCGGAGAGTTTCTTTTGTACTATTGATAGGATTTTTATTTTCTGTCCTATTTAGCTCATTCTTCTCGAGTTCGTTTTTGTGTTCTTCATTTTCACTGTTCTCTTTGAATTTGAATTTATTGCTGCCTTGTTCATTGTGTTTACAGCTGTCTACTTCATGGATGCATCCAGGTGATTGTACTTCTTCTGGATCAAAAATATAGCTGGAGTAAGGAAAATTTGTAGAGGAAATATTACTTATGATGTTAATCAATATAATTAGTAAGAAAGATTAAGCTTCATTTTTAACTTGAAGGTATTGAGGAATTAGAGTCACTAAACTTTACCTCGGGTCCTGAGAATGCGCTAAACCAAATGGAAATGCTGAACTGTGCTGTCAGCTGCTGTCTCCCGGGACTGATCATAACTAGCCCCTGTAGTGAGATTCACCAGGAACATAAGCAGGATGTTGGAGAATGTGCTGGCAGTTGCTTGTTTCCAGCTTTATTTTTTTTTCTTTTGGGAGTTCATTAGCCAATGAGTAGTCATCACATGGATTGTTAATTAGTATGTCCTCATGTAGTAGCTAAAATATCTCTGTTTTTTGCTGCTGTTCTTCCTTCAAGTCTTTTGTCCTTTTCTCTTTTTTTTTTTCCCCCTCCTGATTTATTTTCTTCCTCTTGCTCTACATTTTCCTTAACTTATCTCTTTCAGGGCCTCTCTCTCACTTTTCTTTATCTCCCTTCTTTCTCTAGTAGCACCATTTCCCCACCCCACTTCCTTACCTGTTCTACAGAAGTGACCAAGGGAAGGAGTAACCCCCAAGTGGGGATGAAATGTGGTCTTTATCAAACTAGTGAAGCTTCCTCTCTAGGGAGACTTTTAATATGGGAATAATTCCCACAACTAACTACATTTAAAAGCTATGATGGAAGCAAGGAACTATACGTTCGTTTTCATTGCTTAGGGGAGAGGGAGATCTGACAAAGACTGTGCTCCTTGTTCTACTGAATTGAGGGAAGTTCGTGCTACCTAAATAAGAAAAAGCTTTACTAAAGAAGAGTTTTCAATGTCACACAATTTACTCTGTGGGACAGGAATTATGGAAAGGGACCATAATTACAGTAAACAAAAAGGACATTTGGAGGGAATCAGTATACCTATGCTTGAAGATACTGTAAACTTTGAGAAAACTCCAACCTTTTAAATAGACTAATTTAAGCAACAGGTGTAGAGGGAGCACAGTCACATGGTTTCATGCTTTTCTTTTATTCAGTCTAAGCAACTCTTGTTCTATTGTACCTTTGAATCATTTTGCAGCACCTGCACCCCATCTGGATTTTCTTTAATCTGAAAAGAGAGAGGGAAGGCAAGGGAGAGAGGGAGTGAGTGAAGCATTATGAAATTAATGTATGAGCAATTGCATTGAAAATGATGCTCATGTTTAGAAGGTTTTTATTAGCTAAAAAGAAAGATGTCTATGCAAGAATGGATGCGGTACAGTTCAAGATCTTTCCAGGTTCCTGTCTTGCATTGGCAATGGCCTTTAACTGGGGAAATATCTGGAGAAGAATTTAACAATTCTGAGATAGTGGTGTTCTCCCAGAATTGTTTCCTAGGCAATTTTATGATTTGGAGAATTCTAAATCAGCGCAGTGAGTGTGGGGGGTTTTGTTGGTGTTTTGATTTTTTTTTTGTGTGAGGTTTTTTTTTTTTGTTGATTGGTTCTTTTTCTTTTCCAGTATTTTTTTCATTTGGCAGCTATTGGTGAAATTCTCTTCCATTTGTCCAGTTGATTTCTGGAACAGTAAACTGCTAGCATCTACCACATCCTTTACTCAGTTGTTTCACAGACCAGCCTTGCCTGTGTGAAGAATCACCTGCTTTTGTTTGACTTTAACCTGGTTCTTACTGACAGTATTTGGTGCTTTCTAGTTCTTCTTCACATGATCTGACCATCATGTCCTATTGTCACTATAGAACAGGTTCTATACTGCCCCTTCGGTTCATATACAGTCTAAAGAATCCTCATCTATTTAAATGTTAGCCATAGTGATATAATTTCATGCCTATAAATTGTCCTTGTGGAGTTCTGAGTCTTTTGCATTTCAACATCCTTTCCAAATGATGCGTGGGAACCACAAATGTAGAGTTCTCAAGGTGTTTGGAACCACAGATTTATTCTTTCCTAATATCTCCTTGTCTCCATTCACTTGACTCTGTGACAGCTACTGAGCAATGAGGTGACATTTTTGTGGAACTATCTCTTAGTGAGGCACAGACAAGTTCCCAGGACTGGCATTTTATTATATGCAATGTGTTGCACCTGCGTTTTACTACAGTAAATTCCAGAGTTTGACTAGAACTAGCAGACTGTTTTGCATTGTGTGTGTGTATGTCATTGCCTGACCCAGTGAGATGCTAAGAACTATCTATTATACGCTTCTTATGCCGATGTCTTTTATTATGGGAAGAAATGTTTTGCTAGTATGGACCCTTGAGAACTTTTCTGTTCTAAACCTAAACTGAAGTCCCAGATCAGACTAAGCAAAAATCCTAAAACCCCCAATACTCTTTGTGGGTTGGGGCTATCTTATATCAAATTAATCAAGTCAAGACAGGTTGTATAATATGTTTTGTCCATCGATATTCAGGCTCTTTCTTTTTCTCTTGAGATGCTCTACAACCTTGCATACTTTTGCCATTGCCTAAGGACAGCTGCTCACTTCCCATCAAACAGAAACTGATGATGTTTTCTGGAGTCATTTATTCACAAAACATTCAAGGAAAGTAGTATTGATTTATTCTTGCCAGGCATGGCCTGATCTGCGCACCAGCGATCATGCTAGCAGAAATGTAAATCAAAACTCTCCTTTTTTTTCATCCCCCTAAAATCTGACTGCCTCTGGTGTTTGCACTGAACTAAATACCTGATGTAGGTCTCTCATTCCTGGAGCCTCTAAGGGCCTACAGTCATTGAGCAGCTGGTTTTAGCTAGGGTAGAACTGCTCCTATACTTTTTGTCTTTGTCTGCATGGGAACTGTTCTGGAGAAGAAATTTCAATCAGGAGTAGCCAGCTTGATGTAACTCAGTGCTTGTTGGGATGGCTTGTAAGCCAGCTGCTTTGCTTCCTCTGCCTTGGTCCTGCTTCTCTCCTTGAAATGCACTCTCCCTTCCACATCTCTGCTAATCTTGTACTGTGTTCTCATCCCTCAACACCACCATAGCAGGAATTCTGCAATAACTGGCGAGATGATTGAGTGTACTTACCCTCCTTATGTGCAGTTGCTCTACATTACAAAGGTGTTTGGACTAGATATGGGGCTCATTTAGGCTGGCTGGTATAGCGATCTATTCCAGCCAAAGGGGAATTCTTAATACAATTTGCTTTGATCATGTTAAAAGCTGAATTAGCTGTAGCTCTTCTTTAGGTTAAGACTGGTTTGAAGCTAATACAGTTGAGCTAAGCCCTGTGTGGAAACTTGTTCTGGTTTGATTGACATCTTGAGTTTTAGCTTAAACCTGCTTATAAACTGAAAGAAATAAAAACTGCATAAAGTTGGCCAGCTGTTGATAGACTCAAGCTTCAAGTCTCAATGGCTGGCAGATTACCACATGTTAGATAAGTCGTTGTGTGATCTCTGTTCATGGGAAAGGCAATGTAACTTGGCTTATTTTAAGCCTCTTTCTCTACAGTCTCTACCAAGCCCTAACCTTCCTGTGGGCTAAGAGTATGCAAATATTATCGTGATTTAGCAGAGATGAAATAACTTCAATTGCTGTCAGTTGCTATGTGAACCCACTGAAATGCCCTTGTCTTGGCTTTAAAGTTTATAGGTTTGTATGATGACCAGTACAATAGATGTTGCTTCTAGCTGAGAGTGGGCACTTCAAGTCAGGCTGCTTCTGTTTAAACTTTTATCTGACAGATTTCCTACTCAGGGCTTTTATTTATAAATTCTGTGGTTTGTTTGTTTTTTTTAAGCACAAAATCTTGCTGATAGGTTTTAAGCATTGAGAAGTGCTAATTGCTGGCCTTTATTCTGTTGTAGAGACACTTGTAATATAAAGCAATTATACATTGATATTACTGTTTTAGTTTCCATAGAAAGTACTTTCCTTTTTTTTTTTTTTTTATTACAGCTACTGTTGGAAATATCTCTACAGCTATTGCATTAAGCTTTTCCACTGATGAGATACAACTGGATCTGCCCTCCAGCATGAATAGACTATTACATATGGAAAATAATGTATATTGTATTCTCTTATAAATTATTTCATATGCCTGAAATAGGAATATGGTTTTACAGTGTCACTATCTGAACACTGGCTTGTTTTTTTTTCCCTTGCCCTTTTCTTTCATTTATAATAATCTTTCAAATCAAGCTGGAAAATAATTCTGGGAAACAGTTGCTTTTATAGCATGAAAAGGCATGCTTTAGTCCTACTTATCTTGTTTTAGGTACCTAGCTCTAAAGACTTGTGTATTGTGTGATGTTCATAGTTCCATTAATGGAAAAACTACTGTCTGGAGCAGTTTGAATCAAGCATGTACTACAGACTTGAAAGAGGATTAGAGACTTCGCACAATGGATAATGGTATGTTAACTGATACTGAGTTTAGAAACATTGCATCCTTATAAGATGTTTATTCTGTTAGATAAGCTGTGCTGCTAAATTGATTAGATAGTTTCAGATAAACATGACATGATGTGGAATGCTCCCTTGAAGAACACTCTGGGGGCTAGTTCCACATCCCCCCTCCCCCAAAAAGAAAAAAGCTGCCTGTTTAAAGTGGCAGTAAAATGCTTGGACTTAACATTTAGATCCTCAGAATTCAGATCAAAACTGCCATTAATCCTAGACAACTTTGTGTGTGTTTTCCCCAGCCACCCCAGCAGACATTTGCAAAAGATAGACTAGATATTATGTCCTTGCAATGTATTAGATGAGTGTTCACACAGAGACCAAGAAGACCTGATGTTATGAAAGACTTTCTTCCTTTGAAGTAGTATGATACAGAAGAGCAACCATTTTAAAACAAGTTGGATAAAATTGTACTATGGAGGGAAACAGTAACTGGTCTTAATTTGAATAGAGGAGGATATGAATCCTATCAGTAAAACAAATGCTAAAAGGGGGGAGGTTGTTAAATACATTTATGGTGGCGCCTGCGAGCAGAATAAGATGAGACTTTTCTTTAGAAAAGTGTGAGACTATGGTGAAGATAACAAGAATAATGTCTGACTCCAAAACTGCAACCTTGCATTTCAAGCCACAGAGGAGCTTTAAGAGGAGTCTGCCTTGCTTTATCAGATTTGAGAAACACAAGGTATCTGATTTTCAATCATGTAATAACATAGCTTGTATTGTCTATTTAAACTGTGGCTGTGTAATGAGTAAACAAAGGCAAATGAGATAATGTCACAAAAAGGGTAGAAGAAATATTTTTAAGACAGAAAAATGGTTTGGCATCTTTTTCAATATTCTTGGGAGTTTACATGGAAACAGAAAAAGGTCAGTATTATTTTTGCTCATGGTGTATTTTTAATTCTATCTTGATTTTTATTTTTAGATTCTTTTTAAACACCTCCAGTAGCAGAGGCAGAAAGCTGAGGGGACAGCATATTAAAAAGGCTTTTCTAGTAGATCTCAAACTGATAAACTCTGACTTTGGGTCATTCTTTTTAAGCCAGTTGGTTTTTTTTAGTTTGTTTGGTGTTTTCCTATTTTCCTACCACACCCTGATGCTTCTGTTTTTGCTTAGCTTTTCCCTCTCCTCCCTCCTTTCCCACTCTAGATTACCAAGTAAGGAGTTTTTTCCTACATGTATATTATCTGGACTGCTGAACCTGAATGACGTATCCCCCAGGGGCCTGAGGCACCTCTTTCTGATGACTTTTTCCAGTAGAGGCACCTTTCAGACTTGATCCTGCCAGTGTCTTCCCCATCAGTTTTTTGTGTTTTGCAGCAATTTTAAAATCACTCAGTGAAACCCTTGCATTTTAAGGCTACTGACCTTAGCTACCAATCTCTTTGCAATGGATAGAAACCCTTGCTTATGAAGATTGTCTGGCTGCTTCACTATTAACACAAGCACAATTTACTTGGTATTTTTTTTGTTAATGAGGTCTTACCTAGATGCCAAATGCTAACCAGCCAGGAGACATATGCACAGAAGCAAATGTGGGAAGAGAGTGTATTTGCAGGGAAATGTGTGGAGAAGAAATATAAAGAATGTGGGGTGGGAATAACCTTAGAGAGCTCTAGCACTTGACGCGCTTCTCCTAATAGGAAGTGCAGTTCGCCTTCTGTGCTAAGTAGGCATTCATACCTCTCAGAAGATTTCAGATGCTGTCATCAGCATATGCCAAGGTGCAAGAAAGGGTCAGACGTGCCTAGGTTGTAGGGAAGTGCAATGTCCGGGCTAATAGCAGGAGGATGGACTAGATGACCTTTAAAGGTCCCTTCTAATCCAAACGATTCTATGAATCTATGTGTTCCTGAGTTGTGGAGCCAGAGGAATAATTGATCTGAATCACAGATAATTTCAAAGAGGCACAAAAAGATTGTGGGAGGGCTAATACAGATGAGAAGAATTATATTTAGAAATTTAGAAAACTAGTAAACATACAGTAGAAAAAAATACCAGCCTGTGGTAGAGGGAGAGAGAGAATAACGGAAAGGCTTGTAAAAGAAGAAAGAGCAGGAACATAACTTAGCCACACATAGTGCAGGCTAATCATTGCTACTGGACAAATATAATCTGTATGAACTGTCTCAATTAACTTAAAGTACAGATAACACTTCAAATCTTCTGTTTTTTTTTTCCGACCTTAGTCACTATTCTGAGACTAGAGGGGCTCCAAAGAGAGAGAGAGAGAGAGAGAGAGGGGGGGGGGGGGAACCCAAAACATCCTGGGCCCACAATTGTCTGAACAACCTGATCTAGTTGAAGATGTCCCTGCTCATTGCAGGGGCCTTGGCTAGATGACCTTTAAAGGTCTCTTCCAACCCAAACTACTGCAAATGACACCAAGTTGCAGATGACACCAAGTTGTGGGGGAGTGTTGATCTGCTGGAAGGCAGGAGAGCTCTTCAGAGGGACCTGGACAAGCTGGAGAGATGGTCTGATTCCAGTGGGATGAGGTTCAACAAGGCCAAGTGCCAGGTCCTTTGGTCGCAACAACCCCATGCAGCACTACAGGCTGGGGACAGAGTGGCTGGAGAGCAGCCAGGCAGAAAGGGACCAGGGAGTTTGGACTGACAGAAAGCTGAACATGAGCCAGCAGTGTGCCTAGGTGGCCAAGAAGGCCAATGACATCCTGGCCTGTATCAGGAACAGTGTGGCCAGCAGGACCAGGGAAGTGATTCTTTCCCTGTACTCAGCACTGGTGAGGCCACACCTGGAGTACTGTGTCCAGTTCTGGGCCCCTCAGTTCAGGAAGGATATTGAGGTGCTGGAGCAGGTCCAGAGAAGAGCAATGAGGCTGGTGAAGGGACTCGAGCACAAGTCCTATGAGGAGAGGCTGAGGGAGCTGGGGTTGTTCAGCCTGGAGAAGGGGAGGCTCAGGGCAGACCTCATCACTCTCTACGACTACCTGAAAGGAGGTTGTAGCCAGGTGGGTTTCGGTCTCTTCTCTCAGGCAACCAGCAGTAGGACAAGAGGGCACGATCTTAAGCTCTACCAGGGGAGGTTTAGGTTGGATATTAGGAAAAAATTTTTTACAAAGAGAGTGATCAGACATTGGAATGGGCTGCCCAGGGAGGTGGTGGATTCACCGTCCCTGGAGGTTTTTAAGATGAGACTGGATGTGGCACTTAGTGCCATGGTCTAGTAACCACAGCAGTGTTGGATTAAGGGTTGGACTTGATGATCTCAGAGGTCTTTTCCAACCCAGTTGATTCTATGATTCTATTATGGCCTGTGGGGACTAACACCACCAATAAAAACCTTTTTTTTTTTTTTCTGACAACAAAACATTTCGGAAAACCAATTCCTTTTCTCAAAAACTCCAAATCAGTTTTACTGATGTACCTGAAAGTTGCAGCCCATTTGGGCTGGAACAGTAACAGGATAGCATGTAGGTGGGAACTGAAAAAACTGTGAAAATTCAAGTAGCATAGGTTGTCTGATCCTTTTTGTTGAGTCTCTAGTGTCTTTGGCAACTCATGTCTTAGTGTGCTTGTTCTGGGAGCAAAAATTTGATAACAAGTCTGTGCTTATACCTGCATTCAGACCAGTACTTAAAGCTGGGCTGAAATCTATCTACTTTCATTTTTCCTGACTGAATCTTAATCTGGAAATTTATTTTAAATGTGCTTCACAGAAAAACTGAATTGACATATAAAATCTAAAATATGTGAACTAACCTGAGGAAATACTGTAATATGCTCCCTTATAGGAAGGGGATCCCACTTCATGGGCCATTTTTGTGTGTCTGTTTTTCTCTAGCTGAATTGACTTCAGTCTTTTTGTTCACACTTTCTTAAAGTGCAGCACTAAGGTGTTGTTTCTGTGCTTCAGCCATCTTGCAGTCCAGTCCTAGTGAGATACCTGGCTGTGCCATCCTGCTGACAAAATATGACCTGTGGATGGACTTTTGAGTCACCCTGCGCTCCTTGCTATCTGTGCTGCTCTGCAAGAAAAGTGAACTCTGCAAGTGCTTTTTCTGGTGCAGCTTAGTTTACTCTCCTGTTTTGAGAGAGGCAGGCTCTATATTTGGGAATAAGAAGTGTCAGAGTGTCTGCCAGAAAGAGCCTTATGCTATCCTGCCAGCACAAGGTTATTGCCAAGGTTATTGTTGCTTGTCCTATTTTAATTTATTTCACAAAGCTGAGGAGCTGCACAGGTCTACCAGGCACTTTTATTCTCCACCGAGGCCTTATTTGCCCACTGAGCAGTTTGCATGCGTTTCTAGTACAGCTAATGGGGAAGATAAGAGAAGCTAACACAGAGGGACTCATCAAAAACTTATAAAACTTCTTCAGCCACTGCCTAACTAGCTGACTTATGGCAGTCAGCTTTGGATGTTTGATTCCCATTGCCACCCTCTGTTTTTTTTTCCTTTTCAAATTGGATCCCTTGTGTTTCACAGATAAATGTGATTGTTGCTTGAATGCAAATAATCCTTACGCTATCATCAGTTGTTAACACTGATAATGTATTTTTTTTAATTATTTGTTCTCTTTCTCCCTGTCCAGGCTGAATCATGCACATGGATACCTTGTTCAAGGCAATGGCCTGACTCTGTTTTCATGACTCAAGTGTCAAACTTCTGGGTGATATTACACACTGACACTGTGTACAGACAATGACTGGGAGGAATTTGATGTGTTCTGTATGCTATTCAAGGTATGAAGGTTGAGGTTGGTTTTGTGTGTAGGGAATTAAGGATATAATTTAGGCTTCTTTCCAGTGAAGCCATGAAACTGATTTAGACTTGTAGTTCTTTCAAGGGACAAAAGGGGTTTTAATCAGGGCAGATATCAAATACTGGAGGTTCTCAGTCATCAGAAGCATGTGTTACTTTTTATCTGGAAATATGTAGAACTCACATATTTATGACCTCGTAAACTTTGATGCTTTGTATTCTGACATAGAGTAGTTCTTTCATTACTGGGGAACTAGGTCTGATATCACAAAATGTTTTTGCTTCATCAAGGTAATACATGGCAGGATAGCTGAATCCTTAAATGACAAAGGAATGTGACTAGTCACAGCACGGGGAGAAGCAAACCAAGTGACAGTTAAACAGAATTGTTTCTAATTAGCTAAATCCCACGCTTTTCAGGAGATTAAAGAGCAAAGTAATTGAAGATTCAGAGGGTTGGAGCACCTCTCCTCTGAAAACAGTCTGGAGAAAAGAAGGCTCTGGGGAGACCTTGTTGTGGTCTTCCATTACTTAAAGGGGGCTTATAAAAATGAAGGAGAACAACTTTTTACATGGGTAGATAGTGATAGGACAAGGGAAAATGGTTTTAAACTGAAAGAAGAAAGATTTAGATGAGATGTAAGGAGGAAATTTTTTACCCAAGGGGTAGTGAGGCACAGGAACAGGTTGCCCAGAGAAGTTGTGGATGCCCCATACCTGGAGGTGTTCAAGGCCAGGTTGGCTGGGGCCCTGAGCAACCTGGTTTAGTGGGTGCCATCCCTGCTCTTGGCAGGAGAATGGGAACTAGATAGTCTTTAAGGTCCCTTTCAACCCAAGCCTTTCTATGATTCTATGAATATCAAATACCCAAATAAACAAGCACTATGCTTGCCTGATGAACCATCAATACAGCATCAGCTAATTACCAAACTATGGTCTACTCACCACTCAGCCAGTGGGAGTATGTTATCATGATTTTAACTTCTTTTTGCATGGTGTCATCTGAAAATGTATGCATGTAGTAAATGTGTATCCAGGAAATTCGCAATAGTAGTGGTTGACAAAAATGTGCAATTACTATGCTCTTTGTCCCAGGATCATAACATTAGCAGTCAACACTAATTATCATGTACATGAAATAGTACTGTAATAGAATAAACTATGTATTATATATTTGCATTATTTATAACACCATCCAAGGAAGAGTGGAGTCTCCTAGCTGAGAGGTGTGTCTACTGTGCAGGGGTCAATTATGCCCTCTAATTGTGAGTGCATGCTGTGATATTTCTCAACAATGGGGAAGAGCATCCTGCCAGTGTGATGTCCAGCTACGATCTGATGAGAAACTACTTTGGCAGTCACAATGGTGAGAATAATGGGAATATCTGCTTACACTTGTATTCTCAAAGAGGTGAGAAAAGGTCAGATTTAATCTGCTCTGCTTATATTAGAAAATAAGTGCTCATTATCTTACATATGTGTAGTTGTACTGTCAAGAAATTATACCAGTGTAGTTGGCAATGGCAATACCTGCCGATTGTTATATGCCAGTGTAAATCAGCTGGAATGGGGAGCTTCTGGATCGCTGCACATGCAACATCAGAAACTGCTCCACTTCTTTGCAGCTGCTCTCTCCCCATGCCACGAGGCATCTATCTATGTTTTTCTCAGATCCTGATGGGTTTTCTGCTTCTACATTGCCCCTTCAAATTCTTGCTTTTTCATGCAGCTGTTTTGCACCAAACTAAGCTACAGCATTGGGCAGGTCCCAAGGCAGGGAAGCTTGGATGTTGCCAGTGCAGCATGAGCAGCGCACCTGCACTTGTTATTTGCAGGGGTGTTGGCAGAAGGGAAAGGAAATGAAAAGTAGATGCTATCAGTTTTACAAAGGTGTTTTGTTTTGTTTTGTGACTGTTGGTCACTGCCTAAGCTGATCTTCAAAAAAACTTAATAATATGCATTGCTATGTTAAGTCCTGCTAACTCCTCCTCAAAATGTCCTTCTGTCCAAACCAATAAGGACAGCCAGATCTTTCACTTATTTCTAGTGGCTTCCTGACAGTATTAGTTAGTAAATGAAGTGCTATGTTTTATTCTCATTATAGATTCCATTCTGCCAGCTCTTTTTTTTATTTTTTAGAAGTCATTCTTTTACTGTTTCATTCACTGACTAATATCTAATATCTCTGGTAGCTGTCGATTTTTTTCATAAACACCTATGAGAGAGTAAGGCCAAGCTTACATGGGGGTTGGACCTTTTTGTGAGGCCATTATTAGTGCAGTAGAATGGCCTTGAGGGGACATGGGCTACAACCTGGAGGTGATCTATACACATCCTTTTTTTCCTGTTACGCTTTTTGTAATTGATTTTAAATATTTATAAGATAATTAAAAGGAAATGCATTCTCTCTGACTGGTTCCTCATCACTCATAGCACTAGGTCACAGAACGTTTCCCTACCCCCATTATTTGCCATAGAAAATGATTGTTTTATTTTTAATGACTAAGAGTGGGGCAAAGGGTAAAACTCTCACAGTCATTAGCCAGTTTGCATAAAGGAAAACCAAATATAGCTTGTAGCATAAAACACTCATTTCCTCTTCAGCCACACTTGTTTTTTACATTTGGTCTTCCCAAACTTACATCACTGTGTAGTGTTTAAGTTACTGAAGCTTATATTTCCTCTCTCTTAAAATTGTTAATCTCATAAAATGTAATAGCTTGTTTAATTGTGAGGCCTAAAACCCTGAATCCTGTATAGTCCCATTCTGTGCAGAGGCAAACATAGAAATGTGCTCCTTCCTAAGGGATGCATGGTCTAAATGTGTGACAAGGCAAAAACTGAATATGGGAAGCAGATGGTCATGTACATGTGAAAGAAGCAATCAGCAGAGAAACTATATTTGATTCAGTAATTGTGTTAGGCTAAGCCCAAGCGGGGATCTGTGTTTGGCAGCACAGCTCAAAATAGTTATAGCCAATTTTTATGTTAACAGAGGGACTGTACCTGAATTTATCTCTCTTGAGAGGTTAAAGTGTCTCTTTGTAATCTTGTGCAACTTTGCACTTCAGAGGAAGAATTCTTGGGTTCCAGCCCTTGCTCGGAAAAACCTTGGTTGTATCCAATGCCTTTTTAAAACATTTAACATAGAAACAAATCTAGAATCAGGGCCTAGAATAATGCTGCCATGGGTCTACAATTCACAAGGTTCCTTTGCTTACAATTTGCCTGGAGCAGCTCCTTTCCCAGTGGCAGGCTTCAGCAGCCTGTTTCAGAGCATGCCATCAAGGATGTGACTTTGATAGCTGTGAGGTGTGGCTTTGAGACTGGGGTCGAACTGAACTGGGGATCCTCCTAATGAGGGAATTCTCTAACTCTTCAAATACTGTGTAAAATAATCACTGCCTTCTCGATGGTTTTGGCTTGGAGTTGATGTGGTTGCTGTGTTTTAGGATGAACATTGTTCTCTTTGTCTCTGCAAGATGAGGTCTTGATGCATCTGCCAGTCTTTGAAGTCTTAGCAACACCCTGTGGATTCAGGCCACAGGAAATCTGTATAGTCACACCTTAGGGCAAGGGGTTCAGAATCGCTCAGCAGACTTCCAGCTGAAGTGCCTTGTCCCTCCTGGCACAGGTACATATGGATATTTGATTATAAATTCTTGCTCTTAACTTGGACTCCCTGTTCTATCATGTCTTTCATGTATGTCATATATATGATGCAGTGAATCTTTCCAGGAGAAAAACTTGACTCATTTGCCCCATTTGTCAGTCTTGAAGGGATTCAGCAGAGGAAGTGGTTTGTCATTTTTATACCATAATCTTTCTGATAAACAAATAACATGTCAAGTTAGGTTGTAAAGCTGCATTTCTATATAAATATACCTCTTCTTAAGTGTCATACACGGATATGCAAAGATAAATAAAAAGAGTCTCAAACAGGGAATAGGTGTATGGCAGTATGTGAAAGTCCAAGCAGTTTTCTCTTCCTTTTGGTAATAATGTCTCCTTATTTGCTCCTCAGTTTTTAAAACGCAGCTACTGATGTCTTGGTTATAGATTTCAAAGGGTCATTGCTCTTATGGCTTCCTAAGAGAATAGTAGGAAGATGTCATACAGAGAGATTGTTTGACTTGATTGCATGAGGCTGCTGAAAGAGAAGTGCACGGCAAGTGATGTATGCCATAGCTGTTCAAGTTAAATTTTTTAGGTTTATTTTAAAATATGAAGTACCTTATAAAGATGTTGCAGCAAAAATAAAAGCTATAATTTGGAAATTCTCTTCCATGTTCACATTATGGTAGTATAGCTGTTGAAAGCTATTATTTGCTCCTAATTATTTCTGAAGTATTTGAATACTTCATAATACTCTTCTATTTCCTGTCTTCTCATATGGTTCCTATTCTGTAAATATGCAAGAGGCTGCTTCCTAGCTCTTGCTAGAAATATCTGTACTTTGAGGTGTTACTCAATGTCCGTCCGAGGTATTTTCCCTTGACATATTAGCTGGAGGATCAGACCTAAGTTTGAACTGTTCTACCCTGCTTCTGTGATATTCTGTAATTTCAGCCCTGTTCAGTGGCCTGGTCTGAGCATGCTGAAGACCACAAGCTTTTTACACTGAGTCCATCCATATTCTGTGTGTCTACTTGAGAAACAATCATACACTGAAATCCTGGAGATGTTTTGGGTTACTTAAAATATAATCTTGATGAGTCTCTCCCCTGACTAATTTCTGCCTAGTTGTCTACTTCATGGGAAACACTGAGGTTTTTATATGCATGTCATTTTCTTTATACTTTCTTTTTTTCCTTTTGGCTGAAATATTTCTCCTGGCATAAAAAAATACATACAATTCCAAATCTGGTGATTGTTTTTTTTGTTTGTTTTGTTTCCCTCAGTAGGTCTGTCAGACCTATCTTTAAATTATAAAGCAAAGGAGAAAAACTAAAGGTCTTATGATAACTTTCTTACAGTTGCTTCTAGTTCTGTCTACAAAGATAGCTGAAGAAGTGAAATTTCAACTTTTGGATGAAAGATGAGATACAAAGAAGGACCTAACTTTACAGGGCTCAAAAAATTTAGAATGCCAGAGTAGAGAGAGAGAGAGAGAGGACAAAAACACGATGCTTAATCCATAGATATATTAAAGTCTGGTAAATTTTGAGGACTGCATAAATCCAACAGTTGCTGAGAGGTCAAAGACATCTGTTAAATATAACAATATTTAAAGATGTTGCTGTCCCTGGTGAAAGATCAGATTGAAATTTTAGCTGAATTTGAGGAAGGGCAAATGCTGAGGTCAGGAAGGTACATTTGAAGAAAGCATCAATATGTCAGGGCCTGCAGTTGCATTCAGTCCTTGACACATTTGCTTTTGGCTATGTCCCGTTTTGGCTGTGTGTGAGATTCTGCTGAGCAAACTGATGAACTGGAGTGCCTGATGAGGCACAGCTTGGGGATCTCAATACCTGTCTGTGACTTAAACATGAACTAACACTAAACTCAGGCACTGAGCTGAAAACTGGGATATTGCTGGTCACTCAGGTCACTGATTTGAACTGGTATCATGGTCCCTAAGATCCTGTAGCAATGCAGGATCTACATGACAATGTGAATACAAAACAAATTCTCTCCTGGCCATGATGTGGCCTTAGTTTCCTGCACCCTCACCAGAGGGGACTGGGAGAATGTAAATAAGGACAGAATCTGCCTTTCGGAATATTTATTACTCTGGGGCTGAATGAGCCAGAAACTGCAGTTTGATTTTCTTTGCAGTACTGACAGGAAAGCAAACAAGTCTTTTTACTTGAATTTTTATGTCAGCATAACTGGCTGTGGAGCTAGCTGCTTGTTTCCTGTCTCTTGGCCCAGAAGTCACTTTTCCTTAACCTTCATTTGCAGAATCAGCTGAAGAGTATAAGCCTGCTTAAATATAGAAATATGTTCTAGATGTGGATTGTTTCTCAACTTAATGTATATATATAAATATATATATATATATATATATATATAAATCTTCATTCGCGAAGCCTAGCCATGATGATATATAAAAGGGCTATCTTTTGTTGCCTACTGAAAAAATGTTATTGTATTAGTTTTATGGATGGTGGTATCAATGAGAAATTCTACTTGGGACATTAGGAAAATGGAAAATGTCAGACAGTGAGCATGAAGGCTACAGCATACTGTCATAGGACAGGTTTTTTTTTTGTTTTGATTTGGGTCTTTTGTTTGTTTGGTTTGGTTTTTGTGTTTTTTTTTTTTGTTTGGGTTTTTTTTTACCCTGTTGAGTCTTCGGAAGTGGCCATGAAGAGACATTGCTGGAGTTTAGCAGGCCTTTATCCTTTAAGTATGCCATACACTTTTACTTAAGGGAGCAATATTCTGTAAGTAAACTTGGATGTCTATGGAGATTGCCTCAAATATAGGTATTGGAGTTTTTTGTGTATAGGCCTTTAGGCAGGATGTAGGCCAGACAGGATACGTGATCTCAGTTCTGGTATTCAATTGTAGCTTAGTGTCCCCAAAAATCATTTTGCCCTGAATATTTCAAATGCTTCTGGTTTGTTTATATCATCTGAAATATTGCTAGTGGCAGATATTGTGGTGTTGTTGTACTGCTCAGAACATCAGCCTCTCTTAATACAAAGAAAATTGGATAAAGCCATAAGCAATTTATATGAGTCAATGATTCTCTTCTGAAAAAAAAGTTAAAAAAACCCAAGCAAATGCTTCCCCCCCAAAACAAAACAAAACAAAACAACCCCCCAAAAAAAAACAACAAATGCATTAAGGAGATTTTTTAAAATTGTCAGGATATTGCGCTTTTGTGTTGACCATTTAATGGAATAACATGCAGCTTTTTGTAAGGAAACTGTCAGAAGTCATGGTGCTCTCCCTCTCCAACCAAATTAATCCTTACGTTTTTGTTTTCCAATTAGTTCTTTTCCCAAATCCCCCTCTTTCTTTTCCCCACTTGACTTAGCTTGTTCTTCCCATACCATTTGCCTGCATTTCCACATTTTCTCTTGCCGTTTTTCACCTCTGTTAACTGATTTAGATCAATTCAACTTATTCCTGTATTTCTTCTGTACAGTGTCTTTTTCTAAACTTCAGAGTGGAAACTGGCAAATTTGCTGCATCAGGAAGCTTAGGGTTTGGAAAGAAACATAGTTCAGAACCTGTTTTCTCACCAGTGCTTGCAGCAGCAGAGCATTGTCATTAGAAGCTATTGTGGAGTACTGCAGAGAGAAAAATAACCCAGAGGTGTTTTGTGTTGTGGAATGCTGAAGTTAAAATAGTGAATGGCCAGTAAGTTTTAAACCTACACAAGGAGAATAAAAAAAAAATAAGCCTACCTTTCAGATTGTACTCCATCGACTGCTTGAAAGATTTGTTTTAAATGTCTTGATCCTGCAATAGTAAAACACTTTGCAAATGGTTTCTTCATATGCACGCACAAGTAATAGGGGTACTCTGACATGTAGACTGTCTACTGCAAACAGTGTGGAAATATAACAACCTCCTCTTGGTACCATTGTGAATTCTAAATTTTAGACAGTGATCAAACAAATCACTTGAGTAGTGTGCTCATCCCCTTGAGCTGAATTGGAATGCTAACCTGCTTAAAGTGAGCATGAGCTTTGCTACAGTGGATTAGGACTCATATGAAGTGTTTAAACAACAACAGTAAAAGTAGAAAACTTTCAAAAATGCAGTATTATGGGATTTTTGGTTTTCTGGGAGTCAGGATATTTATAGTGTCAATTAAAACTTCACTGTGTGCTTGTCAGAACTTCACCCTTCAGATTTTCACAAATTTTGAAACTTAAGAAATGCCTTTGGCATTGCAGTAATATTCTGGGTATTGGTAAAGTTGTTGTTCTTTCAGATATGTGCTCCAGACTAAATGAAAAATTCAGCAAAATGTTTTCTATTAAGAATTTATAAAAATACAAATAAATTAATGAGATAATTGTAGCATTAGAGTGTAACAATACAGATGCTTTTTCTCCTTTAAAAATGTAAATATTTTCTTTATTTCTTGTAGTGAGTGGGATACACCCAAGTGGATCTGTGTGTGCATGCAAATCTATAATGACTATTAATCACCAAGTCAAGCTCATTTCTGTGTAACGGGCAATGTATTTTTCTGTGGATTTTAGAATTTGGGACATGTTCTTTCTTTTCGGCATCTTTCTGCTTTAGTGGTAACTTGAAAAATCTCAGTGCAACTTACATTACAAACCAGAAATCCAGGGAGAGTTGTACTTGCACCATTTGTGAAATCTGCAAGTCTTTTCTTGTAAGAGAGGGAGGTTCTTACAAGCTTTGAGATCCCTTTCAGAGAATACTCCTCCTAGGATCTAAGCCAAGGTAGTTCACTCCTGAATGGGGCTGGGGAGGGATAGTACAAGCAACATAGCCATTGCTTCTGCTGCTCTTTTTGCATACATATTCTGTGCAGTTATACTTCTCAGAATGTATAGGTAAATTGAAAAGTTCTTATAAAATTTCAGTAGCTAGCATCCAGGTTTGAAAGTAGCTCTGGCCGTATAGTTTCATGGTTTCTGTTTGCCTACAAATTCAAGAAGGCAACACTGCATAGTGTCTGATCCGTAGGTGATATTTGGAAGGTTTTCTGTTAATAGCCGGAAAGACTGAAAACTAAATGCAAATATAAGCAGCCCAGATATCTGATGTGACTCATTGCTAAGAAGAACCTGGGATTCACTCAACCTTAATTCACTGCATTGCTCTGTTGCCCTACAAGAAGGTCACTTTACTTGCCTTGTATGTCACCATTTTGTATTCTTCTCTATGTTTGTGCTGCACTTTGGAGATTTATAGCCCTATTCAATCTTACCGTACTGTTGCAAAGTGCTGAGAATATTTCTGTGCATCTGTTAAAGGTGACATCAGTACTGTAGGTGGAGTAAATAATAAAGCTTATGAAGAATGAGTCATGGTGTGTTCCTGTTTTTATGCAACCTTTTACCGAGGGCATTTTAAATCTTTTTTTTTGCATTAATTCTGTTTTTTTAAATGTAGTTGTCATTATTATTACCAAGTAGATTCCTCCTTTTAATTTTTGTTTTGATCTCTAATTAATCTTACTTGCAGTGTAATTCTGTCTCAATGCCCTTACTTGTTTTGTGTAAGCTGTGGTCTGAAAATTTATACATACAATAAAAGGAAAATAAAAATGAAAGGAAATGGCCCAATGTTGAAAGGATGCAGACTTTATTTAACAAATTCAAAAGATGTAACCTGTTTAACTAAACTTTAAAATGCATTCTTAACTGCTGTGAATTCCTTTTGTCTGTTTAACAAATTTTGAAGCTGTAGGTTAGCTATAGGGTTTTCCATTAATTTATAATTGGGGTTTGTTTATTTTCAATCTTCTATGAAATTCCTATAATTCCCTGGAAATTTAAAATGGAAATGCCAAAAAGGAGAGCTGATGGAAATCACAGCTGTTGGTAAGTTGTCAGCATATCCATTATATCATGTCAAATGATAACTGGTTTCACTGTCAATTTCTGATGCGTGTAATTGGATTTTGACCCAAAATTAGAGTGTGCAGGTTTTTTTCTTTAAGGAAAAGGGGAGCCAATCAATTAGCAAACCTGTTTGCTTATAATGTTAAAATGAGTGCTGAAAACTCAGTCTCAAGAGCAGTATATTTAACAGAAGAATAAGTGTAGAAGCTTCAATTAAACCAATAGTTAATTTTCTCAGTGTCAAATACGATTAGGCATAGAGCATTCTATATTTGTACTTAAACTTGAATTAAAAATATCCTTTTTTTTTATTGTATTTGGAGCTTTTTCCTCTTCTGCTTGGTGATAGTTTGGAAAATGCTTGTTTATCCTGCAAATTACATTCAGATATCTTAATGAAATACTCTCTTTACCATCATCTTTGCTTAGCAATGTCCCTTTTGAGATATTCTGAGAAACCTAATACTTGTCTGGTGTGTAAAACAGTGTTTGTAAATCAAGGTGTGTTGCCATATCCTGCTCACTTTTGTTGTTTAATACTTTTTATGTTGCTGTGTTTGAGACAGAAACATGAAGCCTTATACCCAGCCACTCCAACTTATTGTACAACACAACTACCAGTGACCTGAGACCCAGTCTTTGGAATATGGCTTACCATGGTGATGTAGATTGTTAAAGCAAGTGACTAGTATCTACATGGTTGTCATGGATCCAAACAGCAAGTAGTTTTTCCATTCCAAAATAACCTGGAATTTAAACAAAATCATAAGGCTCTCAGAAGTTCATATTTACATTTTCTATTTAATTTAGTTGCTGAAAAACACGCTATCTCGAAGTCATACAGTCAAAATTGAAATACCTTAAACCCGCTTTGGCATAGACCATAGGTACACTTCAGACCCTGGGTGTGTTTTGTGCTGGACAAAATCAACCTTTTTGGCACCGAGCAAATATTTCCCTATGTAACTTCTCGTGCTGCTGTTGAATGTCTTTCTAGGTTTTTGGTTTTAAAGGTTGTGTCCTCCAGTGTAAGTGTGCATGGGGTGTTGCATTTTCTGACAGGCTGGAGAGTTGCCACTGATCCATCCACTAATGCCACTGATCCATTAGGAGCTCCCACCCTGCAACTTTCAAGCACCACACACAGCCCCTCTTTATATAATGTGTGAAGTTGACCAGCACTTTTCATAAGAAAAGTCTCCTTCCCCCTAACAATCAAAGAGAACTAACATATTTTACTCAAACAATACGGAGTTTAACTCTTCCTTTCCAGAAATCATAACTTGGACTTCAAAGCTGAGCTGAAGATCAGTTGATTGTAGACACTACTTGTTTTCCTTCGTTGATAAAAAATGTTAGAATTCTATGGTAACCCTAGGAGTTTGAGAAAGTTCTTAGCTATCAAGAGTGCCTTCAATTTATGCTCTGAAGTTTGCATTCCCCTCACAGTTTCCTCCCCTTCTCTAATAGCCTTGGCCCTTGTGCTTTTGTGGTACTGCCCAAATATTTTCTCTACTGCAAACTGTCGTCCAATAGCTTTTTCTTTTGGGTCTTTAGGATCAGTTCAACTCTTCATTACAGTCTTTCAGTGGAACAAACCTCTGATTTCCATGCATTCTTTGCAATTCTGCCCATGTGTTTCTCTGTAATTGTTTACAGATGGTTGTATTAATGTGCTCTCAATGCACTTTGATGGTAAAACTGTGACTGACCTTGCTAGGAGTGGATTCAGTGTCTTTAAGATTCTGTTGTAAGTTCAAGAAATGGAGCAGTTTTGTGAAATCAAAGCTAAATTTGAAAATGCTAAATTGTTTGTATGAATGCTTGGAGTGAAGAAATAATCTTTCCACTGTAAAACTGCACACTTCTCTCCTGGACTCTATAGGGATGAGGAAAAGTAAACATGTGGGTAATGACAGTTGTCTTGGTTCACTGAGGTAATTGAGGGGGAAGAGAAACAAATAGTCAATTTTCTTTACAAAACGTACCTAGGAAATATAATCATGTTGAGGTGAGTAATTCTGTCAATCTTTCATGAATTTAAAAAGTTTTTATATATCAGAATGATAGCTCTTGAATTCTGAAATCTGTAACTGAAAAGGTACAGGTTGTTTTTTTGAGTGGTAAAAACAAGCTGACAAAAGGAGAGGTCTTGATCCACAGCTGAAAATAGGCTGTTTGGAAGAGCTGTGTGGTCTTGCCAGTTGTACAAGAGATTTCTGGAGAATTACCCTCTTTCCATTAGCTGAGGCACCTTAGGATGGTGTTGTCTGTTTAGTTGATCCTGCAGTCCATTATCATGTGTCATTCATGTCTAGATAGAGGTTCTTAGTTATAGTCATGTCTTAGTGAGGCCCCTTTGGGTCACTGGCAGCAAGAGATAATTTTATGTTCTGTTTGTTCCACCACTCTTGTAGACCATGCTGGCTACTTTCTATTTCTTCCTGGCAACTAGTGATAATGAGCTGTTTTAGATGGTATATCCTTGTTCATAGCAGGCTTTCTGGTGCCTGGACTATGAATCACAACAAAATAAATTTGCCTTATGTTTTACAAGGTGTAGTACAGAATCATAAAATAATTGATTGAAAGGCAGTTCCAGAGTTCATCTGTCCCAGCCTTCCACTCTGTCAATATAGAGTCTATAAGCGTGGCATGAAACACAGAACACCCAGGTTTAGCTCTGAGAAGCTTTGATCTTTGTTGGCAGTGTCAGCAGCAGCATGTGGCTCTGCTGGGCAGGTGATGCAGTGTCAATATAATCTGTCTATGTTTATATAGTTCTTTACTAGTAAAAATCTCCCAAAAGCCGAGGGTGAAAGTTCAGTATCCAAAATTTTCCACTTCTGTCACAGTTTCCTGTGCCTAGTTTGGATGTTAAATGTCTTCTGGTTGCTTACCTCCAGATTTCAGCCCCAAATGTTAGCAATCTGTCTCCTGTTTAAAGAACCTAGGAGAAATAAAAACCACACTAGTGTATTGCTGATATTTTGCATGTATTTGCTGTGGCAATAGAGGCATTGATATGCCCTCTAGCTGAAGGTATTTGTGGCAATTTCCCTGAAACTCTTGTTAAAAAGATATTTTTTTGTTGTTGTTGCAGCATATAACACTGTTCTGCAGGCAGCTTTCCCTCATTTTAGAATTTTTGTTGTTGGGACACGCAAAATAATTATGAGATAAGAAATCTCTTATAATCGGGACCTTTTGCAGCTTCATCCCTTGCTTGGGCACAGGGATAATCCGGTACACAATTCCTGTAGACACTATTCAGCCAGCATTGAGAAACCCTGACAGACAGTCAGCTGCATGGAGCAGCTCTTTTTCTTTGTAGAAATTTTGGATGTGCAGCCTTTTGTATGATCAGAATCTGAGAAATCAACCTATCCAGATGCTTAAAAATGAATTAAGGAGAGAGAGTGAGCAAAACCAGCTCCTAGTTCCTGCAGCAGTCAGTGCCCATAAATCAGCTCCATTTTTCCTTTTGAAGCAGGACAAGAGCATGAATTTAATTAATGGGTTTTACTTGCACTGGAAACACACGGTAGAGAAATCACCATACCCACACCTTTGACAGATGCTGTAAACATACAAATGTTATTGTGTATTTACTCATGAATTGTTTCCAGCATCACTGTGCTAGATAGAGTTGAATGCCTCGGGCAGGTGGCAAGCCAATGACTGCAACAAATCCTTGTTCTTTGAACACCCAGATCAGAAACTCAAAGGAGCAGCAGGTTAGTTCCTGTTTTCTTGGTTCCACCCGAGTTTTGCTTAACAAAGGCATTAATAATGACTGCTGTAGAAAACTCTAGGTGAAAACAAAAAAGTGGGTTTGTCTGTTTTCCATGATTGGGAATTTAATTATAACATGAAAAAGAAAATCAAATAGGTTTATTCTGCCACTCTGGTTAAAAAAAGGGGGGGGGGAATTATTCTTTTCATAACTGTCTCTGCAATGGATCACCAAGAATGTCTCTGTATTGTTTGATTTTTATTGTATTTTTAGTTCTACCCTGTTAAGTAGAGGGGTTAAGAGACACAGATCAGGCTGGATCAGATCCCAGTTCAGTGCTGTAGTCATCATCAGATACCTCAGAAAAAGCTATGCGAACAGCCCTGATATTATGGGGAGCTAGTATTACATAACTTTTACATCACATCATGGCTTTAAATCTCTTGTGTCTGAAGACTTACATTCTCCTAAAACTGTTAACTTTTTAAAACTGAAATTTGATTTTGTCACATTCACTATTGTGATGCTGTATAGTGTTTGGGTTGTTTCAATAGAAACTCATTACACTCTTTCCCTTGGTAACAAATTTATAGGTGGCAATTGCACAGACTTGTTATGTTGGAGGAAGAATTTTGTTTGCTCCATTCTGAGCTAGTCCCTTTTTTGAGCTGATTGCATGTTCCCCCATATTTATGTTGTTATATAACAAGATGGCTACACTTTCCCTTTAGTCTACAGTGCAGTGTAGGATTTCACTGTCTAGACAGCTAGAGGACTTAAAAAATGTGTACTGAGAAATGTGTCTTTATTTTTGTTGTTGTTGTTGTTTGTTTGTTTGTTTGTTTGTTTTTTAATAAGAAAGACTGGGAGCATTATTTGAGCTCTTCTATATGGATGGGACTTTTTGGTTAGTGTGGATGTCTGAGATGTGAAGTTAATTTCTAAGAAAGTTGGAAAATAGTGGTGCTTTATTGAAATACTGACAAAATGGTTTAATGTTGCTTTATATGCCCTGTGTTGCCTACCGGTGTGAGAGCATTCTGAAAACTTTAGATGCAGAATGACATCCATGCTCCTATGATTACTTGAACCATGTGATATTGTACTAGCAGTATGAGTTCTACCTATTTTGTTGGTTTTGTTGCTGCTTAGAGTTTAAGGACAGGACCTATCTGGGGATTCAAGGAGAATCGAGCCTCTAAATTTCAGAACAACATTACCAGACTGGTGGTGAATGCAGTTATGAATATTTATCTGGAACTTAAGATTCAGAATGAGTATTGAAATGTGCAAGCCACTGCACATTTTAATCAGGCAAAATTCTCAGACTTCTCTTCCTTTCCCTATGATGCTCATACCCTGACAAGATCCATGATCCTCTCAGTGTTTTAAAAAGTCATGCCAAAACAAAAATATCCATAATAAATTTAAGTCAGAAAATGCTCTTTTCTATGTTTTAATGTTTAACACACTCATACCTGCATTAGCCAGTTGCTGACACTGGTAATTCTGGGAAATATTCACAGAGAATGCCAGACACCAGGCAACTCATCTTTGTGTTTGTTATAAAAGAACATTTTTTCATTGAACTGTAGAATAAATATTTTACCTTTCTCATCTATGTATAACATCTTTAATCAAAGACTTAGATAATTTCTTAAATTATTATTAAAGCTATACCTGACAGTATTTTATTATGTAAAAAAAGTCATCAATCTGATTTCATCAGCACAACTTTGTGTAAAGGCCATTTTGCACACTCTGGGGTCTTATGTAGGGATGGTTGAAGAAGTAAATCATCATCCCATCCCCAGCTGTTGGCCTCATTACTGGGTAAGGCCATTTTCAGTGTAAGGAATATAGAAGATGCTGCATTTTCTTTACTCCTTTTTACTAGGATTTGCAGCACATATTAGTGTGAACTGAAATTTATTGCTCTTTAGCCTTCATTGCTGCATGTTCTACCATGTCTTCTCCATGGCAGTGGGCCTTCCTCCAAGGGGAAGAAACTTGCATGATCCTTAAGCTTGGTATAAGTTGGACTGTGAATCACTTGTACTTCAATGTTAAACTTGGCTCTGTGTTGTTTTATTACTTGATTGCTGAAGCATCTGACAAATTAAGGGCAAGGCCTTGTCTGCAAGTCATACCCTGACTTTAGCTGTTTGACCTGTCTCTGCATTGTGTCAGGAGCTTCATGGGGGTGCACTGGGGCAAAGGCTTGTTTTCAGCTTTTGTGCTTAGTGGGAAACACTGAGGCTCAGTGCATGAACCATGTGATGCTGTGGTGTCACTGAGCAGTAAGAGGTGACTTAGAGCTGGGCGGAGCCAAGGATGTGCTGTAAAGCCTGACCTCATGCTGTTTCTCTGATGCTCAGGCTCAGGGGAGACCTCATCACTCTCTACAACTACCTGAAGGGAGGTTGTAGCCAGGTTGGGGTTGATCTCTTCTCCCAGGCAACCAGCAGTAGGACAAGAGGGCATGGTCTTAAGCTCTGCCAGGGGAGGTTTAGATTGGATATTAGGAAGAAATTCTTTCCAGAGAGGGTAATCAGGCATTGGAATGGGCTGCCCAGGGAAGTGGTGGATTCTCCATCCCTAGAGGTTTTTAAGATGAGACTGGATGTGGCACTTAGTGCCATGGTCTAGTAACCACAGCGGTGTTGGATCAAGGGTTGGACTTGATGATCTCAGACATTCCTTCCAACCTGGCTGATTCTATGATTCTATGATTCTGCTCCCTGCAGGCCCTCTCTGCAGACCTGCTGTAGATCTTTTCCTTGCTTACCCTTACTGGGGAGCTTGTGTTTCTATGTTCATACAACATCTATTTATTGGGGAAGGGGAAGGGGAGATGTGTGTGCTGCAGGTGTTTGTCTGCTCTTTCCACTATGTTTTTCATTAAAACTGTCTGCTGTGGCGTGCACTACCTGATGCAAATACATCCATGTGATTAGCTAGTCTTGCCAGCTTTTATCTGGGTTGCAGCTATCTTACTTAGGGCCTGTCTCTGTAAGTGGTATTCTGAGGCACCCAGGCATCTCCCAGTCTCTGACTATTTTCAGGCAGTGGTGACAAAGCAACATCAAATTTAGCTACAAAAATTAGGATGGTTTCTGAAGTGTAATTCACTGTCATAAGCTCCTAAGCTTTTGTTGGCAAAGGGCCATGGGGAACCACCTGTAGAAATACAATCTCCCTCTATTCATGTTTTTGAGGATGTGTAAATGGATGACATTAAATCAAGGGTTATAATTTAGACAGTGAGAAATTTGCAGACTGATTCTGTAAGTTGAAAAATCCCTTGAGGAAACACATTATGTCTATAATCCTGTCAGTCAGAAGATTAGAGAGTCAGTCAAAAACTAACTTAGGTAAATGGCTTAATAGTAAAGATTGTGCTAATAAAGGTAAGAAATGTATTTTGCTGAAGGCTACAACAATTGTGGAACTTTGAAGAATGGTATTTCTTTTCCAGAAGACGTAGTAGAAAAATGTTCTGAGCTATAATGAGTTAAACATGATGCTTCTATTGCAACATTAGAAATAATTGAAATTACATAAATTTGTGGTTGAAAGAATCCCAATGTTCTTAGCTCTAGGTTATATATTTGGATAACATATGCAGCCTTTAGGGCTCAAGTTTCAGAGTGGGACTTGTTCATCATAGTTTGTAATTGTGTGAATATTACATTGACACAAATGAATGAACCAATGAGGAACAGAAGTGAAGTGCTTTGGATGTCATTTTGAATACTCAATGCTAGCAAACACAGACTTGGGAGCAGGTTTTCCTCATCACTTTTGTTATATGCATATATAGATGTATATATTCCTACTAGCTGTGTTTAGAGTGTGGAAAGTCCTGCACTATCAAATTTAGTTTTTAATAGTGTACATTCCTCCAGAAACGTAAGTGAATCACAGTGGCTGCTGCTTCTTTCTCCCGCTTTTGGTAAGGTACATCCTACTTTTGCGAATGAGTTTCTGTTGAGAGACTGGAGCCAAGTTTTCTCTTGCTTCAGAAGTACGATACTGAGTGGAACAAATGGATAACCCTTATTCTATAGCTGACATACGTTTAGGTAGCTCATCTTACATCAGAAATCAGTGTAATCAACCTTTGCTAAAAATTACACATATATTTGATTTACAATTTGTTATGAAATACTTGCACCCACAGTGTGAATACCCCTGTCACATCTAATAATGGCCAGTCTTCGCGAACGAAGATTTTGGGAAAGGTCTTTTACCTTTCCAGCCTGTGCAATGGATTTTTTAGGTGAGACACAGCCTGCGCTGAACTGAGCCCACCCTTTAATCCTAAGGTTCATCTGCCGGGGCCAAGCAAGCTTGGACAATGGAAGTGAGGTCCTCAGGACGTAGGTTTGTTTAGAGTGACCTTCTCATAGATGGATGGCCTCACAGGGCTAACGGGCTCCATCTGCCCGGGGGACTGGGATTCGAACCTGGGTCGCAGAGGTGAGAGTCCTGCATGCTAACCACTAGGCCACCAGGGGTCACATCTAGGGGATGAGGATTGCAATCTAGGGGAGTTTGGCTTCCTAGTGTCTGCACTGGGGCAGCAAGAGCATCTCATCCTGGAGAGCCAAGGCTGGAGCTGCTGTCAGTGAAGTGAAGTGTTAGTATGAGTCTTACTCAAGGCTTACTGCTTTTCCTGAAGTTCCTCAACTTGTTTGTGGGAGGTGTAAAGCTGTACCCAAAGGCCAGTAAACCGCATTGCTGAAATAGTTAATAGCTCTACGCTTTTCTCCTTCTGCTTTCTGTGCAGGTAGCATGCTGCACAAAACAGACCAAGACCAGACTGCAGTGGGGGAGCTCCTCTGGGTAAGAAACACAGGCATATTTGTTAGAATTTAATGTGCACATAAGGGCCGAAAAGGCACATAAAATCCTGCTGAAGCCAGCTTCTCCTTGTCCACTTGAAAGCTCTAGCTGTAACATTGGCAGTATTTTTATCCTCCAGACAAATAAAAGCTCAGGAGGAGGTATCAGCAGTGAGTCCTCTAAGCAGAGCAAAGATGAAGATTTTGAAAGTCGTTTCAGTAAAGCAGGCAGTAATGAAGAAGATTTTCAAAATGAAAAGAATTCCCTAATGTTGCCTCTAATGCCCTTTCAAAGTGGGTAGCAAAGGCGTTTTTCAGACAAGCTACTGCAATTCAATTAGACTGACCTAATTTTTATTTCTTTCTGCTACAGATTTCCACACTGATACAATTTAGCTTTCTTAATATCCTGTTATGGCTTGGATGGGACTTGGGTTACAGCACTGTTAATTGAGAGAGTTTAAATACAGGAAATGTTCCCTGAATGCTTGCCTTGTCTGTATGCTCATTTGAGCTAAGAAAACTGAAAAAGGACTTTTTGAATTTAGGCAGATGAAACATTTTAGAAGGAAAGCAAATGCTGTTGCAGCCCAGAGCAAATGCTACTGAGTATGACTTATGCAATATATGTACTTTTTCAATGAGAAGGAGTAGAGGTTATAGGCCCACTCTTTTATATTTATATCATTATCTTTGTGCTGACTGTTCACAGTAACATACTAAGTGGCACAAAACTCTCACTAAACACCTATAAACTCAGTCATGTGCATCACATCCCACAGTTAGCAGAATTGATTATGCATTTAAAGCAGCTTTATCTAGAAATACAAGTTCTTACTGGGTTTTCTTCATCAGCTTCTGTTTTCTTTATTTAACCTAATTGAAAGCTGCTTTAAAATGCATTGATGACATCAACATTTGGATAAGATTCTGAACTGATGGTTCTAGATTCCAAGCCTTTGAAATAAATGAAAGTTCTTTTTGAAGCATGAAATTACTTTTTCTTGCAACTTCTTCCTTAATTTAAAATTGCTAATCCTATGAGACTCATAGTCCAAGCATCTGCTTAAGACTGAAGCCTACTTTGCCCATAGATGTGGCACTGTTGTGAAGCAAGAATAAACTAATAAACCAATTTTAAATCAGTGCATCATTCTTACGTACAAAATTGCTTCAGTTTAACTATGCCAGTGCAACATCACTCTTTTTTTAGAGCTGTGTATAGTACACATTGGTCTTTCTATGAGCTGCTCTAGGCAATGGTTTTGCAGCTGAAGCAATGCTACTGTGGCATTTAATACAGCTTGGATTGTCACATTTCCAGTGCCAAGAGACCCCTGCAGTGCTCTAACATGAGACTGCCTTCTTTGCCAGGTGTTAGTATTTATTTGCAATCTGCATATGCAGGATTGAAAACAAAGGCATGGTTTTAAATGGTGAGAGAGATTCTCACTGTTTGCAGTCTTTGATCACTTCATCTGTAAAGAAGGTATTTATTTCTCTGTTACAGTTTTAACTTACTAGCTGGTATGATTTGTTTGCATTCCAGGGATTTTAAGCAGAGAATGCTCAGTATTCCTTTTGATTTTACACTCACAAATGCTATGTATCAAATCTTGAATGAGATTTATTGAAATTTTGGAGTTGCTGAGGGTGGGTAAGTCTGTAGAAAAGACTTCCTTTTTCTGCAGTGTAATCAGATATGACTTTTATCAGTTCTTCAGTCATGTGGTTTCATTCTTTCAATGGATGGTTCCTCAGCTTTGACAAAACCTATTTTTTTATTGTTAAAATCAGTTAAAGTCCTGGAGCTCTATTATGCATCCCAAAGCAAATATTGATACATTGCTTTTCTTTTACAAATCACACTTAACTGAGGGCCTAAGTTAAATGGAACTTAGTTATAGGAACTAAGGCTAAATATTATCTTCAGTAATAAGGACCTTTTTTCTCTTAGCTCTTTAAGCTTTTTCTCAGGTTCTAGTGGCAGGGATGCTTGTATGGACTGGGGACACCGGAGCCTGTAAGGGTCTGTGCTGTCCCTTGCACTGCAGTGTTCTAGGTCTTTTGGTGTGGTGATTCACTATATACACTTCCCAGATTTTGACATCTAGAGACATTCTTATTTGTTGTATATATTTTTCAAATGACATGTGTTAATAAGGATGAGTAGGGAAAGGTAAGTCTGGTTTACAGAAGCCACAAAAAAATGTAGCTTTGTTCTGATTGAGAAAACATAGCTTTCTTGTGGTTTCTTTTTAAAATTCTTTGTGAAAAGACCATTTCCCCTTTAACTTCATAGCATGATCTTTGTGGTGATCTTTAGCTATTTGAGAGAGCTTTGAAGTTCTTGGACCCCTGGAAGAAATATTAGGGTTTAGTTTTTGTGCTCCTTGTCAGTCTGCTAGTTTGATATCAAAGAACCGAGCTGCTGTCCCAGTGTGGATCACAGTGCTGGTAAGATTAGATAGTGAAATGATAGGAAAGAGAGTTACTTACTGAGACCCAGATAGCTGCTAGATTCTATCAAATCCTACCTTGTTCATGTCAAAAAGACATCAGAATTCATTTCAGCTAGGATGGACAGGCAAATCTGCATAAATATGTAATCAGTGCTCTCCTAACCCTTCTTCTGTCTGATCAAGTTTCAGTCTACACATCTCATTGTGATTAGGTGAGAAAGGGGTCTGAAGGAATAAGATATTTTTGTCCTTTACAGGAAAGAAGGCTTTTTCACATTGTGCTATCTGGCATATTACTTCCTGAAATCCTTTAAATGCTTATGTTTTTATTTTCTCTGTAGCAAAACTTTCTTGCAAAAGTGACATATGAGTGACTTGCTGTGTAGTTTTCTGTCACAATTAAATTTCTGTGATACTGAACTACTGCCAAGAGCTGTCCCTTTTCTCACCTATTCCTTGTCCTATGCTGTATATATTCAAAAGGAAAGTGACCTCGAAAATTCATAATGAACAAAAGTGCTGGAAAAAACACCAGTCTGCTGTGGCTAGAGCTTAATCTGAGCCCATAAGGTGAGAGCTGGTGAACCAGAGGCCTTGACATCCGCAGAAACTTGGCTAGTTCAAGCTGTATTGGAAGATCCCTTTTTCTTTCTTTTTTTTTTTTTCATTTATTACTTTTTCAGCTAGTAGAAAGTTTTTCAAACATGAAAGAATTGTGGAAACTTGGGAAATCAGTCTTGGGAAAAGGATGTCTCCACAGGCAAAGCCTAAGAAGAAGGAAACAGGTGGCAAAGATTAACATGAGGGCAATTAGCTGTGTGGTTTGGGTGGAGCAATGACTGGGGAGGACAGCTTTGTGAATAACAGGCCTGACTAACTCCCAACAGTCTGTTTGTGGCTTTTCTGCTGGCACTGCCTGCCTGTGCTCTCTGTTGCTCCAGCAAGAGCGGTCGTGGGACATAGCTCCAGTCCAGCTTCAGCAGCAGTCAAGTGCCACAGCATGGCAGAACAATTCATAAAAACCTTACCTATCTCTGTGGGATATTGGTGTTTGTTATGCATAAGACTTTGCCCAGAAAAATCTGTTTAGCTGTCTTAAGTCCCATTACTGGACTTGACAGCAGGATGCTCATGGCAGGTCCCTTCTCTTTGAGGAAGGTGGCTTGACAGCCACATTGTCCAAAGCAGTTTAAGGTTTTCAAACCTGGTGTTTCCTTTGTCTTGAAGAGTCCCTGCTGCTCTGGGTGGGCTCTGAGCCCCCCTTAAGCACAGTATAGACACTGGAACCCACTGCTGTCAAAGCCACATGAGGCAGTGGTCACCACAGGCTGTGTAATAACCTCCTGATGTCACCCATTACTTGGGATTTCAGGTACCTGCAACTATGCACCTTCTAAATCCAAAGGGATTAAAACTTGAACATTTATTTCTCAGGGATAATGTATTCTCTACTAATAAGCAAGGTGGAATTGGGTTGTGCCTCCTTATTCTCCCAAAAGTAAGGAGGTGCCAGAAGTCTAGATCCAGTCTGGATCTGTCTAGGTAATCTATAAATATTTAAATATAATATGTGTTATTAGATGTCTCTGGGACAGACGGATCAATGAGACCTTTATCACTTACAGTGCCAGTAGATGCTGCTGTAACACAAACAAGAAAATGCTGCAAAAACCTGATAGTAGCTCAGAGACAAGGCACCTGTAGGTCTCTTTATATAGAGAAATCCTACAGGAAGGGAGGGGGCAAAAGACCTGAAGTATAATGGGAGCTGGGTAATTGTATACTGTGAGTAACAAACACCTTGGAATCTTCCAAACATCTCACCTGGATGCTTCAAAAAGGCCATTCATGGAAAGCTTTGTGGTAATCAATTGCAATCTTTCTTCCATAAAGAGATCTTCAGGCCTCCTGGAAAGCAAAAGAAGTGCCTGGAGAAAGTAGGAGGGTAAAGCTCAGGCTCTGGTACAGGCTCAGCTTTGTTAACAGGCCTTTCAAAAGGGCTCATTGACATGAGTGCTAAATCATGTTTGTGTTGCATTTTGCTGGACTAGAATTACAGTGTTTCTCACTGGAAGAAAAGAGTAATGCCTCAGTAAGGAGAAGATTTTCTGCATTCAGGCTTTTCTAGCCTTTATGATGGATGCTCTAGCCTTTGTTTTCCACATAGGTGTGTTATTTTTCTCATGGGAGGGAAAGTAGCAAAAGATCTCTCTGTGTGGGAAGGAGGGTGAAGCTAGTTCTGCAAACATGCTTATTTCAAATACCACCCTAGAGAGAGTCTGCAGATTTTTGTAGACTGAGTTCCATGTGGTAGGTGGGAGGGGGTTTCTGTGCTATTGATTAATTTCAAATTGTGTGGGATTTTCCTGGCATAAATGCATGGGGTCTTTGCCAATTTAAGCTTAATTTTCCTTCTGTCAAATGAGGTGCAAAAGCTGTGTGATGAGGAAGTTTTGAGGATGAAGGACTCCAAAATCTGCAAGGCTTGATGCAGCTAACTTTTCCATTTTGTCTGGCAGAAGGAGCATGATTTTTCCTGGAAAGTAGTATATTTACTCACATAGTTTCTTTTGCAAGAAACTTTCTTTTCCAGAGTCTTATTCAGGAAACCCTGTATATCTTCTGGAGTACAAAAGGCTTTTTTATATCTTTCGATAATATGCTCCTTACTGGGAATGCCATGGAGATGAGGAAAACCAAAACAACCTGAATAAAGTACAAATTCTGCAGAGCAATAATAGATTTGCACAGGTTGGGAAACAGGAGGCCAGAAGGCTCTTGATGGACTCAGTCCTTGGGTTAGAGAATTTGTGCCAGTATCTAGGTGAGTTGTTCAACTGTGTTAGCACTGCACTGCACAATGAGCTCTGTGGACAGAGCAATACTGCAGGCTGTAGGAAAGTGAAAGTAGAACTGAACAGGCCAGAAAAAAATGTGTTGTAATGAACAAAGAAATTTCAGTCTACAATTAAATTTATTTCATGTCAAGAGCAGAATACAAATCTAGGCTCTTTCTTGGCATGGTACTGAACAGTATAAACCCTGTAACACAGAGCATACCACTGCTGGATTTTTTGTCCTAAGTGTACTTTAGAGAAATTCAGTCAGGTTTACTTTATCCTGACAAATAGTCATTTAATGCAGCTGTTACAGCAGTGCAAACCACAAGTTTGCAATAAGTTCTTCTGGGGTTCATCTCAAAACACTGGTATTATGAAACAATTTTTTTTGCAGATTTGTCTTTTTTTTTGCATCAAGCTAGAATGACACAGAGAGTGGAAAACAATTTCGGAAGATTAGAAGAATCAGTGGTTTACGAACTTCAAAATTGTTTGACACAGGCAATTTTAACATGTGTCAGCTTAACAGGTTTAAGCAAACAGAACCCACAGGGAAAACAGTCAATGTTGATTTCACTATTTCAAAGGAAATTTAGGTAGATAGAGGAAAAAAAATCTATTTTGTGTGGCTGGAAGACTGAAAACTCTCTTGGGAAGATTTCAAGTTATAACTGAATCTTCAAATTGGAATGCATACAGAAAGAAAAGATACTGAAACCTGTTTATAAATAGCTCGAGTTTGCAAGAGTTACATCTTTGGTTTGTTACTGCTAGGCCAAAGTGAATCGTACACAGAGGAGTAGGTATGACCCACAAAGCACATGCTATAAATTCATTGTTCAGACAAAACATATATTTTTCTGGCAAGACTGAAACAGAGGATGATGAATGAACTACTTGGCCACCTGCCCAAATTCATAGCTCCTAGCAGGTCTGAGAATCAGACAGCTATGCATAGGGGGCACAGTGTTTGGGCTAAGGCATACACAGAAGAATGGGGTTGGAGAAGTAAAAGTAAAACTTGGAGAAAAATATACTTGGTGCAGATGAGTTGGGTTTGAAAGAAAAATTTGACTTGGCTCATCTTAAAAAACAAACCAACCTCACACAGTTGTCCTTCATGGAAACAGTGGTAAAAATAACTTTACCACTTTCATCATTATTCCTTATTTTTGCTGCTTTTTAATTGGATCACAACATGAAATCCAGACAAGTAATTTGGCTTGCGTTGGAACACCTGGAGAAGATCCTTTCCTCAGCAGAAGAATTTTACATGTTGTGGGAGCAAAATTAGTTTATTCTGTGAGCAAAATAGTAATACTGCTAGTTATGTCAAGTATTGGTGGTCCACAGTTCAGATGCCTAGCATGTAGGGGCACCAATCAGGTATTTTGGTGAATAGTTAGGCTAGGGTGTGCCTGGCTCAAGCAGTTATTTCTGAGATGATCTTGTAGTCTGTAATCTAGTACTGCTTAGACCTACTCAGCTATGGGAATGTTTGAGAAGGATCAACTATGTACACTAAAATTAGGAAACCTTCTAAAACAGCATAAGCCATATAAATCAGTTTATTTATCAGATTATATCTGTGTCTGCTCTCAGATCAGACATAGCCTGAAAGTTATTCATGTATGCATTTCTTTTTCCTTCATCCTTTTTTTTGGGGGTGGTGGAGTGCAGGGTGTCTTTTCCCCCAGTTTCATTGCTCAACATGCTTCCCCTACAAAATGCTCCTTCTGCCTAACAAGTACGGGAAACATACCGGGATGCATTTTTTAACCTCATTGTTCCTGAACATTTCACATAAAGAACGGTCAGCAGAGAGTAGAAAAGCATGGTTACAAAAGATTGTGAAAATGGATAACAAACCTTTTAAAACCAAAAAATATAGAAAACACTAGAAGTCATGCTCAAAAAATCTTCAAACAATGACTGATACAATACCTTAATAAAGACCCTTTTATATGATATGACTTTTTCTCTTACATGATTTCTTTTTTGTTCAAAGAGGTTTTATTTTCTTTTAAATATAGTGTTTAGATTAATGTGTAAAGCATAGAGATAATTTAATCTAGAGCTGTTTAGAGTGTGGGTGAACTTTTCTGTTTGGTTATTTTAAACCAATTTCCTTCACAGACATTGAGTGATGATGGGTGGCTAAGGGAATGATTAGGCACAACAATTTTGTGAACAAGAGCAAAGAGCTTTTACATTGTAATTACAATAATTATTTCTCAGAACAAGGCAGATCCAAAGAATTGACCACTGCATTAAAAAGGTCCAAATGTGGCTAAGATGTGGTAATGGTGAGATAGCAACTGCATTTCTGTAGAATTATTGAATTGCTGATCTTGATTGCATTTGCAACCTTTTTTAGTCTCTCAGTAGAATAATACTTGAAAGCTATAGTAAAGTATTCATTGCCTTAAAAGACTTAGTGTTGTCTGCCATTGAGCCACCTTAAAAATCCTTTTTTTTTTCTTGCTGTTTCTTTTAATCCTGTGCAAAGGAATGGACTGTATTCACCAAAATTATCAATGAAGATTGCACTATTAGGTGTAACTTACTGGTCTATGTTTTGGCTGTGGAGTTGCTCGTGATGCTGTATGCTAACAACAGGCTGACATTTCCAGCAGAACTCCTTGTTCCAATAACTGTAAATGGTGTGTTGCAGGTCACACTATCATAAAGCAAATACCTGCTGCCTGCGTTGGAATTTTATTTATTGGTCAATTTAACATACTGCCCTGTGACAAGAAGGTTATTGACACTGGTTTGGATTTTTAAAGTATGTTTTTATCTAGAAACAGATTTGACTATTAAAGTGTTTGGGAGACTGATTCAAATTCTGCCAAGGGGCTGATTTAGCTACTTGCTTCTCAAACCTGGCCTTCCCCCACATGCAAGATGTGAGTAATTATGTGCTCTGGGCTAAATAGGTGCTCTCTCACTGTGGACTGACTGAAATCAGTCCAGCCACACTGATTTCAGGGGTGCCACTGTAAAGCTTTATGATGGAAGGATGGCAGGGAAATGAAACAATGCTAAGGCTTTAGTTTGATGGTGCTGGTATTGGCTGTGAAAGCAGCCCTAGCATCAAGCTCTTTGCCCTTGGCTTTCCTCTGTTTTCTTAAACTGTCTTTGATGTTTTTTGATCATCTGTGCACTAGCAAATCCATACGTTTGTACTCTGTATAAACGTAAAGCAAATGGAGAAGTTTTTATAGAAGGTCATTAATGGGATAATTGCACTGAGCATTAATTTTTAATGTATATTGGTAAATATGGATTAACCTTTTGGCAATCTGTGTGCATTCATCCAAAGCAATGGAAAATACCCCCAATACTGCCTTGAACATTGTAAGGGGCAATAGCTCCTCAGGCCCCTGGTGGCCTTAATTCAGGGCTGAGGACTGTAGTTTCTGTTTCATTTGCATGAAAATGAAATCTTATGGTATTTTTGGTCTTTATCCCTTTATCCACATTTTTCTCTGAAATGGTGCGTGGCAGCTGAATCTGTATCTTTTCTGTGCAGACACTGCCTATTCATTACTAATATTCAGTGGAGACACACACGTACTCTGACAACAAAATGCAGGGCTGATATCAAGCCGTGCAACATCTGCTAAATTCACATGGGGAAAAGGAATATGAAAACAAATACACAAGGGCACAGCTACTGAGATGGTAAATATTGTTTTTTCCATGCCACACCCAAACCAAAAATAGAGACAGAGGGGCCCTTAACAAAGCTTTATCCAGGTTCCTGACAGCTGACTGCTTGTTTTCCACTGAGTTATAAGTGAAGAAGACTGCCAGTTTACTTCAAAAGCATGAATTAACCTAAGACTTATGCTTTTACTATGAGTAGATCAGAAGTAGAGGAGAAGAATAGCTCCATGGAAATTTGTAGTGTTAAGATCACATAAATGCAGTTGCTATTAAGTTTGCTCACCATAGAGGAGTAAGAGTGAATAACACTTCTTTTTGAGGAAATAAACTGCCTGTAATGTGGTGGAGCAGCATGGATTCACAGCTGGGCAAGAGGAGCAGCAGGCAAGGGAGCCCAGGCTGGCTGTGGGCTGCAGCCCCAGGACTGGGAGGTGCCTTGGCATGATGGACCTGGGTTTTGGTGGGGTGTCCTTCTGCACAGCTGGGCTGTAGGAGGGAGCACACAGCCCAGAAGAGAGAGGAGGAACTTGCTGGGTGAGTGTGTCGGGGCATAGGTAGTTTTTCTGCATCCTAGGCTGTTGCACAAAGCTCAGGTGCTTGATAAGGTAGATAAAGCTGGGCACTCCCAAATCTACTGCTGATAAAACAGTGTTTCAAAGTGGCTGTGGGATGAAGGGGGAAGTGAGTGTAAGAAATACGTTCCAGTCAATAAATACAGTCATTGCAATAAATTCAGTGGGGAGGGTAGGTAGTCAGGGAAGGAACAGACCCATAGTCTTGAGGGGTCCTCAGGACTGTGGAAATGTGGCTCCATATGGCTCATTTGGGTCACTCCCTGCCTCTCCTGCCTGAAAGCTGCTGTCAGAGACTCTGTATCAGGGTGTATTGTAAGAGGACATTAATGCCAACCTGCCTGGGCAAAGTGCCTTAACATCCAGATGCACGTGTCCTGAGCATGGGAGATTGGATGTGAAATAATCTATTTTGGTATGGTCTGGAGAGCTTCTGTCCAGCACAGGCAAACCCATAGTGCTGCCATGCTGTTTCTGCTGGCAACAATGTGCTGGGTAGTGCTGGCACCGCTTGCATCAGGTTATTTCTTTTTCTCCTGTCCTCTGTCGGCAGTGTGAAGATTTGATACTGTTCCCACTGGAGGCAGTGTGAAAAGTTCACAGGTTGGACTTCACACTGAAAGGGTTTTCAGTCACTGGGTGTGTGTTATTCTTAAATGAGATACACTTGTCCTCGTTACTCAGCCCTTTCTGAAAAGCAGATTACCTGTAATAGCAAGGCATTGGACCTTGTTTGCATAAAATCACACAATTAACTGCTCTTTAATGGAAATACACAAATTATTAAATAGTTGGGAAGTGATGCAAAGTTGGCCCAAGCCCAGCTGGTAGCATTCAAAAGAGTAAGCCCCAAGGAGATGGCTTACTCCTCCTTGCTATCCTAAATGGAAAAGTAACTTATGTGAATTAATAATAGAGTATTCAACCAGAAATATTTTTCTAACCAGAAAGCATCTGTGGCTTTGCAGCAAACATCTGTGATTAAAGTGAAAAATAAAAATTAAACAAACTTGTATAAAAATGGTGGACAGAAAAAAGTCACACAGAAAAAGAAAACTTTTGCCTTTTTCTTCCCTGCTGTGAGTGATTAAATGTTTAGTTTCCAAGCAATGTATTCAGTTCTTAATAAAATTTTAAAGTTCTTCCATATGTCTAAGTGAAAGTGACTTAGAGGAGAACTCACAGGAAAATTGCTGCCTTTTTTTTCCTGTTTACAGCAATCCCTTTTGACCTTTCTACTGAAACTCATTTATTTTGTCCATTTTGATATCAAATATTCAGTAAGTAAAACTGCATTGTGTTTTATACCTGTTCTCCTTAGCAATACATCCTGCTTGCCAGCACTTTTCTGTAGCTCAGCAAAAATCAATGATTTTCATGCACCATTGCTTGGGTGTGAAGTTTTGACATTGCTTCTCTAGCATGATCAGGTGCTAAATGAGGTGCTCCTGGTTAAGGAGCAGTG
Organism: Neopelma chrysocephalum; assembly: GCF_003984885.1. Classification (NCBI taxonomy): domain Eukaryota; kingdom Metazoa; phylum Chordata; class Aves; order Passeriformes; family Pipridae; genus Neopelma; species Neopelma chrysocephalum. The sequence continues at coordinate 14,049,780 of NW_020897731.1, read as the reverse complement.
GGGATTTGGCCACCTGCTCTGGTTAGCCACACCCTCCGCATCACAACTTTGTTTTGTGGAGGTCATGGGCATACTCTGCCAACAGGTGACCATATATAATCCTCAGAAAAACAGATCCGAAGGAGAAATTGTAAATTCCAAACAAATATTTATGGCCTGACTACATTTCATAATGTTTTAGTGGATTGAGTCCCTCCCACCTTAAGTCTAGTGAAACAGTATCGGTGGAAGATGTAGACAATGCTGAGGCCATGTTTAATTGGATACTGTGCAAACATAGCAAAAGACCATCCCTTCCTGAAAGATGTGAATAAAGGCTTTCCTTGGCTTTCATTCAGTGAAGTCTGAGAGCAAATACTTTTAGCAAGTTTGTTTCCTTGAGCTCAGGTACAAACAACAGTGCGGTTAGAGAAGGGCCTCAACACTCGGAAATGTTTACCTTGCACAGTGACCACTTTTAACCAGGCTTTCCAAGGAAGGAGGCCACGGTTCCCTTCACTTGAAGCTTTTGCTCTGTCTTCCCACCTACCTAGAACTGTGCAAAAATCATCAGGTTGATGATTTTTGATATTAGCCTTAAATCTAGTACAGGTTCCCTGAGATCTGTGAGCTTTTTGAAAGATTTGAATTGGCTTTTGACTAATGCTTGTCATAGCTCTGGTTTTGGGGTACAGACGAAATTATTCCAAACTTCTGGTAGTGTTTTCATTTTTATGTTTGCTTGACTTCTCTAAAACTCAAGAGAAAAGTTCTCCTTTAGGTTTCCTATTGTCTCAGTTTCCAGGAACTTCTCTCTTTTTTTTTGGTTGTGAGCAGGAAGTATTTGATTTGTGTGGCTTCCCTACGAAACAACACTAGATTTAATTCTACATTGATGTGACAAAGCAAGAGAATAGGTTGGTTTGTTTCATCAGAAAAAAAGAAGAGCAATACAAATTTCTTTACTAGATGTAAAATTGTGGGTATAAGAAAATCTGAACTACGAGTACTAGCTAGCAAACATCTCATTTATATTCCTTTCTTTAGGAAAGGAGTAAATGCTCCCTCTCATTCAATGGCCACCTTTCTGGTCACAGAGTAATAGTGTGCATTTTACCTTCCACCCTACAAAGACACTCTGTGTAATTAACATTCAACAAATTTAACTCCTGAGCTACTAAGAGCTGGTTTACCATGACACACCCAATTTGTACAAATATTTCTTAGAAGAGACTGGCCATGGCAGGCTTTCTTGGTGTTTCAGGTGCAATGTTCCTCCTTGGTGAAAGCCTGTGGTTGGCTGTTTTTTGGGAGCTGGTGTGTTCCTCACTCCCCTGAGATTTAAATGTAGTTTAGCAAATAAGCCCCTTATCTATAAGAGTTTCTAAATAGATTTTTGTAAGTAATATAAGTTCAGAGGTCAGTTATAGTAAATTCAGAAGAGTTCTTTGAAGTGTAGTGGCTTATTGCTACGCTCCCACCAGCACAGCTGTGAGCGACTCTGTCAGGAGGCTGGTACAATCAGTTTGATAAAAAGATACTTGATGTCTCAGGCTGATCTAGGCTGATCATACTTGGATCTTGGCCCTCCTCAGCTTAAGACCTACTATGTTTCAAGGTGGGCATTCTGAAAGTGAATGACAATTTTTTGAAGTGCCACTGGTAAACTTGTTTGGACTCAAATTTATTTTAAATACTGGTAATGACAAAACTATTTTTTTTCCCCTGAAGAAAGTTAAGAGCTTATTGAAGCAGTTGCTTCAGGTATAATTATTTTCTACTTCTTTTAGTGTCTCCCAGCATTATGTGTGAAGAAGAAAAAGAGATGTGTTTTATAGAATAAACTGCGAAAAAATTACATTGTCTGCAATCACCACCCAATCACTGTAGGAGCAAAACAATAAACATTGCCTGCTGCTTTTGTGCAGTGGGAATCCTTAGGGAATGGAAATCTTACAATGCATTAGAGATCTTTTAGTAAATTTAGATTCTGTAGCTCTATAGAATGTAGTCTTTAACTGAATTCCTATAAAGAGATTAAAATGCTGAGTATTTAAAACATTGTCTGAAAACAATTACAGTTTAAAGAAAAATCATGATGAGAAAAAGATCTTTGTGGTGAAAATGCTAATGCTCTACACTGGAAAACTCCTTCAGCACTAGTAAAAAAAAATGAACTCCTGCAATATTGCCAGCAATTGTAAGTGAAACCTTATCATTCCATGTGAAAACTGATATGCTTTAATGCAATTTAAATTCTTGATTTAAATAAACTGATTTTAACTGTCTTTCCTCTAAGTCCGTATTTTGTAATTTTTTTTCTCCTTTTATGGAGCACTGTTGTATTCCCCATCTGCTTTTCATTTGCTTTTGCAAGATTTTATTTTTAAATGTACCAAATTCTAGGTACATTCTAAGTACAATTCTAAGTACAGTGAGGAAGCCGAATCCATTAAAATACACTTTGATTTGAGTGACTGAAACAATGTGCAATTCATGGTATAAGTAAAGTCAGAAGAGTTCTAAATCCCTTCATTTCAGACATCAAAGACATATTAACTCCCCCTTTGCCCCACATACTCCAACACAACCCTTTCAATAACTAAGAAATCTTCAAAAATATTACTTCTTAAATAGAGTTGGCTTAAAAATTGTTTTGTTTGGATTTCCACTGAGCCAACTGTGTTTCTGATTGTAAAAACAATACTACTCTACAACAGGTGGAACAAATGAGAACAGATATTTTCAGGATAAATCTCTTAGGGTATTTTGAAAGGTGCAAAAGAAATAGAGTGCAAAATATGTCTTATAAACAATTTCTCTAGAAAGCACAATGTTACAAGTTTAAAGGAAGAACTTTTCCTACCTGCAGGTTTTGTGTGGATCAGGAAGTGTAGCTTTTTCTGATTACAATCTTCCATGGCTTAGCTTGGCTTCTGCATTTGAATGTTAAATATGTAAGAATGCCTTGTTTAGCTTGGGAGTTTGCATGACCTCTTAATGAGACACTGTAGTTAGTGTCATTGGGTATTAAGGCATCATGTGACTGTAGATGAAAATAAAATCCTTCAAAGTTTGCATTTAATACTTCCTAGAATCTGTAACCCTTTACCTGCAGGCTGAATAAAAGCCTGATAGAGCTCACCATTTTAGTGTCAGGGTTATAAAAAAGAAGTAGAAGAACACGTGCCAAATAATTCCTTTCCTTGGAGGCAGTCACAACTACCACAACAAAGTCCGAGCCCGTCAGTGTATTCATGCTACCATTTGCATATTCTTAAAGTTAAATCTCCCCATATCACAAACAGTGCTGGAGGGATTTGGCAGCAAGTTCCTCTCTTACATGTTGGCTGGCAGTGTTTATTCCCCGCTATTTTGGGTGATTCTCTACGGAGAAACTCAGCTCTAAGGTATATTTGCAGGCATCACGTCACATTTACCTGTGAAAGCTGCTGACTTTCCTGGAATCATTTTGATTTGAGTGTGGTGCTTCCAAAAGTGATACAGAAGGTGTTCTACTGCCACAGCCCAGTTAAGAGAGTGTCCCCTGTGCAGGAGGAGAGTTTTAACTTAAGCACGGAACTGGGTCAGGTGTGACCTTTAATATATATCAATGTACCTGGAATTTAAAAAATGCCTCCCGGAAAGAACAGGCTCTAAGATTGCGTCACCTGACTGCCTGTGTCACAGCCGGGGGGTGCCGAGCAGGGCTAACAGATCCTTCTTGATAGTACTTTGGAAATGTTCAGCTAAATCCCTTCTTTGTTGCCTTTTTTTTTTTTTTTGAGGTGTTAAGCCTCATGGAAGCAGTTGTATGAGATTTGGCTGCTATATTGAGTAGGTTTGCTGTTCTCACTCTAAATAATGCTGGATTTATGGTTGCCTCCCTGCTTTGCAGGGGTTGCATCCTTGCTTTCCCCAGAAGGATGGCATGCTTCCCCTCATATCTGCTCTGAGCTGGAACTGAGACTGTCAAACTCGTGTCAGCAGTGGGCTGGGGAAGGCAGGCAGGTCCCGTGCCTGGGAGCAGGGACTCAGATGCGCTGCCTGGCTCAGCCCCCTACTGCAGGAGCCAGCACACACGGGGAGTGAAACGTCGGATGCCAGCAAAGAAATTAATAAAAGCTGCTTTGGATATGGTTATTTTAAGTAGAGGGCTATGTCATAACGTAAAGACCAAGTATCGTTTACAGGCTGTGAGCTGCAAAGCTCTGCAACAGCTCTTTGGCAAATTTTAAATTTTTTTCTTCTGCAAACAATTAGTGTTAGCTGAAAATGGACTTCAAAAGCCAGGAAGTTTCTTAGTACAAAACTGTCACTAAACTCTCGAAAGGCTCTCTGGTCAGTAAGTGAAGAATTGTTATCCCCAAATTGTGAGAGGAGGTGAGGGAGGTAGGAGATGCAAACAGTTTGGGGCTACCTCTGCAGCATGGAGTCTGATGCTGCGTGTAGCCCTGTGCACAGCGTGTGTTTGTACCCTGCCAAGCCGGAGCTAACCCCCATGGGCCAGCTCGGCCGTATTTTGCCTGTGGTATTTTGCCATTGTGCTCGTGGCTGCTGGGCTAATGAGGTGGGCTAATAGGCTGAGAAATGTCCCAGTTGAAAAGCTGAGTTGTAAGCAAGGAGGCCACTGGAAGCAACTTCGGGGAGGCTGCCTCCCCTCTTCTCCTGATACTTGGCCTCCTTCTCAGAGCTTTTCCATGGGTACTGTATTTTTTGTTGTTCCTCAGACTGTTCATTCTCGTGATTTCTCAAACCCACATCCAGTATTTCTGCAATAATAAAGTTCTGCCCTAGCCCCTGCAATCCCAAGTGTGCTGTGCTCCTGAAAGCTAACGTTTTCTATGAGTATGTGCAAACTGCTGGGATCTTTTTGGGATGATTGCCCGACAGGTTTTCACAGATGTGTCCTGCAGGAAATGATCACTTGTCTCACCAATCCACAGTCCTCGTTCAAAAACACGGGTGTGACAACATTTTTTTCAAAGGAAAAGTATTTGAGACATTCAGCCTGCAGAAATACTCTTTTTCCTTTAATCTCATTCTTGTATCTATTTTGGCTGAAATTTTCTGGAGAATGTTCCTGCTGAGATATAAGGCTGCCTTGAAAAATTGCAGCCTAAAAGGTTAACTTTGTGCCTTCATATACTATTGTCAACATGATATTACAGTGGGACATGCTGGGCAATTTACTAACAGGCAATTGTATAACATAGACAAATGGCAGCAAACTACCCTGTTCTGTTTTCATCTGTGCTACACCATCTGGATTTTTGCAATTCTGTGTATTTCACTTTAAATATGCTGAATAGATCTATTTCAGTCTAGAAGCTTTCTCACATCCACTGAAATGCACATGGAATCAGACATTTATGGTAGAAAAGCAGGCAGATGATTTTATTTATACAGTATTGTGTGGTGAAAGCTCTGACAGTGGGAACATGTGAACAAAAATCCATTTTTGTATATTCACTGCTGAGGCTGGAGAGGAGATCAGTGAGCTGCCAAAAGGGCAGGTGCTGCAGGTGGAGAGTGTATCAAGGCTGGGAACATGTCAGGGGCTTTGCTGAGGATGGGGGCATCACTCACCCTGGTAAGCAAGAGCTGCATAGGCCTGGGATGATGGGACAGTGGAGGCAGGGAGAAGGGCTTGGTAGGGGCAGATTTTAAAGTCACTTTGGGAACCATCTGTGATTTTAAGAGCATGTTATGCTGGACTGGACATGTTGGAGGAACATTCCCTCACACTCTTCTGGTTATTGGCCTGGGTTTTCGAGTGAATTGAGCACTGCTTAGCTTGTCCTTGATAGTGAAAGGCCCTTTTTCACAGAGGGGTGGTGGTGCAAGCTTCCCCTTCTGGAGAAGCACATGATAAAATGCTTTGGGGAGGCTGGAAAGGCAAACCACAGGAGAAAATGTAGCTCACTACTCTCCCTGCACCCATGCGGTGACCCAGGAAGAGATATGAGCAATGTCCACAGCAGGGTACAAGAACTTGAAGGAGGTCATATTTGTAGCCTAAAGGCTTCATAGGGATTCTTAGTAACAAATCCTTGCTAATGAAACCCATCCAAAGGCCCTAGTCCATATTTGGATGATTACATAATCAATTTTATGGTTATATGAAAAATAATGTGCAAAAAAGTAAGATATCTTTGGTTTTATAATTAGGAGAAATAAAATTAGTCTGTCCTTTTGCAATATTAATAGTTATATTAAATCAGGTTTTTTTAATCTTTAATCAACAAAATAAAACAATGCAGATTGTTGTTAATAGCCTAATAGTAGTGCCCCAAAGGACTGACTTTATGATGTATCATACAGACACACATATAGTTTTTGACAAAGGGCAAACTCTCAGGATTTTAAGCTGAAACAGTACACTCTGGATATGAACACTATTTTAGCAATCAATATTTGCTTTAAATTCTCTTTACAAGATGACTAAAACTTCTGTTTCCACAGGTAGAGGGCTTGAGTCTGCAGCATGGAGAAATCAGGGCTGGGGAGCCACTGAAACCTGAATGCCCCCTGAATGCAGAGTTTTCCAGGCTACATGTTAACTCACATTCTGATGTTATCTGATAATAATGTGAAAAAAAGTCAAATGGCCACAGGCACTTTGAAATGAAGGCACGGGCCGTGCATTCCCCAGCTGTGGTGCAAAGGAAATGACTGATAAAAATATTTTTTCTAGCTGACCTCCGGCTTACCTTTGTCTGCCAAAGAATTTCCGGCTAATTCCGCTTTAAAGCTTTCTTGCAGCTACGGCCTATTCCTAGAATCTTCTGTGTCAGAAAACATGGACCCCGTCTGAGCCTGTTTATTGACGCACTTTATCTAAAAAAAAAAAAGAAAGCTTTGTACTAAATATGAAAATAGTGCTCCTTAACAGAAAATAAATTGCTCTATTCCTATGTAGGGCTAGAATAGCACTTAGTGTTTGGATGGCTCATTATTGGAGAAACTACTTAGTCTCCATACCTGTGGGTAGATATACTTGGGGACTGATTTGTGAGGGGCTATGGAGCACTCACTCTTGTAGTAGGAAGTATTTCGACATTGAGCAGCCTAATGCCATTCAGTAGCCTGTGCCTGCCTTTTAGGCTCAGCGTGAGGAATCTGACCCCTGAGAAATGGATTCAGAAAGCTGGAAAGCTGAATGAGATAGGTTAGGCACATGATGTAATTCTTGGCGATGTCTGATGAGGGACTAAGAGTTGGACTCGATGGTCCCTTGTGGGTCCCTTTGAACTCAGCATATTCTGTGGTTCCATTATTATTCTATACTTCATTGCCCCCCAAAGTTAGCCACTCTCTTGGCAGATACGAGATGTATTTTACTCTTCCAAGATAATGAAAGCACTAACTTTCCAATTTTAATGGCCAGTCTTCGTGAACGAAGATTTGGGGAAAGGTCTTTTTACCTTTCCAGCCTGCGCAATGGATTTTTTAGGTGAGACACAGCCTGCGCTGAACTGAGCCCACCCTTTAATCCTAAGGTTCATCTGCCGGGGCCAAGCAAGCTTGGACAATGGCAGTGAAGTCCTCAGGACGTAGGTTTGTTTAGAGTGACCTTCTCATAGATCGATGGCCTTACAGGGCTAATGGGCTCCATCTGCCCGGGGGACTGGCTGGGATTCGAACCTGGGTCGCAGAGGTGAGAGTCCTGCATGCTAACCACTAGGCCACCAGGGGTCCCCTAACTTTCCAATATTACACAGGTTATGCACAAGGAGTTCAAGGCTGAAATGTGTGAGTTATGCACTGCGTTTGAAAGAAGGTGGAAGTTGTTTACCTTCAGGACAGGATCCTGGGAGCCATGGTTCCCACAGGTCCATAGCTCCACAGGTCCGAAGAGAAGTGGATTTCAGGTGCTCCTCTCTCTTCTGTGCTTTGTCCTGGGTAGTTTACACAAGCCTTCATGTCTGCTGACTTGCATACCAGCAGTATGCAATCTAGTCATAAACACCACCTAAGTATGGTATTTTTTTGGCAAATCTCATTGGGTTTTTTGAATGCTTGATTTAGTCAAGTGACAGGGGAAAATACTGAAATTTTTCCTTATGAATATACTCAGAAATTATTTAAATACAGGCCAAAGGGAGCTGCAAAGGCCTTGTGTCTCTCTGCCAGAGTGAAATTTCCCTGAAATTAAGGGACATGTACAAGTCTGCTTCCATAGTTTATTAGTACAAACAATGCATACACAAGACTTTATATTGTCTGAAGACTGCAATAGATTTCTAATTTAACAACTTTGTAACAAAATTTAACTAAATTTGACATTTATGAAAATATAAATCTCTGATTGGGTAGGTTTTCCCAACAATACAAAGTTTACATAAAAACATTCAATATGATCTATTAGTTGCAAACAAGTTAGGAAAAATCATTCAAGTCACTTAATATACTATATTGGCTTTTACACTGAACATTCACACACTACATTAAATTCTAGCTTAGCATTCATTTCTTGGAAATCTGTGACATGGGGTTCTGATTTTAAAAATAAAATTATTCTGTTGAAATAATTTGAAAATATATCCACAGATGTGCCATCTTTAAGATATGTAAGGAGGGGAAAATTTTCTTATCCTTTCAGATGTTGTCCAATATATGTTTTTACTTGAGAAAATGTAAATTTTTTTACAGCATTTGTCGTTATTTCACAATTTCTTCCTTGAAACGGTAAAACTGTACAAAAGGCTCAAAACAGTTCTAAAGCAGAAAGTGAAGCTTGTACATATGTGGAAGTAAGAAAAACTCATTACAAACTGGACCAGTAAAGGACCTTTAAACAGCCTTTATGTGTAGTGGAGGATTTCACCACATATACTGAGTCCCAGAGTGTTTGGTCATTTGATCTGTATTTATCATGGGAAAGAACAAAAATGATAGTAAGGCAAATGTTATAAGGATTAATACATGGCAGATCTGAAAACTATTAAGATTACTTTAGGGATATAGGAGATACTTTAGACTTTCTTACAACAAAACAGATAGCAACCTTTTAACATAAAGAAATTAATGTGTTTAACTGTTCATCTGTAACGCTCTTTGTCTTTGAAAAATTTTCATTATGACCTGACTAATACACACTATGAAGACAAAAAATTTCCCCAAACCAAAAATAAAACCCCAATCCCTATACTTCTTTTACAACTTATGTTTTTTATCATTTTATCACAATACAGAAATCTGAAATCCCTGCATGCAGTTAAAAAAAAAAAAAAGCTTTCAGCCCATTCATTAAGGTGAAACAAATACTTGTTGCCTCACATGGTGACATGTTTGCAGCTGACTGGCACCTACTCCATTCAACTCAAAGAATAATCCCAATTAAAAAGAAAAATCAAATAAGTATTTTTAAAATGATGATGGAATGTATCAAGTGTTCCAGGTTGGCAGGTGACATCTTGTCATCGCACCATCAAGCAGAAAAACGCATTTTTGCAAGTGGTTATAAAGCCGACTGTTAGCTGTAGACCCATCTAGGTGACTTGGAATATAAAACAGTGGTCTGACTCTTCTCACCAATCATGTGGAGGTTTAGTTCTAGTTAAAACAGTCTGTCAAACCCAAATGTGATCACCTGACTTCTGTAATAGCATAACAATTTTGATAGTATTGCTAGAAATTTTTAATCAAGGCCCTGGTGAAATTCTGGACTGAACCTTGTATTCCGAAATTAAAAAAAACCCTGCAGCCCATTTATATTTACTTTTATGTTTACATAAGTGTAAGACAGAAAAAAACCAGCTGGTCTGCCCTCTGCTGTTTCTATCTGTCTTCCAAGAAACACACTGATTTTTACATGAATTCAGAAAACATACCTATGCAAGTATACTATTCAGATAAGCCCATCCAGATGGTTAGTCAGTTGTCAGAGGCAAAACTGTGTCCTCTGCAATCTATGGCTGAGCACACTTTCTCATAGCAATAGTTGTGTTTTTTGGTTGGTGTTGCTTCACTCACCTCAGGCTCTATAACTGTAATGGGGCTATCCCTTGCAAATACTTCTGTTGATTCCCTCCAAATGCAGTCTGCAGCTGCTTTGAAGCTATAATTGTGACATTTTGGCCTAATCACTTGTGTTGTGTTATTGAAAATCTGACGGCTGTTTGAAGTAGCGATTTTGATTTTCAGTGCAGCATCAACTCGATCCACTACAGTGTAAGTACCTATACTTCCATCATCAAATCCAATAATAATGTTTAAATGTCTCTGTGAGAGTGTAAGAAAAGTGGGAGTTTTATAAAGAGAACAGGCACCAATGTTTTTGCCATCAGCCAGCCTCATTACAATTAAGCTGGAGACCGCACCATTATCATCATCTTCCTCACCACGACAACAAATGTATACAAGGTAGCGGCCATCACGAGACAGCCTCTGCCGCCAGATGACACCTGGAGCGTGAACCACACGAAGTTTTCCACTGTATAAATCAAGCACATTGATGTTCTCATCACCACGCGTTATAATTCCTAGCTTCCCATTTGGAGATATTTCAAAGTCTTCCAATTTTTTTAAGAAATTGGTAGGCAATTGTACACGCTTGCAGATGACTTCTTCTGTTAAGCTCCAGATATTCACGGTTTCAGTAGATGTTATAAATACTATAATATCTGGGCAGTCTGGTATCAACTTAATATCCACAATGCTTGCACCATCATCACAGCAAAACTTCTTTGTTATGCTGCCTGTCCAGAGACTCACAGCCAAGACTTTGTTCTTTGCCATTCCGACTACGAATGTATTTGCAGTTGTTATAAATGCATTCTGTAAGGCAACTAAAATATTGCAAACTCTATGTCCTGTGGCCAGTCGCCAAACTCTGGATGCATTTTGCTCACAGAGAGAGACTACAAATTGATCATTATGAGTAATCATTAGTTCTGAGATTTTTTGTCCATTAATGCGGAAGATATTTTCACCACTAACAGTGTGCCATACATACTGACTGCATTTGTCATCTGATGTAACCATTATCTCTCCAGAAGAGGTCAGCACGCAGTTTTCAACAATACCTTCATGCTTGAACACAGCTTCAATGAATCCGGTGCTGAAGTTCCACTTATGGACAGAATCTGATCCATCCAATGTGTATATTAATTCACCTCTGGCTGGCAACACCAGCCTTTGGATAGGCTTGCCAGATTTGTCAATATTGGACATAGCAGTTATGATGTCTATATCCCAAATAGAAAGGACACCACTGGTGGATAAGGATAGCAGCATGTTATGATGATTCGATTTAATTAGCCTGACTATAGTTCCTGAGATTTCCTGTAAGCTTGCCATACACTGTCCCGTATCTCTTCTCCAAACAAAAATGGCTGAGGTATTTTCCATTGAAGCAATTATACAGTTGCTATTTTTGGACAACACGGCAGATATAAAACGCTCATTGTGTTTAGCTCTAAACTTTTCAGCCACCTTCCACACACGAGTGTCAAGAAGTTCAATGCTGAGAGCCTTACAAATTAAAATTGCACTTTGGTCTTCAGAAAGCTCTATGCTGACAACTTCACTGTCTTCCCTTCTACAGTCAAAGTCATCTGTAAGCTGCGGATTTGCAATCTCCTCCATATTCCAAACAGAGAGGCTACCCTCATTGTCCACCATCACCATTTCTTGGGCTGTGTCCAGAATGAGAAGGAATTTCACAAACCCACTTGAAAATTCAGAGGTCACGGTGGTCAGCTTCTCTCCGCTGCCCAAGTGAAAAATGGTTGCAGTGTTCAAATACTGTCCACAGAATGCATAAACTCCATCTGGAGAACACTGCACACAGGTCACTTCGTACCAGCAGTGGAAGTGATAGAGAGGCCAGCCATAAAGCAGATCTATTACCGTAACATCTTTGCTGGCCTCCAGCCAAGCAAGTGCATGGTTGACTGATAATGTAAATCCATTTATAAAAGTGGAGCCCCCCCCAATTCCACAATGTTTTGATCCCTTAATTTCCACCTCAGACAGAAGACAGGAATTTATGTTATCATATATCAAAAGAGTGTTGTTTGTTGTAGCCACTACAAGATACTTTTCATCACTAGTGAGCTTCATCCCTAAGATAACGGATGGAGCTGTTGTAATTTGCCTTAGTAACTGGCGGGTCTCTACATCCCAAGTGCTAATGGAGCCATTTTCTAAAGCAGCAATAATTGTGCTGGGATTAAATGTAGGCAAAATCTCAGTGACATGCATGCAGCTGGATGACAATGGCAGGCGCTCAGGGCTGTAAGTGACATCCATGGAAGAATGCAAAGGGACGATAGAGCAGTACTTGGGTCCATCCTTGTCACATTCTAGGAGGAGATGTCGGAGTTTGGGCAATGAACTTACGACTGGGAGAAGCCTCTGCTGCAATTCAGCAGAGAGTGAACCTGGGTATTTTACTACTTTGAACTTTATACTGCGGAGGGTACTGGCCAGAAATTTCAGCTCCTTTTCTTGAGAGTAGGTGTAAGCCAGTTCTATGTCAGAAAGTGCTTTATCGAACTGCCCTATTCTAATCATGGTGTACAGCCAGCTGAAGTTCATAATGACTCCATACAGAAGATCATCAGTTCTTCCACATCTTGTCAAGTGATGAATAAGCTCTGTCATTTTTCTGTGATTGATAAAAAAGATATCAGGTTCTAATGGATTACACTGAAAGACCCATGGCTGATCTGGTGCCTGCCTGTCAAAAGCAGTCTGATCCATGCAATGCTTTTCATCCTCGTTCAGGCCTCTACTGTCATGGTCAGGACAGCCACTCAGATATTGATCATTGCTGTAAAAAGGTTTTCTTCGTCCACCAGACCAAACACCAAGGAAATACTCTGCCATGACTGTGTGCATTTCACGCAAGTCTTCTTCATTGTGCAGGTACAATTTCTGGGCAATTAGTTGCAAGTGTCTATTTGCCCAAAGAAGCAGTGTTACATTTTTCACCTGTCGCTCTATTAAGTATCCTTGTAAGCCCTCCTTAAGCCTTGCAATATATATATATGGAATTCTCAATGGATTACTGTCTCTGACACTCTCATTCAGTTCATACATAACACTGTTGTCAAGGGCTAAAATATCTTCAAGTTCCATTTCACTCAGGCCAGATCTGGACATAGTAATGTAGCCAAGTGCTCTTGACAATAGTCTTGATCCACACTTGTTTTCCAGTGACCAAAACAACTGCTCTATGCTTTCATGGACAGTGACACAGAGGGAGGACTCATCCACATCCTTGTGTGATCTCCAGTTCCTGACCTCTCTGAAGGTTAAGTTCACAAACATAGGCAGTGTGCACTTGGAGAATGCCTGATTGACATAGATTTGTTGCCCTGATGTTACTTTTCTTTTAACTCGCAGCAGTTGATGTTTCAGTACTTGACTACACATCTTTCTGTCCCTTGCAGTCAATTCAATATAGTTGCTTTCTTCATGAATAAGGCACCTCAGTTTTTGCAAGATCCCATGCTTGTTTGGCAGTGTTGACAAAATTATCCGTACTGAGCGGGGAAGGTGAATGGGAAGCCACCAGAGCTTCCTACCATCATCACTATCTGTTAGCTGTTCTAGGGCATCAAATATTATAACCAGTGGCCTGTGAAATGAAGACTCATTCAAGAGATTTATGAACAAGTCCCGAAGGTCATGAATCTTTTTTGGGTAACTTTGTACGAGGCAACGGTAGTTGACTGCTAGTTGTTCACAAATGCTCTGAAGTATATTCTTCAGATCTGTACTTGTTTCAGTGGATCCCAAAAATCTTATAACTACCACAGGATCAGAATCTGGTCCCATCTCTTCTTGCAACCAGGAATAGGCCTAGAATATAGAGCATAATTTAGTTTATATCTCAGTGAAGCACAGTAACAGAGTTTATAAATAGTGATAGCCTATATATAAATAAATCACTTTAAAATATTACTAGTTGAATAAAAATGCTTTCACTTGCAGAGTTTGAGGTGAGTTGATTTACGTGCACTGAATGAAATTCAAAGCATATATCATCTTTTTTTAGCATAGGTAATATCTCAAAACACTAAGACTCAGATCCACAAAAAGTCTTATGTCAAAGGGGACGTGACTAGAATGAATCTAGTCCATGAATCCCAGGGTATTCTTGGCAAAATCTGTGTCACTTCAGAAAGTAAGTAGGTAGAGTGTCTTATAAATAAACTTCCTTAGACACCATGCAATGTCATCCTTGGTCAGCCTACCATCAGAACATGTTTAACACAGATTCCCAGCTGAATAAAAATGAATGTCACTAGAGGACAGGGATCAGAGTACAAGTTGCCCTTAACTAGCTGGTTACCTTAAACCCTGGCCCACAGAACTACACTCTGCCTTGGTGTATGTCTTTTGCTCTAAAACACTGCCACAAGGAGGAAAAAGTATTTGTCTTTTGGTTAGATCACTCTAAGCAAGTGAGGAATGTGGTTTTAAACCTTCCCCATTTGTGGAGGCTAACAAGCTCAGTTTTTTTACTTGCCACATCTTTTCACCACACTTTATGTTATTATAGAATTTTAAAAGAAAAGCATAAGCAGAGTCTCTAGGTTGACTTATGTACTCAGATCTGAAACAAGATCTTAATTTGCAAATCCCAATTTCATATACACAACTAATGTCACTCTATAGGAAGCATATATTGTAAAAAGTATTGTTCCCTTCTCTATTTCTTTCTGCCTGATATGGCTGTTTCCTCGCCCACTATGCTAAATTCTCTGACCACCCTGCAGGGAACTCAAAATTGTGACTCCCAGCTGAAGAATTAGGCTTAGAGATGCCAGCTTGGTCTTTTTCTGCATCTGGTCCACCCTGGCACAAAGTGTTTCATTCATTTCCCTGTAGTAATCAGCTCAATGACTTAAACAGCATATGTCAGATAAATAAGTACAGGTATTTTTGCAGATTATTTCAGATAGATTTGTAGCAAGTGTATTAGACTAATTCTGGAATAATTTCTGATGAGAACATGAAATGGCATGACTTGGAAAGAAATACTGCATTTGTGTTTAAGACTAAAACCAGCACATGACGTTTAGATGGTTGCAGATTCATAGGACCTCAGTGGAACAAGAGGGAGAGATCATTCTACAATACGCATTGTTAATTCAAAATATATTGATTTCTATTAGGCTTCTAAGAGCTCTGTTAACCTTTTTTTGTTTTGGCTAAGCACGTGATACAGATATGTTATTATGGGAAGGTAACTATTTTTCTGCATGTGTATAATAATATGCTGAATATACCTTTTATTATTTTTATTTTATATATTGAGGGCTGATATCCGATCTGTTGACAAAAGGAAGAATGAAAACAAAGTTGGCCTTTACACACAGTAATACTCCCAACATGACATTATTATGTAAGGTATTTATTTACCTTCTTTGCTGCTTCAGCTAATAGAAGAGTCTTCCCTGTGCATGGTCCTCCATATATGATAAGAGGGTTAATGTGTCCTATTTTGCTAGGTAAAACATACTTGTGAACTATGTTTAATGCCTCACATCTATATTCATAAAAAGTGGAGTACGTTTTACACAGTGATGAGTGTTGAAGAACTTCATCATACAGTGTGTCTGTCTCCGTGTCAAAATTCTGCTGCACTGTAGCTTGGATTATATCAATCATGTCTTCATAGAACTGTTTACCAAGTCCCTCAATGTAATGGTTCTCCACTTCTTGGGAGTAGCCCAGTTTCATGTCACAGTGAGTGACGGATGTGTACACTCTCAGATTGGACGATGCCACAATGGTAGGAATGAATTCGTCCCTGAGCTTGATTAGTTTCTCATGGGCTTCAGGATCTCGTAGAAACTTCCCTGCTGTATGTACCACATCCATGTATTTTCCCATCTCTGGAATTTTAACAAAGCGCTCAATGTTGGCAATTTTCCGAATGTAGCAAACACACTTCTTTAGGAAAGCTGGTGTTTGTTTACCCAAAGCAAAATCAAGTTCATCTTCAATAGCTGAGGATGAAAAGAACATAGAGTCTCTGTTAACTTTTCTTTATAAACATGCCCTACCCCCAACAGGCAGACTCTTAAATGATTGCATCTGTTTGTAAGAAACTGAAAAAATGGAAAATTTGCTGGGTGCTTTTCTATGGGTTTTTGTCTCAAGCAAACATAACAAACCTTTTTTTCCCCTCTCTTTAATTATATGAGAAATACCAACAAAAATATATTTTCATGTTTGAGGAAAGGTTGACAGAAAAGACAATAAATGGATAACATAGGAATTGTTAGTGGGAACTTTACCAGAGGAAAGATATCTCTTTGCTTGGCTATGTTTCATTTTTCCTTTCTCATACAGCAGTTTCACAGCAGTCTTAAAAATCTTCTTAATCTCTTCTGATATATCTTGCCATTTGTTCTCATTCATAGAGTTTGGAGAAGATTCCATCTTTTAAGAATATCCACAGTTAAACAGTAGTTATAATACACACATCTACAACTTCAGAAAGTAACAGTCTAATATTCAAGGTCAAAAATAACATAGTAACAGAGAAATACATACACTAAAAAAATAAATAAGGGTTAAACTTTTTATACTGAAGGTGATCATAATGTAGCTACTTGGAGTATTTTGTGAATTCCTAGTGTAGGCAGCTAATGCAATATTTTTCAAGAATAAGGCCAATAATACCTTTGTAGAAAGAGGATTTTGAGAACCAAGCCTGAAATAATAAAGCCACAGTAATACTGCGAAAATTATCACTCCTTTAATGAGAAGTAATAATGCTAATAATTTAAACTTGAATATTAGCTACCATATTTTAAAAATACAAGATTATATGTGACATTACTTTCATTCATTCATTGCTATAGTAACAGTAATCTTACTGTCATCAGAGAGGAACTCTAATATAAATTCACTAATCCTTTCAGATGGTATCTTGCAAATGCCATGATGGAGGTTTCTCTTAGGCAGTTGGGCTTTACTTACTACAGATGAAATCTTTAAGGGGTCTCCAGTTTTCCTGGAGGGTGTAACAGGAAAAAGAACAACCTCCAGGACAAGCTCCCTAGCAATAGCAATAGCAATCTGTGTATATTTTATTACTTTCTGTAAGTTTATGAGACGTAAGTCTGTGTTACATCTTTAAGTTATGTTACATCTATGCCACACCTTTAAGTTACAACTTTAAGTTATGAACATTTTTTTACCTGGTCCTGTGTATCAGTAGTTTGAAGAAAGGTATAAAAGATTAATAAAACCCTCGAAACCAATACAGTATGCATTCAAAGTGAAGTGAAAACTCGTTTAAGGACTTCATTTTTTGTACACTAAAATCTGTCCTTTGTTATATTGGATGTGCAGGAGGATAGAATTGAGCCCTGATAATGTACAGTTTTCGTTGTCATCAATTAAAGGCAAATGCCTGTTTTAAAAATAATAATTAACAGTGTTCCAAAATCTTGTAATACAGTTAATAAGTTAAAAGTATGATACCTAACTCAAGACATGCTAAGCACCTGTTAGAGAGTTTTCTTCTAGGGGGATAGAAGGGAAAATGTGTAATTCCTCTGCAAGTCCTGTTCATTGAAACCTAGCAAAAGCACAATACTAAGTAGAAGAGCCTGAGCTTTCCCTGTTACAACATTAGGGAAGGAAAGAGAAATCTGTACAGCTGTCTCACTAGCCCCAGTAGGTCACGGATGACCACAGTCCCCTTCCTCGAGCTGTTATCAGAGAGCACATCAATGCAGGAGTTGCGTTCCTTGGTGTTTTGTGGCTGCTCCCTTCACCATGTATGGGAAAGGAGCATCACAGCAGCAGTTGCTCAGGTGTGGACAGCACTGTAGAAGCCAATTCAGAGACAGCAGCAAGTGCCTGGCCTTGGGGACTCCCTGGCACTAACTGACAGAGAAGAATTTTGTTGAGCAGGTGACTATGACTTACCGTATTCTGGTAGTTCTTCAGCATTTCAGATTTTGGTCTGAGGTAATATGCTGGTGGCACTGCATTCTCATCCCTGCAGTACCACTCTTCTAAAATCCTTGTCTCTAGCTTGGCCTCTACAGCAGCATCCAGGATCATTTCAAATTCTGATGATTCAACTTCCCCTGGTATTCGTATGTTCCCATACTTCTCTCCCAACAGGCCCTATGTATTTACAGGAAAGTAGGGATTAAATTTTTCTTTTTCATTATGCAAAAAAAGCCTCCTCAGGGTCTGAATTTCATAAAAATAAGTCTAATAGTAGTTAATCACTTTGAAATTACTAGGAAGGGAAACAAATACTGTGAGATGAATTACTGTAAAGGGTACTGTATTGAACTGTATCTTACATGACCTGGTAAAATTTCAAGTAGGTGTATTGTCTTTCACAATATTAACTGGTAATAAAAATACAAAGGCATTCTGTGGGAGCCCAAACCCAGCTTTCAGCAAAAGGAAAACAAAGGCTGACAAGAACCCATGATCTGAAGGAGCTGGACCCTTCTCACAAGACCTGTTAAAGTTCTACCTCATGGATTAAGCCTGGCTCCAGCAGAAATCAGAAAGGACTTTTTGAGATGATTGTATCAAATCATGTCTAAACCCCTGTAATCCCTCTATCTCTCATGTAATCCCACTAGGAGAAAAATTAACTATTTGGAAACTGTAGTAAAAACTTGTGTAACTCCCCAATTAACATAGCCTGTCCCCTTCATTAACATGTCCAGCCAGAGATGCCCTTAAATTGTGTTCTCGTGCCCAATAAAGTATTCCAGTTCCCCCATGACTGTGATCGTTTTAGCTTTTATTTTGCAGACCGCCACTGCATTCAAAAGAAGTAATTAAAAAATATCCAACATACTTAGCACAGTTTTGACTCATGTACTACTGAGTTCCATTAGTCACAGGTAAAGATTAATCTCACGTGAAAAAGCAAATGTCAAAATACTTTTCTGTGGACAAAGGATAAGTATGCATCTCTGGATTCTTTACCTCTTGCCTTTATTCTTATAAAAGTTCATGTTCTGTTTGATGAAAATTCACATGATGTTATGCACAGTTCATATTGGTGGTATTAAAAATGTGGCTTATACCAGCAATACTAAGGATCAGTGTTGCAGAACCATGACTGCTTTGCTGTTTTATATTTCTTTGTTGTCTTTGCCCTGGTAGCTGTTCATTGAATGAGCAGTGGGGCAAGAAAAGACCAAATACTGAGTAAAAATGGATCAAACCCCATTTTAGTACTTAAATGTGTATCTTTTGTATAAAGGTAAAGGTTTGTGGAAGTCAGTTTTTAAACTGTGGCACAGGAGATATTTCACTTTCAAAAATGAGGAATAAAATAGTGGTTATGGTACTCTAAATACTCTTTTTTGAATTTATTTATGTAGTTTACTATCCATAAATATTCTATAAAAATATGACTGTAATGTCCTGGACTTTATAGTGTTATAGGAAATTACTGCAATCTTTCATCAATTTTTTTTTAAATTTGTGATCATCAGATCAATTCTGCATTACATACTTGGTCCACAAAAGTCAGTGAGAATTCTTACTTAATTTATGATGGGATTTTTTGAAAATTCTTTCCTAATTTTAAATATATTCAGTAAAGATCTTCAGTTAATGAGGAAGACTTCATGCAGAGAGGAACCAACAGTATCAGCATTTTGATTTGAATCAGAAAGATCTCTTAGTAAAGTGATGCTAATGCAAATACAGTAGTACCCTGAAGATGTAAATGACCTTGTTTGTAAATAATATCTAAATATTCATTATTTTTAAACCACTTATCATAATGGGAACCTGTTTCAAACTCTTCCAGCTGAAGATCAGCCTGAAAATCAATAACTGATGATGATGAAGCCTGCTTCACTGATTATAAAAGCATAAAGCAGCAGACCACTTTTCTGAACCCAGTTGTGTTGGCAGAAGGTACTTCAGTGGCTTACCATGCCAGATGCTGCAGCCTCAGAGCACAGACATCAGAGCAGTGCGTGAATATTTCCTAACCTTTTTCAGGGAAAACCACCTCAGTTAGCTCAGACCACACTTCACATCGTGTAAACTAACCTGGCTGAGTTTTGCCTGGAGCAGATTAGGAAGAACTCACATGAACTACCAAGCTGGCTTTGATGGCAAGAAGTTGGCATCCTTCAACAGAGGAGCAGTGAAAAAAAGCTGGTGGGCAGGAACAAGTCAATGTCTGTCCACTGCTTAGGAGAAGCGAAGGAATATAGGAATTGTGATAGCTCATACAGCCAGGTTCCAGTTTCTGACAAGTCACAGCACTTGAGTTCTTCAAAAGGCTTCTCCAATAGAGAGGCATTAGGGGAAAGTTGGGTTTGCCTGACTGCCCATTCAGATCCCACAGCAGGTTGATTCAGGGTGCACATCAAGGAGTCAAGAGATTGTAGCAAATCTGTTCAGTAACTAGAATTATATAATAATTTTAATGAAATGAAATTATCCAATATTTTTATAATCTGAATTTATTTTTTCTATCATTCTAACTAGTAGCTCCCCTCATAGAGAGAACTATGTTGCTTCACATAATGAGATAGCTGGGGAAAAATTTTGAAGCTTTTACTGTTCTGATCTATTCATAGAGCCCTATAATTTTTGAATTCTGAAGCTGCAGAGGTTAAACAAAATATAATATTATGTTCCTTCATTCAACTGAGGTTAATAACTCTTATTAGGACGAATTGGAAAGCCTTTTCACATTCATGTTGATGTAGAATTCTCATAAAATTTCTCTCAGAGAAGCTTTTACCTTACATAGAAATTATTACTGAGAGTTCACTAGGCTACATTTTTTCTGAATTTAAGTCCAATGGATTCAATAGATAGTTGCCTGAGTAAAGATCAATAGCTGGGCCCTTCATTAACAATACTAAAATGTTAACATTAATATGTCTGATTTTAATGTACTGCATTTAATCAACTACATTTGTTTTAGAATTATTCTGTGTACTTTTCTGCTTCTCTGGTATGGTTTGTGCTGTTCTCTCTCCACTGTACTATAGGCAAATAACAATCGGTATTACTTTAAAATTAAAAGACAGATTTTTTTCTTTCATCTGTCACTGCAAAAGACATTATGTAAATAATCTCATATTAGGGATCATCCTCCTGACTACTTGAGCAAAACACAATAAAAGCAACCTTTGATATGATCCAGCAAATCTTAAATACTGTGCTGAGCAGGTCATTTAGAGCAGGGCAATCTCAGGCACTGCACTGATAGAAGTCAGCTGAGGTTTTGGTATTAGTACCTGACTCTATGTAGCCAGCTGAAGAATATTTTGGTAGAAAACTTTATGTTGTAGAAAGTCTTCATGTAGTCATTTCAGTGCTTTCTGATAATTTCAGACTAGCCTCAATCTACAGCCCAATTTTACTGGCCCTTTAACTAAGGTATTGAAACACAACTCCTTTTCATTTTTCTGGAGAGGATTGAAGTAACTGACACTGTTTTTCTAAAGGACTGTGGGATCACACCCCAGGCTGGAAGCAGGAGGCATGCTGAGTAAGTGCAGCTGTTTTCTACTGAGAAACTGATTCTTGAATGCTGGGTTACACCACATAAACACACCAGGTTCCTGAGGAACAGTCCTCTAGATGCACTGCAAGTTTTCCAGTAGCAGTGGCATTAGTAAAGAAAAAAAAGACTAAGGAGTATAAACAGATTATATGCATTTGCTGTACTTTTAAAAGACTATTTGTTTCTAGGGTTACATGACAGCCTTAGGATGGGTGCATTTGCATGCACAGGCTGTGAAAACTACATCTTCCCCTGTTAGACACAAAGGTGAGGCTTGGAAGTAACTCCTTCTCTTTTGGTATCATTATGGTTAAATTTATATCTGTATAAGTGTAGTCTATTGGGGTACCACAAAACCACTCAAACCTTAAAGGCCTAAATGAGAAGATCTGAATTGCACTTTTTCTCCAGGGTCTTCAGTGTCTGAACTGCATCCATGCCAGAGGCTTTCAGCAGCCTCTGAAAATATCTGCTCCATCTTCATTTCCCTATAGTTTCAAGTAAATGCAGATTTCTTCTTAGAAAAATAAAGAAAAATGAAGCAACAGGATTGAAAGAAAATACAATTTTTCACAATCTTCATGTTGTTTCATATTGTCTACAAATAAAAATTAGTATTATTTCAGACCTTTATGAAAAATATTATAGTACGCTACAGTAAGAACCTAAAACTTCAATTTGTGATAATAACATTGCAGCATTTTGATGATTATTATAGGAAATTATTTTTAAAGGGAACAGTAATGTTTACACTGTGTTCATTATCAAGAGACAGTTTTATATGCAGACTCGTGAATCAAAATCTCCCACCTGATGAGTCACTTTCTTTTAATAGTAAAACTTAAATTAAAGATTCATTAGATTGAAGGTGATTGAACTGTATAAATCTACCAGGCTGACAAACATGTATAAAACCCTCATCAACCATATGTGTCTAACAAAACTTTGCAGAATTAACACAGAGCAATCTAAGCAGTAGCCTTGCTAGCTTTCATAGAATCACAGAATCATAGAATGGTTTGGGTTGGAAGGAACCTTAAAGATCATCTACTTCCAAGCTCCCTGCCATAGGCAGGGATACCTTCCACTAGACCAGGTTGCTCAGAGCTCCAGCCAACAGGGCCTCCAACACTTCCAGGGGTGTTTTGTTAAGCCCGAGGCTGAAGTCACTATTAAATGAAAGTTAAAAAATTACTGTTTAGATCAAGATGGGAAATATTTTTCATTCTATTATTCTTGGTGTGGAAAGATATTAAAATTATAGGCACAGTCACAATAATGACCAAAAGGAGAAAAGAGAGAAGATTAGGATTAGATCTTGAGATATGAGGGATTCACAATGCTTTAGTTCAGACATCATCACTAAAATGTTCATAAACCCTAATACTAGACCTTATATTAAAACAGAACAAGTTGAAGTTCTAAATTGCTCAATTCCAACTAAGATATTTTGTGGTAATTTTAATAACAAACAAGCTGTCCAATAACAGCAAGTTATATTAATTACTGGTTTTGCCAACACAGAAAAGATCTGATCCAATGATCTTTTGCTGGGCATCATGGAATCAGTCCTATTTCTCGGGCTTTGTGAAGTTCCACATGTGACACTGAAGTCCTCTCTGCCTTTTCTCAGAGCAGTCCTGGATTGCCAGCTTTTTGAAGAATAAGCATTCGAGAAATCATCTTTGAAGGAATTAAATCTAACCACAATTAATTTTTTAACTGTATGTCCAGATCTAAGCACCCCTTAAACAATTTGGTTTTGAAAGATCCATGTTTTTGCAAGATCCATGAGGGATTAGGAAGTATTATTGTCCTCATGTGACACAGGAGTTAAGTGCAGGGAATTAAGCCTGAGCAGGGACCCAGAGCTGGGACAGGTACGCAATGGTTAGATAAAACCACGTAGTGGAAGCTGTTGTTCCTGATTCTCAGCCCTGTCCTTCTTGCTGAAACTGCTCGCTACTGAACCAGAAAAGCCTTGCCCTCTAGTGATGAGGTCCTGAGTGACTTGTATTTCAACCTGCTAAATTAATGTAAGCTTAAACTAAGATGACTTATTCGAAGTAGAACAGCTCCATTAGGAGAAAGGGTATCTCACATTATTGAAGATGTGTTGAATACTTCACACTCTGGCCTGAAAATTGTAGTTTTCATGAGTACCCTAAACTAGGGCTACAAAGTGAATGAATCTTCTGGATCCCTCTCTCTTCTGTGGTCACTTGCTCTTCATTGCCTTCTGTGAATCCTGGGGTTAGAGACCTAACTCCCGCTTCCTTAGCCTGCACTTCTAGGCTTCTTTCCTGTTGTAGTAAAATCTTTCTTATGATATAAACCTTTTTGTTTTCCCTCTTTAAAGCCATGGATTTCAGTCAAATAGCCATTTTTCTCAGGGAAATGTGGGTTTTTTTCTCTACTGCTTACTGTGATGTTCATACATGTGTTAGCTGATAAAAAGTATGCTAGTCTGTAGTGGATCAGACT
This sequence comes from Neopelma chrysocephalum, assembly GCF_003984885.1. NCBI lineage: Eukaryota > Metazoa > Chordata > Aves > Passeriformes > Pipridae > Neopelma > Neopelma chrysocephalum. The sequence continues at coordinate 14,025,821 of NW_020897731.1, read as the reverse complement.
TCTATAGACAAAAGAGATACATAAAGAAAAAACACAAGTAAATGATTAACACTTCTATTTAACACCAGCTTTAAAACACATCAGATAATCAGATGCCAATACCCATCAATTTCTTTCAATTGCTCTATATGTATGTATGAAGACAGAATCACTTCAGCATAACTACAAGAAACGCTCCACTGTTTTCAAATCTTACTTATTACATGCATAGTGGCTATATTCTATGTCTTGTCTTTCATATTGAATTTGGAGGTGGTAAGACAGTGCATTGCTTGTGTGAGCCTGCCTAAGTAGCACATTAAAGTCAAGGAAGGCACTCAGAAATGTAACACGTAGGCATGTTTAACCTGTCTGCAGAAATGGAGGCTTAAATGACATAACCAAATATACAGGTAAACCACATCTTGAAAGTCTGAAACAAATGGTCAGGGGACCAGTTTTTAAGGGCCTTTTATTTAATATCCCATTCAAAGAAATTTAGTACAACTATAGGTCCTTTAGGTTTCTTGCCAGTATATTGTAAATCCATTTTAACAGTGTCCTATAGAAATTATGTATGTGCTATAAGATGTGCAGGTGCAGCCAGAGTATTTTGGTGAAAAAAAAAAAAAGAAAATCAAAATAATAGGATTAGCTGGAACTCTCTCAGAAATAAATATGATTTGAATTGAAACCAGGATTTTACTACCAAAAACGAATAGAAAAGCATGTCCTATATTATTATTTTTTATAACTTAAGGGAACAATAGCCAACTCAAATTCAAAGCAAAAGTGCTAATGGCTAAACAACAACAGTGAATCATCTGAAGTAAAACCCAGAAAAGTATATTTACTTAAGTTTAGTTTCAATACACTAAATAATTTCGGTAAGGAAAAAAAAAAAAGTGAATTTATTTAAAATCTCAATGGAATATATATTTTAACCGCTTCTTAGGGCAAACTCCAAGCCATTAAATTGAGCTGTACTGAAAACTGAAAACAAGATGAAGAAAGCTGTAATAAAATTCTTAATCTAAACCAAGTTTTAGGAAGCTGGAATTCCAGAGTGCCCAGGAGATGACCTGAAAATAGCTGCTTCTACTCCTTTTTTTGTACTTCCAGCTGCAATGCGGTACAGTGTAACGACCTTGTGATACAAGCAGAGAGAGAATATCATCTAAATAAATAAATACATTTGACTGCTTTTCTTGTCTATCAAAGGAAAAAAGTTATGTTGCATTGGTATTAAAACGCCCAAAAATACCACCATTAGAAATAAAAAAAAATATGAAAAAAGGACAAAAATGTAATCTGTGATTTCTGGGATTTACAGGTCAAAGTGCCTTCAGAATAGCATTTTTCTTCTCCTGCCAACAGTTGTAAGGCAGTGCAGCTTAGCAGACAGAATGTTAGAGCTGCTGCAGATCTCTTAAATCTTCTTTCGACTTTTACTGCTTCCTTCTCAGTATGGAAACTTGTTGATGCTTTTGCCACTGCCTCAGACTGTCTATCAATAAAATGAGGCTAATGATAGCTTGCAAAATAACCATTTTATTTTAAGTATTTCTATTTTGAAAGATCTTGTGTATTTATGTATCAGCAGAGATGGAGCTGTTACTTTACATTGTTTGTCCTGTTTAGTTTTTAAAGGAAAAATGATACCATAGCACAGTATCTAACACTTCCATTTGCTTTTTCTCCATACCTAGGTCATAATAACAGTGTCCATACCTCAATCCTTTGGTTGAAGCCTATGAGTAAAAAGATTTAATTTTAGAACTTCAGCTGACTGTATAAAACATAAGAAATACAGGTTTTAATTGAGATTACTGAAGTGAATAGGAAGTTGAAGGCATAAAAAAGACATTTCTGATCTGAGAAATACATTGTTTTTCCACCTGCCCGGATATATATTTATGTTCCTTGGCTTGAGAAATATTGCAGTGCGTTGTTTCACAGAGCCATGCCCTAGTTGCTCTCTTCCTTTTTTATCTGGAGGCACTGCAGAAGTACCCTGGGGGGGTGATATGAGTTTAAGAAACTTGAGACGGGTCTTGGTTTCAGTTCCACAAAAAACAAAAAGGGCTATTGAACTCCTTGTAAGAAAACTGACTGGAATTAGGACTGGAAGGATAAGGTGCAAGTGCTGAATCTTTTGCTGTGAGTACTGCTCCTGACATAAGATATAAGAAGAAAATGATGGTGGAGTTTCTTGATGCTTGACCTGTCTTTCAGAAAATTAAAGAGAGTAGCCAAATCCAGCTGTAAATGTACCACTTCCCTCAACTCTGAACTTCACCCACAGTGCAGTTTTAAATCTCAAAGCTTTTCCCTAGTGGTAGAGAGATATGAAATAACGATGAGTAATATTTCAAGACATAGTGGGTAGGAGCTAACAGTCCACCTTACAGAGGGAATGTGCTTCCTCAGAAGAAATTCATGACCTACTTCCCTGATACACTTTGCTTCATCAGAACTCTCCTTTTTCCTGGCTGAGAAAATACCAGTGGTCTTCCTCCACCTTCTTCCTGTCTTCTACATGATCACGAAGCACCAGTTTAGCTCATTTTGTTGCCGGCTCTTTGATCAGCCTAAGCATAGATGCAGGTGAGAAAACCAGTCAAAAAGAATACAATTAGGGAAGAGATCTGTGAATAAAAGTAGGGTAGAGGAAGGATTGGAGAAGATTTTTCCTACCTCTGCCTAGAGATTTGAGCTGCTCACTCACTTTGATTCTCCTCCAAACAAATGCATTATTCTCACTGTGCTCTGTTTTTGAAATTGTGTGGGAGATTTCTTGACAGACATGTACATTTTTCCTTTCACATAAAGCTCAGGTCCTTGCAGGTAATTTCTACTGCAGTCCAGATTTCTGACAACTCTCTGACAGGTCCCGTAACACTTTACAACAGTAGAACTGGGTAGAAAAACAAACCACAAGGGTTAGGTTTAATAAAAGACTGTAGCACATATCCCACATTAAAGCCAGTAACCTTCTCTGTGGAAATCACTACCCTGCCTACAACGAGTGGGAAACATACTTTTCTTGGAAACAGCAAGGAGATGAATATTGTCTTTTAGAGGAGGGCATGGTGGTGTAACCTCCTCTGCTTTGTAAAATAATCACAACACTCATCCAAGCCATAAAGAACTGTGAAAGGGCTTGAAACCCTGTGTTGCACCTCAGAGGTGAAGTGTGGCTAATGGAAAAAAGCTTCTTCTAGTATTGCAGTTTAATATGCCTTACTGAGCATCCAGGGACACAGGTGTCATGGAGACAGAAAGGAAGATAACTCTGAGCCTATCACTGTAGTCAGCTGGGAGGCCAGGGCACTGGCTTCTGGACACCAAACCCCCGAGTTAAATGCTAACACTCCTCTGCATTCTTACTGCCCTCTTTGGTATGCTTCCTATGCAAGTGGCAATATCTTTACTTTCTGGGAAATATGATCTCGCTAATGTTTATCAGAAAGGCTGTTTAGTTTCTAAATTTCCATTTTGGGATGGAATTTGTATGACAAATGATGAGGTAAAGAGCTTAGATTGAGATAAAGTCGAGCATGGCAAAAAGGGCTGAATCAGACACTTAAGGGATTGACAGAGACGCATTTAGTCTGTAGTAACCTCCAAAGTTGCAGTAGCTGTGGAGGGGTTTTTAGGACTGCAAAACCTATCTAAATCCCACTGTAAGCACGTACACACACTCTTTATTGGAAATAGACCTATATATTTATGCTTTTTTTTGCAACATAATTAAGATATTTTTCTCACTAACATAAGGAGCTGCCATGAAGGTATTAGAAAGTGTTAATTATGAGTATTATCAGAGGGAGAGATTGCTAATAGTATAATGGAATTTTTAACACCCCTCCAGATTTTAGGAATACTGAAGCTAGTTATAACATGACATGACATTTCACTGCAAATTTCTTTTTTCTATTTCTTTTCCCCTTCTTATTAAAGCTAAACAGATTGGTATTTATTGAGTCTACAAATGAAAACTGATTTTGTAATTAAATGTCAAGAAAATGATTTCACAACTGACATAGAATAATGCAGTCACTGGGAGCCTGATATGACCCATGACTGTGTAGTGTGCACCTAAAACCACCATTAATAATCACTTTATGTATAACATAAATGAAGGCCTAAAGGCAAATTTTTAGTATAAGTGACATTAGTTCTAGGAGATTGTAACACACCCAGAATTTACACTTTATCACAGTATGCAAAACAAGTACCAGAACATAACATCAACTCTGCTTTGCAAGTACATGTAGAATGGCCTAGATTATTTATTTTGACTAGTTCCTTGATTTTGATGATTTTTATTTAAGATTTTTGTATCCTTATGTGGTAATTGTAACAAAACATTATTTTTTCCAAGCTAGCTGGCATTGGCTTTATGGCTTGTTTTTTGGGTCAGTTGGTGGCTGGTACTCTCTTAAATTTATCAATCTAGTCCTTCAAAGATGAAAAGAAATTATTAGAAAATTCCTTGCATGAGAAGGAATAATTTTCCTTTCCCTACAATGCTAGCAGTATGATGGCCTAGTAAACTTAAGACTGATGCAGAATTATTAGTCCCTTTTTAATGTTCTTAAATGATTTGCATGCATTCCCTACTTTTCACATGCTTGGAGGGAAAGAACTCTTTTTACTGTTTATTAAATTATAAATTTGGAGGAGGATAAAAAGGACAGTAGCACAGTTGCATGACAAAAAGAACTATTTTCTATGAAAAGAATCTAATAAATCTAAACTGCAATAACAATTAAGGAAAGAATGCAAAAATGTGGAAAGGATCTTCAAAGAAGCTGAACTGAGGGAAAATGACTACAGCAATCAGTGTGATAACAGAGATAAAGGCTTTCCTTGTCTCCATAAACCAAACCCATTAGGCACTTGACAAAGGTTACAGCTTATCAAAACCAGCATTACTTAAAGTGTTCAGTGTGTCAACAATCTTTACAGTCATTTCACATCACCAAACCTAGGTCTGTTATTAACCTGTTAACCAAAGGATCTCTGAAGTGGATCTCTGTAAAAGGGAAGGTGTATACTCTAGAAGCAACAGTATTAATATCTCTCTTTGAATTTACCAAATGCCTGCTAAATACTGTAAAGTATGCTGTTTCTTTACACAGAAGTAGCACTGCAAGGTTTAGAATCCCCTCCACGCCCCTCACTTCTGTAGAATAGCTGATGTTTGATCATTTGTAGGGCAGATCGTTACATCTAGCTGATGACAATACTACCTCAGAAGATGGTTTGGTAAAGCTCTTGAGGGTCAAGAGACACTAAATCTCATAAATGTCATGCAGCCTATTTTCTCCTCTACAAATAATAAAGAATGATGAAAATATGACTTGATGTTAATCTTGTTCTCGCTAATATGGTTATTCATATTAAACATAATACTTAACCTTTCTGGAACACAGCACCAAAAAATATATTTCTGTCAAGAAAAAGAAGTACAGTGACTTAGCAGAAAACATGTACACTCTTCTGGTTGAAAATGAAAGCTATTTTAAGACTACATAAAAAAACATGCAGTTTCTATGTTCCATGGAAAAGCTGTCTGATGAATCTTGTACCTATTTTCAATGGGCCATGTTTAAAAAATGGGTAAGTATTTTAGATTTAGAGAATCAGAGATGATTCACAGGAAAATACATTCCCATCCCTAAAGCAGATGAAGGAATTCACTTACAATGGCTTAATCATATAATATCCCCCCATCCTTGATTTCACTTTCTGTGTATATCCGTTGTTCAGAGACAAACTACACTGAAAGGGATAGACACCCTTTAGCTCTTAGTCTGGAGGATGTGAAAGAAGACCAAAGCTTGCTGAGGGGAAAGTTGCATACTATGACTTTAAAATTTATCACTTTATTTGCTTTGAAGGGTTTCAAAAAATAGGCAAAGCTCTACTTTGACATTCACAGAAAAATCTTTCCTCTTGCCCAAGTCCACATAAATCAGGATTATTGTCTGCAGACATATACTTTACTCCAGATCAATGCCAACAAGTCCTATGGAGCCATTCCTGATATGCTGAATGAACACAAACCCACTTATGTTAGAGGGAGTCGTTATTTGGATGGGTTTTGAATCAGATGACGAATGAGAATAAAATTCATAATTTGATATTTCTTTCTTGGAAGAGCTGGACTGTTGTACCATGTCTGGCTCCAGCTATTTCTCCCCATTCACTTGAAAACTACATATAGAACTGCTTCCTTGAGGAAAATTAAATACTGAATTGCCCAAGCACAGGTAACTTCAGTTGAATTTCCAAAAAGCAGGGGTTGCTTAGCATTCCCCCTAAACTAGATGTTTTAGTATAGACACATTTGACTGACTTTAGCCTCCCTAACTTAAATTGTGTGGCAATTTTCCCAGGAGAGCAAAAGCAAAATATAATTCATGCATTCCAGAACCCATATATATTTACTTTTCACATTAGGAATAAATCCTAGAGTAACATCAGAACTGAGATGGGAGTTGAGGACATTCGTCAGAGCTGGAGTAATATAATTTGGAATTTTCTCTGAGCTGGAATGCACTCAAAATTAATTATCAACCATTTGTACTAAGCAGAGAGAGTGTAGCAGTGTACTTTATGGAATGATTAAAGCATGCATTATACAGTAGGAACAAAAAGATACAGACAGTAAAAAACATTTCTCTCCTCAATTTACCATACTTCCTCTTCAACTTCAGGGTGATTTAAGGACATGGCAAATATTGTAAATTGCTAATACTCTTTGAAAATTCTACGGGAACCCCAAATTTATAATGCTAGGTCTTTAGCTCTGTGAAAGCGGAGTTTTATGCTTCCCTAGGGTCTGTTCAGGAAGGGATGCATGTGTTGCTCTTGAATTCAGTCCTGTCCATCGCTATCTTCTGCCCTATCTTCTGCCCTTGCCCTGGACTGAGAATGGGGAAAAGAGCTTTTAGGCATCCACAGTTGGTCTGTGGTAAGCAGAGCTTCAGAAACACACTGTGGGATATCTCAGCAGCCCAGTGAAAATGCAAGGGATGATGCAGGAGCTCAAGTTGTTTAGATGTGGAAATTCTTGAGGACATGGGGAGACTCATTGCAAAATATTTGGTGTTTCTCATATTTCTAAGTGGTCATCTTCAAAGGTCAGCCCTGTTCTCCATTAGCAAACAAGGAAGATTATGGTTATAGATACCATTACCAGGTTCATTAATGCTGAAATTAACAAGCTGACAATAATTTGAGAGGGATAATGTAAATTACAATGGCTGTTCAGAGTAGGTAGAAAATGTTTTTACTATTCTTTGGACCAGGTGATTTGAATGATGGGTGGAGAGAATCTCTAAGGTTTGTAAAATCCCAAACATATTTAATTGAGCAAACCTTTACAGGTAACAGACTACCATTTCATTTCCATTTCTATTTTTAATTTTGCAATCTTCCAGGAGACAGTCATGCAAAGACAGCAGTTCAGGCAAAGACTGTGTGGTGCCACACAGATGGAACAGAGCACCCACGTGTTATAACTTGCAGGGTGTGTTTGAAGAGAAGTGCAGAGAAGCCTGACAGTTTTCTCATCTGTACTAAGGCGTTAACAACAGCAAGTCAGTTCTAGAGTATTAGTTAGGGAATATCAGTAAAAGGGAAATAAACTTATTCTGCAAATAATTACTATAGACTAATGACACCCGAAATACCTCATGGCCTTAACTGAAATCAAGCACTGTATTTGAGTTCCTAAATTAGCAGTCTAATGTCTCCTTGCTGTTAAAGGAAAAACAGTTATCCAGAAGATGACTCAGGTATTACTGGAGGTATCCGTATCTTCCTATTTATTGTAAAAGATGTCAAGACTAGATCTGTAATAGATGAATCCTGTTCATGATCAGTGCTAGTTGTGGGATCATAACATAACCTTTATTGTCTCTCTAACATCCTGTCTGTGTTGCCATCTCTTACAAATTCACAACGTAACGTAACATAACGTAACAAAATGTAAAGGTTCCAGTGATGCACTGAATGCATTTTTTCTTTGGTATCATTGTGCAATGCAGAGTTTATAAAGTTCACAATTTAATAAATACACTGCATTTTAATCTCCCCAGGTAGATTCCAAAGAAAACTAGTATGATTTCTGCATAAAATTTGTATGAGAAGTATTTTCCCCACAGAAATAGTACCTTTCTCCTCATAAATGAATCTTGATAAATTACTCTGTAAATCAAAAATAGCATGGTATATATTTACCTATAGTAAAGGCTATGAGTATTTAAATGATCACATATAATAGGGACTGATTTTGCACAGCAGAAAAAAACCCAAACAAAAACACCAACCTAACAAAAAGCCCCAATCTAAGCAAAAAACCAAAAAATTCCCCTCTCCCTTAATTGAATCAAGTGTTAATAGAGCTCAGGCAGCAGGTAAGAGGGGGACTATACATTCTCAAAGACAGTGTTCACAGCAAATTAATTACGCCTTTTTTCAGAACTGCTTTCTCCTTTGTGTTTATGAATATGTGTTAATTTAGATTTTGTTGCTTCATATCTGCAGAAAAGCTGGGGACTTCCAACGTAGGCACTGCACTAATTTAAGAACTGAATTTTGTTTTCTCTCCATCTGATACTACAATGCAGGCACAAAGTGCCATAAAGAAACACTTTCTAAAATCAATCCATACCTAGTAGTTAATTCTGAATAGTCCAATTTAATCCCAGATCTGTGTCTCAATTCAAAAAGTGGTAATTGAAAAGTACAAAAAAAATACCCAGCTGAATGGAAGCAGCACATTTTATAGAACTTTCTCAAGAAATGGGAAGTTGCCCAAAGCCTGCAGTGCCAAAGTCAGTTTTTAATTATGTTACTATAAATTAAAACTAATTGCGCCTTGTTGGAGTAGAATCATCTTCAATTTGTGTTGTAATTGAAATAAACCCCATCTCACTACGGTACAGCAGAGCAAAAAACAAATGTGCATAAACTGATTTCTGTAGTTTTGCCAGTCATTGGGAGAGCTATTACTTTGGCCCATACTTGGAAAACGTGAAATAAATATTGAAATCGTTGGCGCACTGCAACCTCTTTGCTAACTGTTTTGTTCTGTTTAAAAATTCTGATTTGGCTTGATTTCTTTCCTTAGTAACAATATCAGGCAGGCAGTTCTTAAAAGCTTCAAGATTCTGAGCTGCTAAAATATGCAGCAATGGTTCATGACAAGGTTTCCTTCACTGTGAAAGATTTTACAACATCCATATCTAAGGACACTGGGTGCTGCTACAGGAAAAACGCCATGCCTTTCTGTTCCAACTCTGTTTTTTCATCAAGGGAAGATAAAAAGCAGAAAAATAAACCCAGAAAACTAAATTTAGTCACATAAGATGAAAGACACCCAACCTCTCTAGAGATCTGGGCCAGTGTGTGCTTGTGAAAAACAGTGTCACAACATCATCAAACCCATTCAGTACTCCAAGCGCTGGGCTCTTACGGTCAAGCTGAGGAAAGCCCTTGTTCCCCAGGCCTCTGAAGCTAAATAACAAAGTGAGACAAGCAGGTGAATGAATGAGAGCCAGAGAGATCTTTTTAAGGGTGTGATAAAAGTACAGAATGACACAGCTTGCTCTTTGTCAAATCTTTGGCATGGAGATACGTGATCTCCAGCTTTCATAGCAGGCAGTGTTTTGTATCCCTTCCAACCCCAAGGGATTCTGTGGTTCAGTTCACTAAATCTTTAACATTCCTCCCTTAAAAAAAAAAAATCAAGGACTTCCAGGTTTTTTTCAGAACTCTTCTCTGTCTTACTATGACAAGTCTAAGGATTACAGATCACTTAGCTACATTTATGTAGGAGAGGAGAAAAATACCGTTTCTAAATTATTTTCTTAGCAAATGTATTATAGAAAATGAAATTTGGAATAGCAAAGGCATGGCCTTAAGATTGTTTTGCCATGAAGTCTAACAAGGGACCATGGAGAGAACAATCAGTTGTATATCAGTATATCACAGACTGTCTCCTCAGGTTGTCACTGACCTCCAGTCTTTTCACTTGCTAATACCTGATATCCTAACTTGTTGTGGGTTTATGACCCAAAACAGCAAAGGCTGATCAGAGCAGACAGTTTTTTGCTGCTGCTGGTTTTTCATTAAGTCTTTCTAGGCCAGCCGATAGTGTATGTGTGAGAAGTACCAAGAATTAATTCATTGTGGCCTCCTTAAACAAGTTGTCCACAATTCTGTTGTAATAGTAGTACGGTCATACTCCTCTTGTTATGGGGACCAAACATAAAAGATCCTTCCTTCCTCTCCACTAATACTGAGTAATCACTGTTAATCTACAGAGCTGTATAGGGAAACATTTGGATGCAGTATAGCAAATGTACAGCAAGGAATATATAATATTTTAAAAAGAAGAAATTCACACATTTGTTACTGAATCATGCATGTTAGGATAGATAACATTATTTTTTTTTTGTAAAGTAAAACATTATTTTTATACCCACAACAAAACATGGACCTGCAGAACTTTTCAAGCAGTCTTCTAACAGTTTCATACGAGTCTTTTGCAGCTCTGGACTGTCCCACTCATCTGCTTCAACTCCCCAGTATAAGTCTATGACCTGGAAAATAGTATGCAATATAGTTACTTATCATATGCTCTTGCTACTGATCAAATTAAAAATTAGCTTTGTCAACATTCCATACACTGCCAAGCATTGCTCTACAGTGCAGTAAAAACCAATGAGGTCTATATCCAGTCCTTACACAGACTAGCAGGGTTTCCTCAGGTAAATGACAATGCAAGCCTCTCACTTTCCCTCCCAGATAGTCCCTTCTGGGACATTGTCTCATTTAATAGTCATATTTTTGTGCAGAGATTAGCATGACGAGATCTTGATTTGATGTAGTTTTTATTTGCTACTAGATTGCATATTACGGACAGGTAAGAATAATGACAAAAACGTTGAAAAAAATCCTGGCTCCATGAAAATTAATGGGAGTTTCACTGTGGATCACAGTCAAGACCATGACTTGACACCCTGTGTCACTTGTATCCACAGGATATAAACTCATCCTGTGCACGTGGCTCGAAAAAAAGAATAGGTATTGTTCTATAATATTATACTTCCTTTGTTAGTTGATCCTTATACTTTGGAAGCAGAGATTTTATAGATATAAAGTGGCAAACAGATTGCTGTCCAGATTTTTGTCTGTAGCTACTGACTCAGTTTTCTGATGCTAATTAGTTGCAAACAAACTCCTGGGAGAAACTGGAATATGGATGTTAAATTTATTTGAGGAAATTAAGTGATGAAATGTGATTTCACTACACATTTTAACTAAAAGGCTGACTTTTTACTCTGGGAAATTGAATTTAAAAGAATAGGGATCATATGTATGAGTTTCTTTTGGTACAAAAGTTATGGCACGTGCTACTACTCTTTTCATTTAAGCTACTATTGATTCTTAACATCCTGTATATAACTTGAACAAAAACAATGAAGTCCAAATGGACAGTTAAAAAAAGCAATCAAAATTGTATTAAGACATTAATATATTACAATATTATTTATTGCGATATTGATTGTACTGTGGAAGCACTCTGATGTTTCTATGAGTAACAGAATCATAAAACTAGCTGTTGTCTACACAGATTATAACATCAGCTTGAAGACCTAATATAAGGACTAATAATGAGTTGATGTAAAAGTAATATTCATCAGTTTACAGCTGGTTAATCTTCTTGGAATTATACCAATAAATACCAAGGTTTAAGACCAAATCCTATGCCTATTTATGCCTATGTGTAATTTCACTGTCAACTGTCTCATTGGTTATTTCTGCCAGAAAAGTTTGGGATGCTCCTCAGTGTTTGCTGGAGCAGACACATTGTTGCTAAACACAAGAGGTAGTGTCTTGTGTGACTGATGATGAGTGAAAAAATCCAAGGTATGGAATGCATTGTAGCTTACACTGCCAAGAAAATACACTCAATATCTTTATTTTTTACAGAAACTGTGTTCCAAAATTTTGCTGGAACATGCATTTTCTATGGTACAAAACTGCATTTCAAACAGCCTTCCTATTTCCCTCATTTGCACTGATTTCTTTTTCTTTCTCTTTTAGTCTCATTAGGAAAAATATGTTCCTCGCTTCCTCTTTCCTTTCTGTAATTTATTAAAAAAACTTTATTATTGAATTTCACATTGAATTCAGCTGTCTGATTACCTGCATTATGTACAATAAAGCTAAAATGTGCCAGTCATAAAATCCTTTGCATACAGATCTTAGCATACAGTCAAAAATATGTGAATTACTGGTTGAAAGAATTTATTGTGCGGCTCAAGTTCTTCTGAAACATAAAGGCAATTTCTATTTTAATTAACTGTTCAGAAATCACGTTAATTCTGTAAATGTGAAGAGGAAATTCCCTGGAATACCAGATATTGTAGGGGCTCAGCAGCTGCGTTCTGTGTGTTATTTTTATGGGGTAACACAATTTTGGCACGTAGTATCTTAATGTGTTACAATATTGCCCTGCAAAAGAAAATATTTTATCCATAAAACCTCTGAAGACACCAAGAAATTAAAAATTAAAGTCTCATCAGTTATTCTTTATACTAACTAAAATGAATAGGATTTACAAAATGAAAGAAATGGAACAAGGAGACAACTATATCTGATGTTGAAGCATATTTTCACTTACACTTGAAAAAATGGTTGACAAAAACACACTCTAACTTTCAGAAAGGCTCCCAAGATGATACGACAACCAGTGCCCTGTGCAAGAGCTGCTTACACACAGTGGACTGACACTGGTCTAGTTCAATTCCATATTAGCCACCTAATAGAGTTTTTGTTCATAATTCAGTGTTTCGTTTTGCTTACTTTAGCTTTTGTCCTACCAATCTTACAGTTTCACAGATTTTTCTGAGGAGATGAAATAATTTTATCTTTATCACTTCCAAGAGCTTAAAAAAGGCACTAAAAAATTTAATTCATGACAAATTCCACTTTCTTTCTAGCATATATATCTCCTGGTGGAAATTATTTGAAACAGTTAATTGTTCTGAAGAAGAAAAGAGTATGCTGCTAACTAACTATGGTTAGTTATCTTCCCAAAATTTTCACTTACAACCACTTTCTTTAACCTCTCCATCCTCTCCTATAAAAATACTGTATTTCAGGTCAAAACCACCATGCACTCTGGAAGTCTTTTACTCAGATTGCTTGCTTTCTGTCTTCACCAATATCTATTTTTTCGAGAAATATTTTCTGATTCAATGAAAAGTCCATTGAGCAAACAAATTCATAGTATGATTGAATACAGTCAGTTCTACTTGCACACATATGGTGATTATGTTCTTCCACCAAATTGATGATCACATGCTTTGCAACAACTAAAACACTTTTGAGTGCACCCAGATGACTCACTGAACGCTGGAGTAATGCACGTACTCAAATGCATTTCATTTGGGTCATGATTTATCAGGTAGAGGGTGTCCTGAATAGTGCATTTTGTGATAGTGACACACAAGGTAGTTCTCGTTTGGTCAGCAGAAGATTACATATCAGGATGAAAAGTTATGTGTTCTGCTCTGTACCGAGAAATATAAATTTATCCCTTTATCTGAAAACTACATAATACTTTAATGATCCCATTGCACTAAAAACTGTAGTCTTGATTTTTCATGCTAACCTCAGAAACTCAGCTTATCAGGATTAGCATAGGCAAAAAAAATATATTTTGCTAAAGTCTACCTCAGAGCCTCTTTCAAAAGGCTTTACTATTTTCCCTTGGTAATTTTTGTGCATTTTCCTACTTTGCTTCCACAGAAATGTGATAGCTTTCTAGCTGTTTTCAGAACTATGTCAGTGGAACTGTCTCTCAGACCTCATATCACATAAAGATGCTCCTGGTGTTGAAACTATATAATAAAATAATTTGCTCCCATGAATATCAACTACAGTAAACTTAATTATTCATCCCTTAGAGACCACATTACAATCTGTTTGAAGAAAGATATGCTTCCTCTCACAAAGAACTCAGTGGATTACGATCTACTTGGAAAAGACATTTCCTTCCTGTCATTGAGATGTCTCCTCAAAGATGACTGAGAAATAAATGACTGATATTTTCCATGAATATCACATAGTAGTAATACGAGAAAAATATTATTTAAATATCTTTTGCCATTCCTTTCATGTACTACTGCAGCTGGGACTTCCCAATCAGCTGATGAGCTAGGACCTTCAGATGAAATTCTTTTATAGCCATAATCAAAAATCACTCTGGAATTTACCACCATGCAGATTCAGCAACTTCCCTGTGACTCAGGGAATTAAACCCAAATATCCTAATTTAAGAACTTTTTATTTTGATTAAAAACCAGCTGCATGTGCATCAGGAATAATACACTGGGAGGAACAGGATGTTGCATAAAAGGCATTAATTGTTTCCAAGTAAGCTACACTCTGGAGAGATGAGTTAGGGGTGGGGTCACTAAGGATGTGAGGAAGGCTTGAGGATGTAGAGCCATAATTTTTGGGAAACAACATTTTTACAACATTGTAAGCTGTATTTGTTTCTCTTAGCAGAGAGCCAGTTTCAGGCCTGCTGACATATAAGGGACTGTGAATTAGGATATAACTGACTTAAAGTACCAGTGACTTTACAGTAATGCCAAACACACCTGTTTTAAGTCAAATGCAACTGTCTTTATTACCAGTTGGCTCTTGCCAATGATGTGTATGGGTCTATGTCTCTTATAATACAAAGGAAAATATGAACTGACTGGAGCAATGGGAATGTTACAATTGACATTAAAGGAAGAAAATTCCACAGTATATAATCACAATAAAAATGTTCCATGTTCAATTCATTTTGGTAATCCAGTTTGTGTATTCACCTAGTTAATTTATTTTCCACATTACAGTGGAACTTAAGTATGGTTTCCAGAAGAACAACACAGTAATTCAGATGTAAAATTATTTCTTCTTATATACTTTGAATATCTAAAATAGAGGTCATTTCATTAAGTTTCTAAAGCTAAGGCCATCAGTTTGTTGCCATATTACTTTTACTATCAATACAATGTTGCATTGTAAAACTGTATGTTTTCATCTATTCAGAATTTACCTCAAATCTGCTTGTAAAATAATTTAAGTACATCAAAAGCTGAGAGAGGTAGGCCTGTTTAGCCTCTAAAAGAGATGAATGAGAGGGGATCTTATCCAAGTATACAGATATCTTAAAGGTGGGTGTCAAGAGGATGGAGCCAGGCTTTTCTTGGTGGTGCCAAGCAATAGGACAAGAGGCAACAGGCAGAAACTGATACACAGGAAGTTCCATCCGTATATAAAGAAGAACTTCTTTCTGTGACGGTGACAGAGCACTGGAAGAGATTGCCCAGAGAGTTTGTGGAATCTCCTTCTTTGGAGATATTCAAAACCCATCTGGAGTCAATCCTGTGCAACCTGCTTTAGCAGGGGGTTGGACTAGATGACCTCCAGTGGTCCATTCCAACCCCAACCATTCTGCATGTGATTCTGTGAAATAAAGTTTTTGAAATTTTTTATTTTACCAGTGATATTTAAAATGGTTATCTGTTCTAACTAGAGTTAATATCAGGAAAAACTAATGCAAGATTCAACACAACAAAACCTACCTGAAATTCCAGGCCATAGTTTTCCCTGCAGAATTCTCTCAGCTTAGGATACACATGTTCTCTTAGGGCGTTCCTTTCTGCTATTGTATCTGTGTTGGGGAAAAAGATGTTATTAACAATATTTATATAAACTCTGTTCTTTTAGTCAGGCTTACAGATTTATCCCATAAAAAAAGAGCCCTTAACACATACACACAGAGAGCGCTATGGAAATCAAGTGCTGCGATTTAATCCCCAAATTGTACTTTGTACAAACACATGGAAGCATTTGCATGTGCAACAACACATGTAAAAACACATGTGTTTGTATTTGGCAAAATTGTGCTTCATACATATCTTAGTATTGCAGCCTATTTCAATACAGTAAAGCTGAATTAATATCGTAATTCAGCAGTCAGAATTTCTTTATCAGTTCTATTTAATTTTCAGAAAGCTGAATTTTACAAATAAGGAACACTATAGAACAAAGAGATATACTGAAGATGAAAGAGATCTCAATACTTATGTGTTTTGATAATGAAGTACAATATGGCAATGACACCAAAATTATTATTAAGTTCTGTCTAAGTTAATCTAAACACATTTATGTAAAGCATATCACTCACACATACTGTCAAATGTGAAGTGAATTGGGTTAGTAATGAAATCTGGTGTAGATAATAAATTTTGTTCTCTTTCACAACAAGACTAAGATATGTCATGGATTTTGCTAAATTGTAATCAGTGTCAACTGAGTTGAGATCAAAAAGGGATGGTACTGTTGCTAAGTTACTTTCAAAAATAAACCACAACTGTTGTAAACCCCTAGGTTTGAGTGCCATGTGATGAAAAATGAAGTGTTAACCTACGAATGATGAAGAATATCTGAAACAAAATAATAGATTAAAACTGATTTGACATTTCTCATGTTGTTGCAAACGAGAGACATGTATGCAAATCTAACAATGCTTTAGAGCCACAATCAGAGACACAGCTGATATATCTAAGTCAGAGGTCTGTTCATAGAATCATGGCCACACATTTATAATGGTTTTTATTTTGAAAAATTCTAGGAGATGGTGAAAACTGTAATTCAATTTATTACAACAATGTAATAATATCCTTCTTACTATTTAAGTATATCTTTGAAATATTGCACAAATGTGTGGTATAATTACCATTTATTTTCATAAACAGAAAGCAATCCAGAGAATTATTTCTTGTGAAATTTTCATTAAGGTAAGGCTATACCACAAAGGCTGAAAAGTGCAATCAGGACTTTAATTCAATTTATCTGAATTACAGCAGTTCTTCCTTCACAAACTTTTGATGGAGAAAAAAGTCAAAGATGTAGTAGTTTCCATAAAACATCCTCTGTAAGTGCAAGAATATAATATTATGTATTTATGACTTTATGTTTTAGACTGTACTAACTATGCTTATGTGTTCTGAAGACAATGGTCCAAGAAGCATTGTCAAGTCCTTGCTCCATCACAAGCTTTCTATTGGACTGTCTGCATGCCACTCAAGGCAAGATTCTAAATCTGAAGTGCAGAACTTTTATAATCCAATTTGAACCCTGCTCTGTGCTACGCTTGGATGAGTGTGGCCTCACGTCCCCTCTTCTCACTTCCTCTTGGGAGGTTATTACACTCCTCTTCTTGACACTGAAGAGGCTGCACCAGGAGCGTTATCCCCAGCACATCCAAATCAGGAGGATGGGGAAAAAACTGGAGAGCCTACTGAAGTAGAAGCCAAAAGCATGTGGCCTACAAGGAGAGACTGGGGGATTTGGGTGTGTTTAGACCAGTGAAGACTGTAAGAGGGGCCTAATCACAGCCTATAACTACTTCTCAGGCATTTACAAAGATGATGGAGCCAAGCTCTTTGTGCCAGTGTCAGAGAGTACAACAAAAGCAACAGCAACATATTACAGCTTGGGAAGTTCAGGCTGGACGCTAGGAGAAGCTACTGTGCCCTTGGAGTTCTTCAAGACTCAACTACACGAGTTCATGGTTGACTTGAGTTTCTGTTGACAGCACTTCAAGAGAAAGGTTAGTCATAGAATAACAGAATATGCTGAGTTTGAAGGGACTCACAAGGATCATTGAGTCCAATTCCTGGCCCTCGTACAGTGCCTGGGAAGATTTTTGCTACTGTCTGGGCTAGTGGGAGCAAAACTGTAGAGTAAAATAGCTGGTGCCAAGGACATAATGTCCGTGCCATATGTTTTTCAGGGGATTTTACTTTGGATTGAGCTCAACCCTTACAAACATTTAGAGTGCATTAGGTGAGTTCCTGGAGTTATCTTCCCGTTTTTCATCTGAAAGGAACCCAATGCATGCACACCAAGACCGCTCCATGACGTGAGTCAAAGTATATTAGACAGTGATGATCAAGAGATTCACCTCATCTCCAGATCTGAATACAGACATACCCTATAAATATTTAGGAATGGAGTGAAAAAAACAGCGTGTTCAGCCCAGAACTGCCTGTGTTAGTACATAAGGAAATAGAGGGATGGATGGGACTCTCCCTCCTTAGGATCCACAGTCATTAATTTTCTCTCATACTTTAGTGCCTAAGTCAACCTTTTCTTGCAGAATGTAGTATACAGCTAACAAGGCCAATTAGCTAGAGGGTTGCATGGTGCCAACATAGCAATATTATTTTGGCTCCAAAGCAACTTTTCTCAGTGCTATTTTAGAGTCACTTTACTGCACAGTGTTGCTGTACCTTGTGATAAAAGCTATCTGTGTAGTTGGTTTCATTTGAAATACTCCACTTTTTTTAACTTCACAGTAGCTGAGACTCTTAGATCAGTCAGTGATAGAAGACTATATATTCTATACTTTGCCTAAACAGAGGTTAATTTTGGCATGCAACTTTGTGAAAACACAGAGTGTCATATCTTCATGATTTAGTAGAATAAACTCTGTTAAAACCAACTTGTAGTAAGTTACTACTCAGTTACTGAGGCAAACGAAAATGATTCATGCCTTTTTAAAGGGAAATCAATCATGACTACAACTTCATTATTAAGGAGGCAACAATGCAGAGTTATTATTTGCTGTTACTTAAATGTGACAGTAGACTGAACAGTATTAATAGGGATCTAAAATAGGCTAAGGTGCAGGAACCAAAAAAAAAGGAAGTATTGGAAAAAAAAGCAGAATTTAACAGCAAACATGATTAAATGATAAATGAAAAATATTTTGCCTGAGGTTTACAACAGATAAAACCATATTCTGCTACTTTCCTTTTATGCCCATAGGATTTATACTGCAGAACCACGCTAGCTCTAGTTTTAGAATGTGGTGCTGTTCCCTGAAGCATAATGTGTAGAGTCTTGTTCAGAAAATGAAACAACACACTGCAAGAGTAGTGCTACACTTGTAATATCTTACAAATGAAATAGATAAAACATTTCTTCAACTAGAACTGTGTTCTAGATAAGACACTCAGCATACCCATCCTGTGTTTTTATTCCTACCTTCATATCTAATGGAATTTGAGTCTGGTGCCTATATTAATTAATTTTAAGAATTCCTGTATTTGTAATAAATTGTGAAACTTTAAGGAAACAGAAGTGCATATAGTTAAGATGAACTATGGTAATTAGTATGGATGGCAGATAAGCTGCTTTGATTAAATATAATCTAACTTGATTTAAAGTGACAGCAAATCTGTGAAGCTGGCAGTTCTTAACAACAAAAATGTCACACAGGCAAATTCCACCTTCCAGGCTGCTGCTGGAGATGAATGGATTAACTAAATTACATTCTTCTAGCAGCCAAAAAGAGACAATAGTTGTGAGATGAGCTTTCTACACCTCCTAATGTTAATTGTGAAACTCAGAAATACAAATGATAGTCCACAATAAACTATGGGAATGAAATTACATCTGCAAAAACATAAGACAAAACTTAAAAAAAAGCCAACTTTAAACTTCTTTCCAGTATTTAAATGAAACCAAAACCCAACAGTCCTGTGCAAGACAGTGTTGCTGAACACACATCTTCCATACAAGAGTTAACTCTTGTTGCCTCCTAAGCCATTCCATAACCACACTCTCCTGCCCACTCCTACACTTTGAACTGACTGAGAATGTCAGTGCAGCCCTCCTTCTCCTGATACTCCCCAGTGTAATGCTGAGGATGAACTGAATTACTCACATATGCATCTACATCCTTTCTGCTGTCTGTTTAAACATGACTGTTTGTGTGCAGTGTGATTTCTGAAGGCTTGTAGCTCAGTTCAATCAATGCCAGTTTCCATCAGAGTATGTCATGGTGCTGCTTCTCAGCATGAACTATTTCCATGCCAAAGTCTGACCTTCAAACCCTTCTGCTATTAAAGTCACTTATTTTAACAGAGAAAGTACATTTTACATTCTTGTGTTAGTAAACAGATGATATGTATTTACAAAGAGTTTCCAAACATTAATCTCTGGGATAAAATAAGCCATGGAACATAGCCTTATTGAAGAAAATTTCAAAATGAATATGCAAATGAACTGAGTTATCACGTAAGCCTAATGGAAATTGCTCATTTTCAAGCACCAGTTATTCTGTCCTAAGACCAAATATATTATCTTCTTGCTAGTAGTTGTGCCGGTCTGAGTTCAGCCACAGTGGTTGGAATGGCTGTTTTCACGTACATGAGCTGCAGTCACACAACTCTTACTCAATCTAGGCTTGATGCAGCTAAACAGGAGGTTGCTCAGCCTCATGCGCCTATTCTGTGTTGTGCAGGGGGCGCCCATGTGGGGACCATGAGCCCCACTCTATCACCTTCAAGGGAGCAGCACATTCAAGTTGACAATCTGTTCACGGAAATGTAACCTGTGAGTAACCTTACCCATGTATGATGCAAGCTACGGTCCTCAAGTAGAGGAAAATCCTAAGCAGGGAGGATGTTTGCCCTGCCACTGTTTACTGACAGAGGAACACTGCATTATCCAGCTTGGGGGAGCCAGCAGAAAAATTGCTGACTGACATAACAAGTTGAGGCAGGCAGCTGAACCTGGAAGAACCCAGGCAGAAAAAGAAGAAGAAGAAGAAAAAAAAAAAGCTGCCCTTGCAGCTGTTCAAGGCACTGTAGAAATGAATGTCATATGGAGTCACAGAGCTGCCAACAGGTTTCATCTCCAGTTTGTCACCCAAGAAAGAGCAGCTCCTTGTATTCACAGCAAAAACAATTTCTGTATCACCTCCTCCATTGTTGGTGTTCTCGTGATTTGCAGTAGTGGGTCAGGACACTTGCTGGGGGTATTCTCATCACTTCTTTTAGCCTAATTCTCTGTTAGCAGTGTCCTGCAAAAATTCACACCAGTATGTTTATTAACATGGGTTGAGCACAGAGGGTAATAGTGGTGACCTGTCATTTGTGGGGTTCCACAGGACTCCATCTCAGGCCCTGTGTTCTTCCATATCTTCATAAATGACTTTGGATGCAGGACTGGAAGGGATACTAAGCAAGTTTGCAGATAATGCAAAACTGGGAGGAACTGTTGACTTCCTTGAAGGCAGGGAGGCCCTGAAGAGAGACCTCAACAAATGAGAGGACTGGGCAATCACCAACCATATCAAGTTCAACAAGGGGAAGTGCTGAATTCTGCACCTGGAATGGGGCCATCTGGGATGTTTGTACAGACTGAGGAATAAGATGCTGGAAAGCAGTACCTTGGAAAGGCACCTGAGGGTCCTGGTCAAAGGCAAGTTGAATATGAGTCAGCGGTGCCCTGGCAGCCAGGAGGGCCAACTGTGTCCTGGGGAGCATCAGGCAAAGCATCACCAGATGGGTGGGGTAGGAGATTGTCCTGCTCTGCTCTGCACTTGTATGCCTCACCTTGAATACCGTGTGCAGTTTTAGGCACCACAATATAAGAAAGGTATTCAGCTATTAGAGAATGTCCAAAGGAGGGCAATGAAGATGGTGAAGGGCCTTGAGGGGAAGCCATATGAGGAGCAGTTGAGATTGCTTGGTCTGTTCAGCTTGAAGAAGAGGAGACTGAGGGGAGATGTCATTGCAGTCACAACTTCCTTGTGAGGGGAAGAAGAGGGCCAAGCACTGATCTTTCTGTGTAGTGACCAGTGACAGGACCCAAGGGAATGGCAGATGTTGTGTCAGAGGAGGTTTAGGTCAGATATTAGAAAAAGGTTCTTCACCCAGAGGGTGACTGGGCACTGGAACAGGCTCCCCAGGGAAGTGGTCACAGCACCAAGACTGACAGAATTCAAGAAGTGTCTGGATGATCCTCTCAGGCACATGGTGTGACTCTTGGGGATGGTCCTGTGCAGGGCTAAGGGTCGGACTCGATGATCCTTGTGGGTCCCTTCCAACTCAGCATATTCTGTGATAATGCTGGAGTCTCTTCTGCAACTATGGAAGCCCTGGATGAGCAGAGAAGTTCTGATCTAGTCCCGAATGCATGTCCACTAAGATACCTAGCTATTTGTTTTCTCTAAGTATTGTAAATGCTTAGATTTGATGGAAGGGTAGGACAGATTCTTGCCATAGGATTTTTTAAAATGCATTGCAATATTAAAAAATGTGGATATTTTATAGCCATTGTCTATTAAGTGCAGTGAGAATTTCTACACTTTAATTATCTAAGCTTAAAAATTACTTAGCAGCAGTACCAAGTAAGGAAGTGGCTGCCAAGCCTCTTAATGCTAGTATGTTCTTGACTCATATGATTTTCAACTGAATTATTCCTTTTAAGCTGCCTTTTTTACTAATAATGCACAAGAGCATTGTGTATTACCTGTGCTACCAAAAACTTTGATTAGTAGTAGGTAAAAAATGTCCCTAAATATTATGGAAACCTTGTCTCTGAAAATAATACCATAATAATAAGTAATCTGCATTTCTATAGTGCCTTTCATCTGAGAATCGCAGAGCGCTTTGCAATGAGTTTGAATCATGTAGCAGGTAAGAAAGGGAAAAAAGACTTGAGCTTGCAAGTACCCTTCCCTTCCCAGAAAATGAACTCCATAGACACTGTTGGCATTTTTTTCCCTTGGAGTTTCAGTGAGTAGAGAGCATTAGAATAAACACTCAAAGCTTCCCAAGATGAGGTAGACTGGGAGTGGGAACAAGTTGGTCTGGATCACTTCTCCCAGTGTCCCCTCCCCAAACAACACTGCTAACTTTCACATCTCTACTGGTTCTCTAGAAGGCAAATGAGAAACTGGACAGACTGAAGACCATTCATTAATTAAGCTAAACAACATAACGGACTGTAACCCTTCAAATAAATTCTGACTAGCAAAACACCGCAACATTACTGTGATGTACACATCTGTGTTTTCCCACTCTGCCTCATGGTGGGATCTCTCTCACAAGATGTGCAGAAAGTCTACGTGTCTCATTTCTTAAAAAACATAAGTACAACAGTGGACTGAGTATTTCAGCCCAGATAAATGGTTGCTTACCACAAAAGTCAGATGAAATAATGAAAAATAATATTAAAATAGTATGCAATTCTGAAATGTGTCTCTCAATTGGGAAGAAATGACAGGATGTGACTACAAATTTGTGGTCTACACCAGAACATTTAACAAACACATTTTCAAAACAAAAGACATAACTATCTGAGGCAGGATTCAAAATTTAGGGTGTAATTTTAAGCCTAAAACCTCTAGTTGCATCAATTACCTCTTCTTTTTTAGCCCCAAATCAAACAATATCTGATTTAAAATGAGGCATAATTTTAAAACCTATTTCTCTGAAATGTTCCCTACTGTCAGTTCAGTAAGATGACACATTTAAACAAGGCATATACAATACGCACACACAAACATATATAATATGTATTTTCTTTTAAAATGGTAATGTTTTTACAATTATAATGGCCAGATTTCACAGCGTCATCTTCTAAAATACCCTGCATCTTGACTATTAATACGATTAACCAGTGCCACCTATTGGTTTAACACTTACACCCAAAAAATTAAAAAAAAAAAAAAAAGTTGACTAGTAAAATCAGAGGGGTCAAGACCCATGTTAAAATACAGAATTTGGGGGAAACATCAGTATTGAAATGATATGACAGAAGGGAAAAGTGGTTCCTATATTCAAATATCAAGATTTAAATTTTCATTATTCACATGATTGTCTTCCCAATTTAAAGCAAATGTTGGTTTCTGAGAGTTCTATTATGTGTGCAGTATGCTTACACGAAAAAATTTTGGAGTCTGATCCAAAAGTCTGTGCAGTTAATGGAAAGATCTGCTAACCTCAGCAGATTTTAAAACAAGTTCTATATTTGTGGCACATATTGAAACCCCTACCTTTTGATCCTTACTGACTTCCACAGAGTTTGGGTGAAATCCTTCAATCTATAAATAAATCGATCAGTAAATAAACAGTATGGACACTTAAATCTAGTGGTTATGGTGTAGGTGAAGACTGAAGCAGAATTTTATCTCATAATGTGTCCTAATTAACTAACCTTTGGGAACACAGCACCCTTACAGGTAGGTGTTCTAAAATAAAAGAAGAAGAATTAGGTTGACCTGGAATCCTTTCCCAATCCTGCAAATGATCCCTAGACTGCAGCTAGGGTACCTAGGCATCCTTGTGTCCCTTGACTGTGATTTGTGACAAACACTGCAAATGCAAATGCATCTGCATACAAATGGCAAGCAACAGCAGGAGCTTTAGTGGCACCATGGGCTGAAGGCAGAATCTCTAAAGGGGGAGAATTTTGCACTCTGCAAACTGCACAAGTGGAAGAATCCAACAAAGTCTAATTCTTTCAGTTAATAAAGTAAGCTAGGAAAAGCTGCAGGAAACATGACAATTTGCAAACAATTGCTGTCATACAATTAAATGATGTGACAGGAGGAACTGAAGACACAGCACATTTAGAAACACCAAATTTAAGTCTGAAAATTATCTCTGCAGAACACCAAAGCTTATTACAACTAAGCACTGGAAAACAACAAGGCCTGCAAGGACAAGAATTTGCAACTATGATCAAAATTAATATGAAAGAAAAACTTCTTGTGAAATCTGAAGGAGGAATTCTGAATGAGCTCTGCAAAAATGAATAACAGAAGACAGAAAAAGGGGGTCAGTGCAGTAACAAAATTATGTGCAAAAATCCTACTAATTTATTAAGAGGTGTCAACTCACACTTCCAAAAATTATGAAATTTCCTAGAAAGCAGAAAAAAGGCTGTACAACAATGGAAAATACTTCTAACACTTCAGTTTTGTGTACTGCAGTAGTTTTACTACTCTTCTCCTGACATCCCTAGAGCAAAGAGAAAACAACCAGGGTATGTTACTAAAGCACTTGAGGTAATGAGGCTGTGGCAATCAATGAAGCAAAGGGATGTCACAGACATTTGGCCTCCTAACAAGTTGCTGATTCAACTGCTGGAAGTGAATGAAGTAGTATGTTGTAGGCTTTGAGAAGGCATAAAGCAGTGGTGAGCCACAAAAAAAACATGAGAAAGCCAGTCTCACAAAAGCACATAAGTATTTCACAATACAGTCCAGTGGAGGCCTATTAAATACACCTCATTCTGAAGAAATTCCAATAAACACTCCTATGTGACTTTGCATCTGGCAGTGCCACAAAACTATGGAAGAGCTCTGCAAGCACTGCTGGCTCCCCTGTAAAGTTGCCCTTCCCTTCTCTAGACATTCTACTTAAGTTCACAAGTCACAAAGTTCTAATCCAGGTGGTATTCCTCCTCAAGCTCGGTGGAATATAGCCACAGTTTGGGTCACTTCAAAACTCCTGGTCAGTTGGGCCAGCTGGAAAAGCATGACTGATAAATGCAGCCTACTCTATGGGCTTCAAGTGAAAGATTTGAAGACTTTTATGCCAGAAGATGAAAAAAGTCTTGAACCTGACACTTTGGGTGTACAGAGATGCCCACAGAAGTGAGAGGTGCTGCTTGCTATCAGTGTATTAAGTTTGCATCAATACAGTAGGAGTTTTCCTTGAAACAGATTATTTTTTCTTGATGCTAAATGGAGAATACTATTAAATAACATCACTGCACAGTCAGAATAGCTCTTGGCTGCTGTAGAAACTGTTATCAAAGATGGAGACATTAAATGACAACCCTAGCAAAGGAGAGCAGCTGTAAGAGGGCATTAAGCCCAGAACAATGAGGCTACATGAGGGAGGAATGCCACAAACTGAACTACATCTTGCCTAAAGAAGAGAATCTCAACTGATTTCTTTTCAGGACTACTTCACATACTGACAGACAATATCTGCCTAGCTATTACCACCCACTTACAGGCCCTGTGGTACAACAGTTTATAACCTGAGAATTCCAGGTAGGGTCTGTGCTAAAACTCACTGAATGTGGCCAAATAATTCACAAAACTGGCTTGTTTTGATGGTTTATGTAATATCTGAGAGCCAAACAGTGATTGACATGTAAAGGAATAGAGATTTATCATATCTCTGTTCTCCCTTACCCTTCCCAATTCTAATGATTCATCTAAGCATTATTTTTAGTGAAGATTATATAATCCAGTTGAAAAGGCCATTTTAAATAAATTCTAAAATGTATCTGTTTTTATTAGTCAAATATTTTTCTGATGCCTTGATGTTACTAGGTAATGTTTTCTTGCTCCAGGTTTTATTTATTTCTTCTGTTTGCTAACCACATATTGTTGATTATATGTAAAGGTAACAGTAATTTGCAGTTTAACAATCTTGGGGAGTTAGCAATTGAAAAAGGACAACACATGTTCTAGTCTCTTGCTTCATTTGAGACGCAGATGTAGTTGAAACAAGTAAGTTTAATTTCTCACAAATATCTTTCACAAGTGTGATACAGAAAATAATATTTAAAGATCTTCCAGAACTGGCATACCAATTTAATCAATCAGTGACTGAACTACAGGCTGCCTCCCAGATTAGTGCTTTCAAATTACTTTGGCCATCTTCCCCAACTCTTTGCTCTTATTTTCATGATAATAATACCAATGACAATACCTTTAAAGGAGGATGCTATACTCTCAGTGGAAGTGTACAAGCTGACTGAAAGTGTGGACTTGACTTTATTTCCATTTCTTGCATTGCCAGACACTATCAGTCTTTACGAATGCCTGCAAAGTTATTTGTCCCTTGGCCACATAGATAAAAAGTCATCTTTTGCCTTCTACACCTATATGCGGTTAAACACAACTGAATCCATAACTGGGATCTAATCTATTTTATTTGAAATTACTCTGAATTTACAGAATGACTATGAGGAGCTGACTGTGGCATTAACATTGGAACAATATACCACCAATGGAATTGCTTAATAGAATTATATAGTATTATGCACGGTTGATTATAGAAAGTGTAAAATAGAACATTTTTAATTAAAACAGGTAGAGTGTAAGGAGATAATTTGCATTTTTATCTCTGTTTTCTAAAAAAAGGAAGGAATAAACGATGACCTGTGTCTTTTCAAAAGTATTTTAAATTCATTGACTGACATTAAACAAATCTTACTGAGAAATCACCAGGTAAATAAGAGAAATCGTGTAAATGAGTCTCCTCCTTCCACTCATAAATAAACCACCAAAGAAAAAGATGTAACATGAGCTGTAATATTAAACATTTCATAAATGCCTCATTTCCAGAAAAGCTTCACCTGAAACCAGCAGACCACTGGCAGGACATACATCCATGGTAAAATAATGTTTATGGGCATTTATTGCTTTATATAATCTACCTTTTGCATGAATGCACAGATGGAGTTCCTGACATGGCAAAAGGATGAGGAGGCAGAAACTGGATTTGAGAAATTTATGAATAATTACATACATAGTTACTGAAAGTTACTGAAACTCATTCTAAGCAAGGAAATTTTCAGGACAATTTTTATTTTTGGTCCTTTTTATTGACTAGGGAGCTTATTGTGTGTCTATGTATGCTGCTGTAAGCACTACTGTAGGGCTACGGAAGACACACCATAGCACTATGCTGTACAGTCTGCTTTCCTGTGTATTTTCTTGACTGGTTTGGAGATGGGTCATGAAGAGCTAAATAATCTGTCAGGAATGGCACAGGTATGTTTCCTTCTGCTTCAGGCAGGTGGACAGATATGAAGGCCTCAAGAGGTCCCTTACAGCCTCCTGGTCTGTGATTTGCACAACAATAAATGACTAATTAAATAGCACTCTAAGGTCCCTTGGACCTCTGTTATAGCCACACATACCTGCTTTAAATGGCACATCATATAACTCACCAGCACTCATTCTGCTAACCATAGATTGATTAATTCATTATTCCATGTTGTAAATGGCTTGCATTTCAAAGTAAATCAACATCCAAAATTGCTAGTGTCTTCATGCACCTAGTTAGGATCACATAAACAGAAATGCTTCAATAACTTGCTTCAAGAGGATTGCATAATTGTTCATCACTTTTAATTGTAATACAATACATATATAGGTAAATCAAGACCATTATCTAACAATAATATGAGTCTATAATTTTTCTAGTATTTTCTAGTAACCACTCCTAAAAAGAAGATCAACACTTACTGCTCACTACTATCTGAGTGATCAGAAATATTATGGGAAGAAAAATGAAGGAGAAAAATAGGAATTTTCTTCCAAACATATTACTTTGTCTTTTCAGAACAGTGCAAGTTATGAATCCAGCCACCAGGACTATTTAACAAAATACTTTCCCTCTGATCTTCTTTTCTAGAATTTGTGGGGCCTTTATTAAACAACAGTATGTACAAAACTTAAAAATCTTAAGTCCTTCATTTCAAGAAAATCACTTATAAAGTGTTCATATGTGATTAATGTTATGTTTAATTATGACAGTAAAGCAAGATCCTCTAGATGTGTCATGCTGGCATAGTTAGGTGTGGAAAATTCTTGATAATAAAATAACCCTTAGACTAGAGTCCTGCATGCCACACTGGACTCCTTTAGATTAGACTCCATACTTTAGGCTTCTTAGATTATTAAACACTGTCATTTCCTTATTTATTTCTTATTATGGCTCCATTTTAATAACCCCATAGAAATAAGGACATTCAGGTACCTAGACCTTCACAGTTAACCTCTCTATATACAGATAGACAAAAATGGATCATTACAATGATGGTTTTGGAGAAAGTTATTCTTTCAGGGAGATATGCTTTTAGGTACCCTTTCTCCATAGATATTTCCACTTTTGGTTTTTGAGATCTCTTCTTTGGCTAAATACACATAGTCTTGTTCATAAAGAATTCCCGCTGAAGTTCACATGATCAGGCTTTTCACTGGGCAATAATCTACCTCAAGATTTGGAAAGGTTGCTACAAGTACCAAGAATACTGACTAATTAGTAAAGCAACTAGTCAAATTCATGGAAGCAAAGGGCCTCACAGGTTTATTAAGCACAAAGAGATAATCTTCATCATTTTGTTGTGATTTATTATTCTTTCATCATACATCTGAAATTGCTAGGGTCAAAGGAGGAGTATTGGACTCCTTTGGTCTAACTCACTAAGTCTGATCTTATTGCATTTGCTTCTCATTTATCTGTTATGTAATAGCTGATGTGCATAACTCTGTAAGTATGGATAACTCCTCTCATCTTAAAGTATTTAACCCACATGGGTATTCGATGGCTTTCAATCATTTAAAAGTAATCTTAATCTAAGATCTTAAACTCTGAAACTATTTTCTTTACGTTCAGATTTTGTACAAGAATGACTGTAGCTGCTCAGGCATGAGTGTCCTGTCTCCAACAGCGGGCAATAGCAGCTGCTTATAGAGGGAGTTTAAGACCCGTTTAGAAATAGAGCAGGCATTTAATTATGGTGGTCGTGAGACCAGAGTTGCGTATGTTCCTTGCCCAGCACAGCAGCATGCACATGGCACTCTGCACTGACTTGGGCCTTCCTACTCTTTACCTTGCTACACCGCTTGTTTTCAGCTACCTGTGATTGAGCCCTACTCCCCTTTTGACTAAAGATTTTGTAAGTAAAAACCTTTCTCTCTGATACAACCCTTATATTAACAGGAGTAGTGTCAGGCCAGTGGAGTTATTTTAGAGTAGCATTGACACAACCATTATTAAATTGGGTTCTCTAATTCTGTCTATTATTATCCCTCCTTAATTAAAATTCCAGTAAGGGGATAAAGGAGTTGCTTTGAACAGCACTGCCTATATTAAAAACTGCCAGATTACTCTGTATTCCATACACATGACTATCTATGATATTATATTTATAGCTACCACCTTCAATATATTAAAACCCTAAATTACTGATAGCTAAATATTACTAATGTATTCTTTCTGTAGCCTGAAAGGATATGTCATCACAAAATACTCTTTCAGCAGATGAAAATTCAAAGAAATTTCAACTGTTTCAGATGAAAAGAACTGCAACGCGGGCACTTCCCTCATATTTTGGATTAGAAGTTTAGTAACTTCTTGATCTGAAGTTTTCTTTATGTGATATATATTTTAAAATTCTCCAAACAAAAGTTGAAGTATAACGTGAGATTTTCTCTTGCGTGTTCACAACTCTGTGGATACAGGCCCACATAGTCATGTATGTAAGTTTCTTAAGAGGAATTATTTCGCCACATATGCTCAGAGGTAAGACACCAAGTCATGTACCCTTTGTACTGCACTACTCTTAGTGATTACACAAATCCCACCACTGAATACACGTGGCCTTCTTGAAACAGTGTTGCAAATCCTCTTTAATTTTCTGCACAGCAGACTGTTGCTCAGCTGAGCGGTCATCCCGCCGCCCTTGATCAGGCAGGAAAGAAGCTCCCCTCTGTCGACAGGGGAAGGCACCAGAATGCTGCCTGCATGGTGCTGCCTCTCATTTCAAAGGTCTCATACCTTGCTGAGGGAACAATTCACAATAAGGACCTGATTCAATACTGCTGCTGTCCATCATTATTTGAGAAATTAATGTCACATGGAAGTTGCACACTTATTTCACTGTCCCTCACTGTATTTAGAAACTGTGTCAAGTGTACAGGGGCAAGAAGCTCCTCTTTGTCACTGAAAGCAAGCCACTTCCCCCAAGAATGAGGCACTCTCCAGTGTCCTATGTACATCCTGACTGCTAGGTATTTCCAGTTTAAAAAAAAAAGGATGTATGCATATACATCTATATGTTTGTATATATACACACACCACAATATATGGAGCTAGTCTAGCACATGCAAATACATCTGAAGAAAAACAGTATTTGCCAAGTTAGAAAGAAAAAACCCAAATTGTAGGTTCTGCTTTGTTTTAATACTATTTCTTCAATTCTAAGAAAAAGCAGTCATAGAAACTAAGCTCCAGGTGCATATAACCCTGAATGTTTACAGGTTTACTTGTGGATAAAATCTAAACTCCTCTGTAAAGCTTTTGCTTTTACAATAGCATTCAACAAAACCTACGCCGTTCTTCGGTAATGCTAGAAGTACAACCTTGAGTGTTGCCCTTTGAACATAAAATACTCAGTCCGCACAAGAAAACTGAGAACTAACAGCAAGTTTGAATATAGTCTCTGACAGTGTGGCTTGAGTTTCACACATTCATTTATACAATTTTACAGTTTATAATTTTATATAATTTGTGTATATGTGTGCATATGTTTGCATAGGCACTGTAGACACATATAAAATTACAGAAAATTACAATCTTAACATTTTAAATATTAAAAAAGAATGGTCATGTGGTTAAAAAATTTAAGTGCTTTTTTAAAAAGTAGATAGTGTGAATACCTAATCCAAATGTTTGGAGCTTGTAACTCCAGGTGTTGCTTAGCAGGGAGGTGAGTGGATTTCAGGTAATTTTGCTTATTTCTAAATATCAGGAAGAAACCACAAAACCAACAAACTACATAGCTTGCTCTTTTGCTAAAAAACCCCCACCCCATATCTCTGGATCATAGTCTTGTCCTCAAATGCACATCCTACCTTTTGAACACATGAATGAACAATTTTGTTGAAAATTAAGCAAAAGTTCTCAATGTTTCCACTTGAAACATTTGGTACATTTAGAGCAAATCCTTAGCCCAGTCCACAGGCTTCATAAGCAAAGGACCCACATGAAGAACAGAGGAACATGAAGAGCAGGTTTTTTTCATACAGATTATCAACAGTTTTTCAAGTTTATCTGCTTGACAGAATAAACTTCAATCCAATTCAGTCTTCACCCTAGCCCAAAACAATACTTTCTTCTAACAGGAACAAAGGCTTGAGGACCTCCTTAGAAGAAAAACATCTTGTACTGGTTCTGCTTGAGGTCTACTCGCCCTGACTTGCAAAAAAAGTTAAAAACCTACATGAGACTTGGCCATACAGCCTCAAGGAGAGTCAGATCTTGCTTTCTGCTGAACCTCACCAACAGCAGATCTGTTCCATAGCACAAGAAAAAGAGAAACCTTCATACAGAGACAGAAGTGCTGAAAATGGCAGGTTTCTTTCCAACTTAAATTGTTGGTATCTCTAACTTCTGGGCCTCCTGAAATAAGATGTATTTCAAATTAAGGTCCACACCAAACTTGGGTACTTGAACCATGTTTCTCCCCCAAACTCTGAGATACTTTATCTCTAAAACTACTGAACTTCTTTGACTCTTAAACACTACTGTGATGTGCGTCACACAAAACCATAAATAGGTACAAAATTAGGTAACCAGAACTAACACTTAGCATAAAAAAAGTCCTGGAGTTATTTGTCTCCACATCTCTACAACACCTCCTTTGCAATTTCATACACTTGAACATCTGTGGTTTTCTTTAGCTAAGGAATAAATTCCACTCGGATTATATAAAATTGTCTTTATAAAAAGATCTTCATGTAATGTATCCAAGTAGGGACACCATATGGTATTTTGGGCCTTGTCAGAATGGACCGTCATTAACTAAGTATTATTCTGACTTTTGAATATTTTCCCACATTATCATTTCCTCAATTATATATTTTATTTAAAGGTAAAACAAATTCAGGTAAAAATAATATAATAGACCTGGAACATACTGAGAATGCAAGATTATACCTTTCTCTTATCACATATGACAATAACCTTGTAATTAAAACAATCATAACTCTTCAACTGTTATGAATTATCCACCATCATGTTCTAAACTACATGCACTAAACTACAAATTCACATAACTTTTTTTTGTTTCACATGTACATCAATATGGATAAAAATACATGTAATTCCTGAAAAGCAGCCTACAACAATAGGTCCAAATAAAAAGATTGGACCCATTTCCACAATCATTATTTAATCTTTTTCTAGTCAGCAAAACTAACTGCTGGTGAGAATTTTGTGTTATGGATCATGAGAAAGGATGTAAATGAGCATCAAACATTTGTACTTTATTAGAGTCAAGTGTTTTTCAAATTAATACAATGTTCTGGATGATGCATGCCAATGGAAATAAACTAAGGTGAAAAACTCAAGAATAAATCAAGAAAACACAAAGTCATTCAATAGCGTAAGACAAGGAAATTTCACTCCGGCAATTTATGGGGAAGTTAGTGAAGTTCCAGCTCTACGGGTTAGTTTTATGCTGTCCTTTTACAATGAGGTCATTGAAGTGACGGTAATATCAGTAGTATCTTCTGTTAGAATAAGATTTTCATTTTACATTTCTACATGTACATAGGACTTCATACTTTAGATTGTTAATCGTGCCAAAACTGGTAGCCAGTTTTATGGTTTTGAAAAATGGGTACTGGAGGCACAGAAACCATGAGGAATTAAAAAGGGCAGTTAAAACAAAGCTTGTTCATGAACTTGTCACAATTGTTTCTGTTTGTACAACAGAAATGTTTTATAGGCTAAAAAATATTAACTGTCAAAATCCAGTAAAAGCAATCTGGTGTTGGAACTTAGGAAGTATGTAGAGGAAAGTGTGCAGTATGTAACTGAAATAATGGATGGAAAAGGGATCATCCTTACCATGTGAAGTGATAGGTGCAACCCTGTTTACACTTTGAGATAAGGCTGGCTAACACCACATATGTCAGAACACACTCAAATGCTATATAAAGGCATTATCATCCTGTCTTTAGTGGAACCACCTGTGTGTGGGATTTGGCTTTATGCACATGCCTTGTCAGTGAATTCATTTGTTTCTACTAAATTACTAAGACATCTTCAGAAATAAAACTTAAAGAGCTTAACTAATCACAGAAATAACAAGACTTTAAGTCAAACTAGCAAAGGTCTAATTTCCCCACTTTCAGAAGAACCAACAGGATCTAAAATTATCAGTTTTGGCTGCACTTTCTGATTCACTGGATTTCACTTTCAAGACAAATTTCTAACTCCAGTTAAGGCACCTGTTTCAACCAGAGCTTGTACTATTGCTTATATCACCACATAACTTCAAATAGTGAACTGTGCAACTCAAATAATTTTCTCTTTGAAGTGTTGACAGGAATCATTGGAATGCTCTGAACCTATAAAGGGCTGATATCACAGCTCCATGTAATGGGACCATATGGAAGTTTATACTTGTTGTATTTCATATGAACTATATGTTAATGGCAGGCATCTATACAGGCACTCGAGTAGCAGAGAAACTGTCATTAACCGACTGCTGTTACAATCCACAGTTTTCTACATGGAATAGTAAATAACAAACTTTTTACAATCAAATGAATATGACTTACTTTCCTTATCACTTTGAAGCAATAAAAATATCTTAAGAAAACCAACAAATTGTTTAAAGCAAAATCTTCAACTTCTCCTAGCCAAAATGCATATTCCAAATATGGCTGATTGCTTGTATCTACTGAAATGTGAAAACAGTCTTATTTGTATCTAAACAATAAAGCAACTTCAATGTTTCTAAAGATTCAGGCATTTTCATTATATGAAGATGGATTAACTGATATCTACAATTTGAGCAAGACAATACTGTTAACTACTAGGGGAAAATACAGTTTCATTAATCTACAAAATTTCCTCTAGCAAACAAGACTGCAAATGGAAGCAATTTTGCTCCTGCTACCCATGCTCGCTGTCTCCACTTATTGTTCAATTTTTAGGGATTTCTGTTGAAGAAATTTTTCAAATAACCTTTTCCTAATTGCATAATAAAACCAGAATATATTTCAAGTCATACTAAAGTATTTTTGCAAAGAACAGACCAGACACTAATTACCAGAGTTCTCCCATATACACTTATTAAACTGAAATAATTCAAGAAAACTAGTTTTAGGTTTGTACACTTTCAGTGGTAGATAAAGTTTTCTTGTGACTGCTAGTAGGATTAATCCCTAAGCTTCTCTGACACCACAGTTCAAGTCTATCTCTGGGAGTCTGGGGACTCACTGTCCTTTTCAGGGATGCTCTGCATCAAGAAAAACAGGTATAAACTGTACTGATATGCTGAAAATTAACAAGAGGCCTTGGTCATGCAAATATACATTGTAGTTTGGGGCTTGAATGTGGTAAAAGGTTTACTAAGTAAGAAGAGTTTAACCTCTTGCACTGTGAACTTTTTCAAGTGTTTTATCAACAGCATTTCTAAGTACCTTACTAGATAATATCTAAACCCCATTGTAGGCTACTTTTTCTTATTTTTCCATATATATTTTTTCACAGGCACATGCAGTTAGTAATACTTCAGCAACAGCGCTATCATTGATAAACAGTAATGGTTGTTTCTCATCATTTAGAGTCCTAAACGTTCATAAACAAAATCTGTAACCACTCTGAAATTTCGATCCCATACTATAATTTTTAAAAGCAGGAGCAATGTCACAGATAAAATACTGGACATGAGGAGTGGTAATCATTCTGACCATGTGAGACTGGAAGGAAGCTAATGTAGATCATTCTAAATGGACCACATTGTTTTCTGTCTCTCAGTGTTGTTTTTTTAAGAGCTGATATTTTGGAATAACAATGCAAGGGTAAAATTCTACAAACATCTTTAAATCCAAACTTTTAGAATGGGTTTGATTTAGTGGATTTTCTAATTTAATGAATATCTAGCTAACATACCAAGCTATCCTAAATGCCATTCATGTCAAATACAGAGGCATCAGTAGCTTCATAAGGCAATGCTGGCAGAAATCCATTTCTAATGAGGAACATGTCTTCCAAAAATCCACAATAGTTTTCTTTCAGAGTCAAATAAACTTTTTTTTCCAGTTATCACTATTTATATATTTCTTTGCTTAAACGGCAACAATAAACTGCAAACATCTTCACGCCCCCCTTAAGAATATCATCTTTTTAAACAAACAGGGATGTTGGATATCAGAGCTGAGAGTTTCCTTGTGTCAAAAGCAAGAAGCGCTGGAGGTGTGGAAATTCTTCAGAGCAGCACTATGCAGATTTTTTTTGCTTGTGAGCACTATTTCTCATACTCCTGTAAGTACTGGTGCCAAGACAATTTTCACTTCAAAATTCAAACTGTTTTGTTATTTCAGGCATGATTTTCAGATCTCTGATGTTTGCATAAAAGGTGACAGTATTGTTGATTTAGAAGTGTTGGGGGGGAAGGCGGTGGGTGGTGGTGTGAAAGATAATCGTGAATACAGTGGGTTCATTTTTTACAGACAAGAAACGTCATAAGTGTGAATGCCTAATTTATTATTTCCGTGCTTTAAGTGGGAATATGCTTCAGCAACTCCAATCTTACAAGTGGGAATGACACCTCCTGAATGTATGTAAATTCCTCGAATCAAAGGGTAATTTAAAAAATAGGCTTTAAGTAGCGGGATGCCTAATCAACTCAGATACCGAGTATGCGACCCCGACTTTAAGCAGCTAAAACTGCAGATTTCAGTGAATGCTTCCTTGGAAGCGGAGTATAGCCGGGATCAAAGGATCACATTAGCTGTAGCCTCAGCCGGCTGAGACCTGCTTTCATTGTGCTATTAAATCAATCGGAAACTCTAACCAGACTCCCCAGGAGAGCTCTTCAATACATCCCCCCTGAAAAGTCTCCCCTTCGCTAGAAGGCAGCCCGTTTCCACGTCCCTGGTCCTCCCCCGTGTCCTACAGTTCCGACAGCGCAAAAATGACAGGACATGCCGCGCATCGATGCCTTTCAGGCGTGTCATTTATGGACAAAAAACTTCAGGAGCGGAGTACACGGTCGCCTCCGAACCCGAACACCCACACCCCTCACACGGCAGGGACAGCCGCGCCCAGCGCGCCCGCCCCACACCCGCGCGGCCACCTCGCCCCGCGCCCCGCACCGCCCGCCCCCGACTCGTCCCGTTCCGTCTCGCTGCCCCACACCGCGCCCTGGAGCCCCTCGGGGCTGGCTGCGGAAAGGGGCAGGAGCCGGGCTCGCCCACGCCGCGGCCCCTGAGCGAGGGTGCCCGGGAGCCGCGGCCGCGCCCGGGGAGCGGCGCGGGCGCTGCGGGCGGCAGGGGGAGCTGCGGGGCGGGCGCGGCGGCCGCGGTTACCTTCGGGGTTGGCGCTGATGAAGACGCGGACGCTCCTGCCGCTCGGCGCCAGGTGGGACGGCAACGCCGAGAGGTTGCCGGAGAACGCCGCCCGCCGCAGCGCCGCGTCCCGCGGGCAGGGCAGCCTGCCGCCCGGCCCGGCCGGCCACATCCCGCCGCGCTGCAGGGCGAGGAGCCGGCTTAGGGCAGCCCCTGCACCGCCGCGGCGGCGCCAGCGGCTCCTGCTGCCGGCTGGCCGGCAGCGGCCATACGGACCCTCCGGCTGCCCGGGGCCGCCGCCTGCCTGCGCGGCGGCGGCGGAGCTGGGGCTGTGGCCGGGGCTGTGGCCGCCGCCCGGCGACGGAGCGCGGGGGCAGCGGGGAGACGAGGCGCCGTCCGCCCCCCGCGCCGCTCCCCTGCGGCCGCCGGCGGCGAGGAGGGCGCAGGAAGAAAGTTTGCGGCGGAGCGGTGCCGGGCGCGGCGGAGGCGGCTGCGGGACGGCGGCCCCGCGGCGGCAGCAGCAGCCGGACCCCCAGCGCCGCCCGGCCCCGGGCGCGGCCCCGGAGCAGTGGGAGGCTGAGCGCCGGGAGCACGGTGTGGCCGGCGAGTCCTCCGGTTCCCCCTCCGCCCGCGAGGGTTTGAGGTGTCCAAAGCGGGGACGTCTCCGGTGAGGCGGACGGCGCCTTCGCTCCTCCGAGTGTGTCACAGCCGCGCAATCGGATTTTTATAGGAAAACTGCTGCCGGCTTATCCTTTGGGCTCGGAAGAGTTCAGAGCCCTTCTTGTGTTGGGTTCCGTAATCTCCTGCACAGGAATCCCACCTGCTCAGATACAAAAGAGAGATGCTCTTGCTGCTTTTTTCTTTGCTTTGTTTTTAATCAGTTATTTATTTATCGGAATAAATGAAAAGCTGCGGTTTGAAGAATGAAAGAGGCAGGAAGCAGCGAGCCACGCCGCCGGCGGGATGCGGTCCCTTTGCAGCAGTCAGTGGCGGGGCATCCCGTCGGGCAGCGCCGATGAAATATTTAGGAGGGCGGCGGGGTCGGGCGGCGGCGCGGTGCGGTGCTGCGCGGTGCTGCGGCCCCAGCCCCAGCGGGCGGCAGGCCTTCGGCGAGCCGCGGAGTTTAGAAACCTCCCCGGGAGGGGCGGGCAGGCAGGCAGGCTGGGACCTGGCAGCACGGTGGAGAGGAGGGGCTGGAGGGGCAGGGGAGGGGTGGGCACGGGGCTGCAGCCAGCCTGATGGGTCTGTTGGCCGTGGGAATCCTTCCTGGGAGGAGGATGCAGCCTTCGACAGAGGGATCTGCAAGTGTTTGAAAGGCTGGATAGAAAAGTCTGACGCGGGCGGTATCTATATATTCATGTGCTGTAACTGATAAAAAGCTGGTTTGTGTATTTCCACATGTATAGTACATTATGTATAATGTATATAAAACAACCTTATTGTGTTTTTATACACAGTATTTAGGAGCCGAGATCTTCCTCTCGCCTCCCCGCTTTTCGGTACTCGGTTGCGTTACCCTCCGTGTGGTCCCAGCCGGACGAGTTGCTTGCTGTGGCAGCAGTAAGGGACACTGAGCTGGCTTTCACGGAGGTAATGCTACTAAAGTAGGCAAAAGCAAACTGTTCAGCTCGTTTCAGAAATGAAGGTGACAGCAGGATGGGTTCCTTAAGTACTGCTAAGCAGATTTTTGAGAAAAAGCCCAATTTCTTAAAGAAATAAGGCATGTGCAGAATTGCATCCATGTGTATTTGCATATAAGGGAATAATTTTGCTGCTTTTTGCTTGCTGTTGTTTTATTAGTTCTGCACCCCGTAAGTTTTGGGCTGATTTCAACCAAATGAAACAGAGGGGCAAATTTTGAGATATTAATTCTCAAAGAAAGAACATTCCTCTAAGTTCTGTGAACATAGCTGGGCAGGAGAGAATATGCTTATGTGCAAAGAGGAAAAATAGGCAGCATATATTTCAACCATTAATATTGAAATGTCAGCATTGAACAGAGGGCTTGTGGGACTGTTGGGAACTGAATGTACAGGAATTGGAAAAATCCGACTTTCAATAAAAATGCATATTTCTGTAGGATTCAGCGATGTCCAATAAGGAGCAAATCTCACTTGAAGCCTGTCATGGTAGACATGCATATTTTTCTTCTCTGTGGATTCTCTGGTGCTCTGTTAAGACAAGCCTGAAGCTTTGGTATAATTCGGTTAAAAAATCTGATAGTCAGGAGATGCAATTCTGTAGGAAATAAGGCTTCATGCATGTCGTTGCCTACAAAATTATTGCTCTTATCTGCACTTCCCTTACCCTTTGTGTAGCCAATGTGCTTAGGCGTGCCTTTTTCTGGCTTGTGTCACTAACAGGTAATTTCTCTAATTCAGAGCTGAAAAGCAGCTCCTTGAGGCTGCAGACAGTTAATGAGTGCACGAAGGAAATGATTTATAGTGTGGGCTGAGTTATGTCTTACGTACTTTGCTGGCACTAACTCTCAGCTGGGCTATCTGCTTTGTTTCTTCTGCATAAACTACTAGGCAGCTCTTAAATAGGAATTTGTTTGTGGAGGCACCTCCTGGTAAGGATACAGAGACTCTCACTTCATATCGCTGCTGCCTTAGTGTTATCATCACTTTCTCAGACAGCTTCTTTGGAAGATGAAGCTCATTGATCTACCCCTTTACCATTCCAGCCATAATGCAGTGTTTTTTTTAAGACTCATTTTGGCAGTCATTTTCACTAAGTTGAAAACTTGACTTTGAATAATTTGAATTCTTTTGGAATTTTGTTTTTGACAGCATTGACAAAAACGTCAGCTTTTAACTGAATATATTGTTTCATGAACCCAGTCTGAATGAAATCGGACCAGGCATATCACTTCCAGCTGTTCCCCCTGTCTGTTGGTTGCCTGGCTGATACGGTGCTGGTGGCAGGCATCGCTGCACTGCATATGAAGCAGGTGGTCTGTGCAGCTTGCAGGCTGCCAGTGTGCAGTTCAGAACCTGTGCTGATCTGTATTACTATTTTGATCTGTACACTGGATTGCTTTTATGCATGACTCAGCTTCCTGTCATGGTAGCTGCCACCTCTGTGAAAGCTGAACTGGACAGATGCCTTAGAGTAGTAATCTCTTCAGCTGTCCAGCTTCAATCTGTTTGTGTTCGGGGCTCAGTGTCCCCAGCTTTAGCGCCTGTGAATATAAAATGCCGGGAATGGAGTACAGTGAGGCTGAAATGGAGAGGATAAAGAAATGACTGCAGAGAAACTAATTTATTGCTTTACCTGAGACTTTATCAGTATGAAAGCACTCTGGGTTAACTCAGTTTGGAGATTAGTTAGTAGTTTTTCTTAAATTAAAAAGAATTATTTTGTTAATTCAACAAGAAGAAAAACAATATAAAAATATTATGTAAACCAAAATAAAAATCATAAATAGGGTACTTCTGTGTTCATTATAAGCATACATCAAAATTATCCTGTTTTATATTGAATAACAGGTTTTTTTAATTGTTCACTTAGGAAAATGTACTACTTTAGAAGGGATATTTTAGAATCAGTGTCTGTATGTGAGTTGCAAACTAGTTATGTGGAAGCCACCTGGGCAGAAATTCTCATCCTGTAGAAGATTGCAGAGCATTGCCTGAAGGCATGATCTCCAAACTTTTCACCTTAACTTGACTCTACTTGGAGAAGATCTGTAGTATCTGTCATTAAAGTTAATGCAAGAAGTATCCTTGTGCCAAACAGGAGTAAAAACAGATATATAATTCTGCAAGTGACTTCATATAAACATGGCTTGATACTGAAAAGCACTAAATCAGCAAAGTGGCAGGGAATCTTTGTGCATATGCTCTTGGTGTATATTCTTTCCCTTTCAACTGAATGTTTATTGGTTTATCATTCTGTTCTTATTTGCTCCATGTTCAGATATATTTAAGTGAAGCTACAGAATGCATCCCTTGGGAAACATGAGTAAAAGGAAGTTGTTCCTGATGGCCTGATCCTGCTGTAATTCAAACAGAGTAGTGCTTTATTTCTTAAGCAGTACCACAGGAAATGGCAATGTATTGAAGGTAGCAAGTACAGTTCAGTAGTCCTGATCCAAATACACGGAGATCAATAAAAAATACAAAAGCATAATAAGGGTTTGCAATTTACAATCAACTTTTTGAGACATATCATTCTGAGTCAAGTTGTGTAAATAAGCATTATAGATCAGTTCTGATAGTTTGAAGAACTTGGGAAGTCACCTGAGTGATATGCTGTAGGCAATGTTGTGATACAAACTTAACTCTGAGAAACAAATTTATTCTATCTGCAAGCTAAATTTATGCACTTGTTCATATGTGTTTTAATACTTTAATACATACTGTGAAGTGTGCAAAAGCACTTGGTAGTGGTTTAATTTCAGTCTCACTGTGATCAGTAGAGACATGCTCAGTACTTCTATTGAAGGCATACTTGAAGCTGGCACTTCCTATTCCGAGTACATGTCAGGGTCATAATAGCTGAGGGGCGGTTTTTATATCTTTCGGGTAAAGTGTTTTGCCCTGCACTAAAATACAGCCACTGAGGTATGAACTAGGTACTTAAGATACCCATCAGTTCTCCTCAAATTTTTAGAGCCTGGTTCTGCCAGGGGCTACATGGTCAGCCTTCCCATTGTCTTCACTCCAAAATGGTAGCTATTTGAAGGAGTTGGGGAGGCAAAGTTTTAAGATCAGGTCAAAAATCAAAGTTTAAGGGTCAACAAGTTGAACAATGTCTCCCCTTTCATGTAGAAATTATAAGGTTCCTGTGTAGAGTTACGTCATCTGATGGAATACTAACTCAAAGCTGAGTGTTACTTTGCTGCTCCCTAGTAAGCTGGCCCAGTTTTATGAGCAGGTGAAGCAGGCAGTTGCCTAGAGCGACAGACAAAAGGAGGCAATAAAATCCCATTTTAAGCAAGAAAGAGACCCTGTGACTCTGTGCCTGTTTGTGCCAGTTTAATGAGGACTCGGTGCATTCTCCAGGCATCATTTGCCTCAAGATGCTGATGTGCTGAGACTGAGCAAGCTCCTTACCACAGGAACAACAGCCATGGTCCTGTTGTTTGAACATCCCACCTATTTGTTCTTATCTCTGCTTCAACTTGCTGCTGCTGAAACTGAGTGGAGAAACTATGTGCTCCTTCTCTGCTCCTTTTTCTTGAGAGTGCTGCATTACTATTGCCAAGATGGTTGGATTGGCAGGAGAGCAGGGACAGATGTGCTGAGACTAGAGAGCTTGCAGAATTCATGCTTCACTAAAAAAAACCCCTTTATTATTATCCTTGCAAATTAGGAATGACAGGCTGCTGAGACTTACTGAGTTTATATTTATGTCAAGAAACTGATGCAAGAAATAAGACGTCTTAGCAAATCTTACATGGGTACTGGGTTGCTATAAGGACCTTTTACAGCCATTTCAGGGCTCAGTTAATGCTGCTTGATGTGGATTTCCACTATCCACACAGTTTTGAGTGCTAAAAATGTTTCCTTCCTTCTCCACTGCTTTGTGCTCTGATACCTCTAGACTTTTTGCATGAATCTCTTCAGTGCTGTGAATAGGTTGCTGTATCAGGCTTTTCTAATAGATAGACTGGGTGGAGACTTCAGCATCACTGACAACATGGTAACAAACTGTAACAGATAACCTGTCTGGAGTGACATTCATTTTGCCCTACTGCCCTTCAGAGGAGCTTTTTGAAGCAGCAGAGTTTTATGAGCTCAGTGCAGGGTCTGGGATACACTGTAGTGCTTTGTGTTATGTTCACAGTTAGGTTTATTGTATCATCCAAAGGCATACACTGAAAGCATTTTGAGGTCAGCCTTCACCACACATAAAGGTCCATAACAGAAGGAAAGAAAGTGTTATTTAGATTACAAGAAAAAGACAATCTAGTCTCATCTTAAGTAAGAAGAATTTGGAAAGCATATTACATTTCATTAGACTTTGCAACTTTAGTTTCACCGTGTCACATCAGAAGGAGATTTATGGGAGACAGATAATCCCACATTGGCCCACTGTAATGTTCTTACACTTTCTCTGAAACACCTACATTACTACAGCCAAAAGAGAATGCTAAACTTGAGTCTCATAAAACAAGTTTGAGTTTCTGTGTTTTTTAATCCAGGAATACATTTTTCTTGTGGGTAATCCTGTATATAAAATTCTGGTAATTTCTCTATGTTCTCTGCACAATTTCATATTTTATTTTTTTTTTCCGTTTTGAGATTTTTCTTTTGAATATAGAGTAATGTGTTAGGTTTTCAAATCACTTCACTTACACAAGTGCTAGGGAGGGGACTCCAACCTAGAATATGATTACCAAATATGGAGGCATAATAAAATTCTAGTTTTCAGGAGCTGCCAAGCAATGTGATTATGCGCTTGTACAATATACAGATTAATTTATATTTCAAGGAAAAAAAAGAAGTTAATACCTGGTTGGGATTGTACCTTTATAAGCACAGCTGTACTTAATTTCCACATCCAAATTCCAGTTACTTTATTCTAAAACTTGCCCCATTGGGAGCCTGCCTTAATGCCTGGAATGACAATGGTCTGGAAATCAAAGAGGTCTGCACCCTGTTTTTGCTTATTTGTTTTTTTGTTTTGGTATGGGTTGTGTTTTCTTTGAAATGGAGCAAGGCAAACATAGCCTTTTCTCTTAAAATGTTGTAAGTGCCCACACCACATCTTTATTTCATGTTACATTTGATTGAAAGGTTCTTCTCAGCTCATGATGAAAGCAAGGAATTGGTTTTTGTGTGTGTTGGTTTCTACTGGAAGCTTAAAAAAGCCTGTTTAATTCATGCAGAATTAGTGTTCTCCTGCACACATACGTAGATGTACACTCCCAAGGATACGTGTATACACACATGTACACCCTCAAAAGAAACACAAGGACATATGGATAACTAAAGTCAGACAGAGTACGCAGTAATAAGATTTCCATGTTAGTAATTCAAATTTGCCCATATACCTTTAAATTTTGTCCTGTTGCACATAAGCATTATAGCAATCTTTAATTAACTGACCCAGTACTCTATTTTACAGTCCCTTTTCATAACTCAGTGCAGACAAGAGGTGTGTTCATTTAATGAACAGTTTTCAACTGTTAATCAGGATGTGTTTGGTGGCATGCTTGCAGCTCACCGTTCAGACCCTTTTAGAAGCAGTCATTTTCTTCTGAAGTCTTCCATATAATTTCTTAAGATAGTGAGTATATAAGCACTTCCAAATTCTGAGTAACACACAAGACAGAGAAAATTTCATTATTGATGCAAACTTGTTCCATTGAAGCACAGGAAAATTAACACCTAAAGTATCAATTATTTGGATGCCCTCTCTGAGGTACCAAGGACTGCATTTTTTCAAAGTGACTGGTATTAGATACTAAGTATGAGACACAATTTTTATCAGCTTTGGTTGTAGCTGAGAGTGTTCAGTGTTTTCGTGTTTCAACCTTAGGACTTCTAAGGCAGGTCCCCAGACAATGAAGAACCTAGAATTAATGACCATCCCATAAAATTTAAATGAATTAATTAGCATCATAGAAAATCTGGAGTGGAAGCTGGGATGGAATGTAATTCCCTCCCTCTCTGGTGCAATGTTCACTTTCTTAGCCATGAAATGATCTTTTCTTGTAATTCCTTGCCTCGTTCCTGTGCCTCCTAACCTCAGCTAAAAATTAATGTGCAATCTGCTTTATTTCGTGGTCCTGCATCATCCTTAAATGTTACCTGCAGTTAAAATAAAATAGGCAAAGTATACTCCTGAGTGTTTTTAATT
The DNA here is from genome assembly GCF_003984885.1 of Neopelma chrysocephalum. NCBI lineage: Eukaryota > Metazoa > Chordata > Aves > Passeriformes > Pipridae > Neopelma > Neopelma chrysocephalum. The sequence continues at coordinate 13,981,018 of NW_020897731.1, read as the reverse complement.
TATTTAGTAAGCCATATTTTTTCCTACCCTCAGAGTCTTCTCGCATGCTTAGTCTGTTTTCCTAGGGACTTTATCCTGCTCCTCTTTCCATTTCTTTCTCCCATTCAGCTCATCTTAACCAGTCCTTTTCATACAGTTCCCAGATTCTTGTCCAATATGTCCGTCTCTTTCCTGTATTTTCCGTATTTCCCACTACCTGTATTTCCCCTCTTTAAGCTACAGGTCCTAATCTCTCATTTCACTCTTTTTGTACAATCTCAGTATCTGTTGTTCTTCCCCCCCCCCCCCCCCGCCTCCTGCCTTATCCTTGTCTCTTTGGCCAACGACTCATTCTTGGCTTATCTGTGCCTGTGCTTTCTAGGGTTCATTACTTTGCTCAGCTGTTTTGAGCTTCCCTTCTCCTTAGTTCCCCCTTTTATTTCATTCCTCCCTTTCCCCTCTGCCTGCTCTTCTCTCTTTCACCCTACTGCTCCCTGACAGACACTTCCAGGGAAGGGAGCTTTAGTCTTTAAGAATATATACTGATAGTGGTGACAAACATGGTAAAGTCCCATATGATGAGAACATTTGAGATGGACCTAAAGGCTCCTGGGTCTAGAGGTTGCTTATGGCAGCAAAGAAAACACACATTGTGTTTCCCGAAAGGGAATGCAATCCAAGTAAAATATGGAAAGTAAAGGAGGAGAAGGGACAGAAGGCTGAGATGTTTCTCTAAGTCTATCCATGTTTCTGTGACACCGCTTTTACATAGATTATTGTGGCAAGGAATCTTGGAATCATATCTGAAACAGAAATTAGGAAGAGGCTGAGCCTACGGATTATGTACCTGTCTGCAGCTGAGTTAAGAGACACCCATCTGCTGTCCATAGTTTCATGAGTGTTTTCTTCTAAGTGAACTATACTTTCTGCACAAGTGGCTAGTGAATTTTAAATGCACGAGTGTGGCAGTTTGAGCCACGTTAGAAATCTAAAAATCCAATTTTCAGGCTTCTCCACCCCCTCCCACAATATATGCCGACACCGAAGAGAAACTTTCAAGTCAGAGGCTTCTATAGGGGAAGGGGAAATATATATACATTTATTTACACAAATAAATACTATACAAACTAAAGACAACTATATATATTACATTTCTATCAACCAGTCCTTTCAAGCCCCTCCTTTAAGTTTAGTCCAGGAAAGAGCCTTTTCAAGGCTGGAAAGTAACCAGTCCCTCTGTGGGAGTGTTCTGGGCCTGAACGCTCCCCCCTCACCAAGTTCCAGTTGTTTGTTGCAGTCTCTCCTCCTCATGAAGTCCAGGAAGATAGCTGTGAGTCCTTGCTCTCCTGCTGCAGTGTGATCTCTCTCTCTCTCTCATACCTTGGTTCGTAGGCTGCTGCAGTGTGGTTCTGCTTATCAAGTGTCCACGTCCTGGCATGTGTATTTCTCCTCAGGTTTTCGGTTGTCCTGCGTGGCAGAGACATCCTCCGGGCCCCTTCTCCCTCTCTCTGGGCGGGGTCCGTCTCCAATTTCGCTTGGGACTCTTTCTCCCGAGTGCCGGGCCTACCTCCACAGCCCATCCACTTGGCTCAGCTTCAATGCTGAGCCTCTCCTCCACTTTCCAGCGGAGGGAAAGGAAAAGCCCCCCTCCACAGCTTAGCTGTAGAAAAGGAGGGGGGAGAAGGCTTGGCTACAAAAGCCTGCCTCTCTCCTCTTACCTCAAGTCAGGTTCAGGTGCTTGTGAGTCTCTTCCCTCACTGCACACACTCAAAATGCTGCCTCTAACTGTGCTCTGGCTTAGGCAGAGCTGGGGGGGGCCGCAGGGCTCCCCTCTCCCCCCCGGAGGGGAGAGAGGGAGCCCAGCCACCCCCCGGCCTTCCACACCTACATGCAGCAGACACCAACAGCAGAACTCTTGCCAACAGTTTCCGGTGGGCTGTGTATATATGATTTTGAGCAGAAGCGAACAACAGGAGTGGTGATTGGCTCTTCAGGGAACACTGCCCTGGCACCCAATCACCTCTGAGTCCCCCTCTTCTCGAGGGGGGGCCAATCTCAAACCATGACAACGAGTCAAAATATTCATGTTACAAGGTTGCTGATGAATAAAGCTTAACCACCTGATTAGACATCTGTGTCTGTGTGTATATGTTTATTTGTGCACATTACATGGAAAATATATCACTGCTCTCTGATGTGTTTGTGCTAATAGAAAATGAAGCCATTTGCACTCCACTGCTAATGTGATTTTATGGGATTTATTGACATGGCAAGTTTATTTTAGACATATGAAGACCTGGGGGAGTGGGATTAAAATAACCACATTAATTTCTCTTCTTAGTGCTAAGAAAGAAAGAAAAAACTCCCAAACCCCATAAAACTTGCTAAGCTTTGTTTTACCTCCAGGGGTTCTGGAAAAGCAGCTGTCACTTTTTCAAGTCTTACTTAGTACATACTATCATTTTTCATCTGGCTCCTGAATTGATACTGCAGCTGTGCTGGGGGAAAAGAAAGCTTCTGCCTTCCAAGTCCAGAACAATATACTTAATCTTGGAGACAAGCACTGAGAGCAAATAGGAATGTCTTTACATAAATCTGATTGTTCTGCCACGGAAATGGTGGCAGTGCTTTTCTGTCTCTAGTCTACTGTTACTAATAGTGACTTCTGTAAGTTGATGGAGCACAGTGTACCTTATTACCAAATGGAATCAGAGACATGTTTTGTAACCATTGCCATGTTGCAGTTGTACAGTGCTGTGCTCTGAAGTGTTGTGAAGGCCCTTAGGCATCCTTAGT
>NW_020897731.1:13913371-13958243 GCF_003984885.1 Neopelma chrysocephalum | reverse complement strand
TCTTTGCAGTGCCGCGTCCCAACTCCCTTTCCCCTCGGGCCGTGGCAGCTCTGTCTTTCTAAATTCATAGAAATTGATGCAACCCCCCCCCTCATTTTTAACTGTGTTACAACACATTAATGGACTTGCAACATAACCAGTTTGTCAGAAATATCTGGGCAGCATTCCAGAAACAAACACCCTATAGCAGAATGAATGATATCACACTGCCTTCACAGAGTGATTCCCCTCCTAGACATCCTGGTGGTCACAGGAGACCCTGTGTACTTGCAAAGAAGGTTGGTAATTTTAGGGCTGAGCAAATCAGAGTGGCAAATGTTGAACAGAAAACTAGCTTCAGTCTTCCCAAATTAGGTGATGAAAAACAGAGGTATCTAAAATAAACAGACAGTTTTCAAAGAGCAAGCTTTTGTTTATTTGCTGAATTGTCCATTCTGGAACTTTGTGTCCTGGATTTAAGTGTATAATATTATGTCATATTCTTATAGAGAGAAGGAGGATTCTTTCCAGCAGTTTTTTAACAAACTGTGGATTACTGTCTCATCTGACACTTTGTATAATCTAGTTTCCTTTAATTTCTAGTCATAATTTAACAAGTATCATATCACAGGCTGTCCTATCTTCTACAGAAAAAGTTTTTTAGAGCAACTCTTAATATGTTCATTTAACTCGTGATGTAAAATGAGAGGGCGGAAACAGTAGCTGCACCCAACCTTTGATAGCTGAGCTTTCTATCAGCTGTGGCATTCTGGGAAAAAGCCATGGTAGCATGTATAAGGAGAACCACTCAGCAAACTAAATTCGAAATCCTTGACTGCCGCAGGATTTCTTGAAGAATTTGTGGCTGCCACTGTCCTGCCCTCCTGATAAGGTCTTAGTGCTAGATCTAGGATGCTGCTTGCATTGACTGATTGTCTCACTTCTGTATAACTTCCCTAAGGAGAGGATGGTATTGCTCACTGTGTTCTTTTGGTTTACTGCTTTTGAAGGAGTGCATAGAGTCTATCTAAATTAGAAGCACCCAGTGCAGTTGTGCTAGCCAGGTAGGTGACTGCAGAACACCCTGCTCATGGGGATGACTGTTAAACAGTCCAGAGATTATGGGTTTCAGGGACAGGAGCACCTCATTTATGAGGAAGAGCTGAGGGAGCTGGGCCTGTTCAGCCTTGAGAAGACTGAGAGAGGATCTTGTCTATGTCTATAAATATCTGAAGGGAGGATGTCAAGAGGATGAAGCCAGGCTCTTCTTGGTGGTGCTGAACAGCAGGACAACATCCTCATAGGCAAACTTAGGAAGTGTGGGCTGGATGAGTGGACAGTGAGGTAGATTGAGAACTGGATGAATGGCAGACCCCAGAGAGTTGTAATTACTGGCACAGAGTCTAGTTGGAGGCCTGTCACTAGAGGTGTCCCCCAAGGTTCAATACTGGGCATAGTATTGTTTAGCTTTTCCATCAATGACTTGGATGAAGAGGTGGATGCCTCCTCAGCTGATGATACAACTGGGAGGAGTGGCCCTTCAGAAGGACCTTGACAAGTTGGAGAGATGGACAGAGAAGAACCATCTGATATTCAACAAAGGCAAGTGCAAGGTCCTGCATCTGAAGAAGAATAGCCCAGGCACCAGTACAGGCTGGGGGCCAACCTGCTGTAAAGCAGCTCTGCAGAGCTGGGGTTCCTGGTGGACAACAAGCTGTCCATGAGCCAGCAGTGTACCCTTGTGGTGAAGAAGGCCAATGGTATCCTGGGGTGCATTAGGAAGAGCAGTGCCAGCAGGTTGAGGGAGGTGATCCTGCCCCTCTACTCAGCCCTGGGGAGGCCATATCTGGAGTGCTGTGTCCAGTTCTGAGCTCCTCAGTACAGGAGGGACATGATGCTCCTGCAATGGATCCAATGGAGGGCTACATATGTGATTAAGGGACTGGATCATCTCACGAGGAAAGGCTGAGGGAGCTGGGCCTGCTCAGTCTCGAGAAGATATGAGTAAGAGGGGACCTCATCAGTGTCTAGAGGTATCTGAAGTGAAGTTGTCAAGAGGAAGGAGCCAGGCTTTTCTCTGTGGTGCCAAATATTAGGACAAGAGGCAATGGGCAAAAAGTGATGCATGGGAAGTTCCACCTGAATATGAGGAAGAACTTCTTTACTGCTCAGGAAACTGAGCACTGGAATAGGTTGCCCAGAAAGATTGTGGACTTCCCTTCTCTGGAGACGTTCAAAACCCATCCGCACACAATCCTGAGTAATGCACTCTAGGATGACCCTGCTTGAACAGGGAGGTTGGATTAGATGACCTCCAGTGACCCTTTCCAATCTTACCCATTCTGTGATTCTGTAAAAAACTGAAATTAATTTTTAACACTTTTTCATCCAAGAATCTCCTGAAACCTTAAAAAACAAAATCTATGAAAGTACAAAGTGATCTGCCAAGCATAAACTTGCACTTAATATTCTGGTGAAGAGGATATTTTCATTACACAACTTGTTTCTATACTGACATTTAACTATTTAGACACATTTACTATGAGTTCATAAAATGGGAAGTTTGTGATTTTGTGTAACGTTAATGGCTTTCCACACCGACATGACATGACATGACATGAATAACTCTCCACAACCAAAATTGTATGTCTGCTTGAAGTATTCCAGAAAGGTAGAGAAACAACATAAAGGAGGGTAGTAGAAGTTAATGCCCTTTTCAAGGAGTTTTAAAGAAAGGGAATCACAAACATATGTTTGATTCTCTTCGCAGAGGAGTCACGCTCATTGATAATAATAGGAACAAAGGCTGAAGAGAGAAAACGGAGTTAAAGGACTACCAATTTCTTGGATGTCAATGAGAAGGCAAGATGCCAAAAGAGAGAAAAAGTAGAAGTAGCAACCAAAGTTAACCAAGAGAAGGTTATGGAGGAGGAAAGAGGCTGTGGCAGGAGAAAGACGGTTGAATGCACGGGAGTAGGAAGAGCTCCATGGTCCAGACTTGGAGGCATTTAGCTAAATTGCAGACAATTCTTATGTTATGAGTGAAAGTCAAGGATATATCCTGTTGCTTATTTAAATGTGAAACATCTATAATAGTATTTCCTGGAGGTATTTTGCCTGCAGAAACTCAGAATGTAGCAGCCACCTTCCCACAGTGATAGTGTAGAAAAGTGCAGAGAGGGCGTGTCCTGATCCCACCACTATTTCCCATCTGGTAACACTGAGATAATTTTCCCTTCCCTGCTTAAAAATGTTGCAGCAAAAGGTTGCTGTAGTCAGATACCAGAGCAGTGCCCAAGGGTTACAGAAGGATGTGAGGCAAAAAATGTACTTTATAAGATGAAGTATGGACGGGAGCCTGAGGGCTTAATCTGAGACTATCCAGGTATTGAGGAGTGGGCACATCTAGTCTTGATGGAGAGTGAGATGATGACTTTTGTTGGATTGAGTTTATGAAGCAAAACTCATGCATTTACTGTGATTTTCTAGAGAAGGTGGAATATAACTGCTACTTTTAAACAAAAATTTTTATGAACACAGTTTGTATGTTCAGACTGTTCACAGCAGTTCTAATGCTATTCCTAACAGAGCTAAATTACAGAATAGAGGCTTCGTTTTGGTTCATCAAATAACATAAAGTCTGCAGTGATTCTGAGAGAGACTGGGGTAAAAGTTTTGATTACTACACCTGTCCTGTTTCTTCTCTTATCCTGATTTTTCTTTCGAATGTTTAATATCTTTGAATTTGACTCATTATTTCTAAATATAGAAATAATGAAAACTATAAGAACTGGCTGCAAGACTGCTTTGATATTATACTTTGTGAAGGTAATTTTCATTAAAATCCCACAATATTTACAAAATATTTAGAGGCTGATTTAGTTTCCTGGGCACTCTGCAGTTCTCAATGGATATTTTCCTGAGTTCCTGTGACTTCTGTAAGTCTGTTCTCATTTTGGCACATGAGAAATTGATGTACCAACCAGCTTGCTTAAGCTGATGAGAAAGTCTGTGTTAGAGGTAGGTACTACCAGATTTCTAATCCCTGACTAATATTTTAAATGCACATTTTAAACAGGTCAGTGCTCAGATGGATCATCATAGTATTTCAATTTTTCTTCCCCACATGAAACTGACTAAAGTAATATTTTCAGTGCATTGATATCCTTAACTCATTCTATTCTCTTGTGTTTTTTTGAGGTAGGAAAGGCTGCAGGTGCCTTCTACTTTCATTTTTTCCATTGGTTTGCAAAGAGTTTAATCAGCTTTTATTCACTGAAGAGTATCTTCATCTAAGGAGTTCACTTACTGACAGAAAGGTAAATGAAATCATAAGGGAACCATCAATGTTTCCATTCCACATCCACGCTGTAAAGTTTAAAGGAACTCTTATTCTATCTGCTAGCAAGAACACCCTCAACGTTTCTCAGAAGCAAAGGACAGTCTTCTTCTATTTAGTGGGAAGCATCTCTTTCAAGCTTTTGAGTCAGATAAGTAGGCATAACTGTAGGCTTTTCTCAAGATCAGCTGCTCATATACAGGTGTGCAGGTGTGAATAAATGAAATCACTAATGAAGGCAAGGTAACTGATGAGGGCTGGGTCCTTGCCCTCTGTAAGTATATGATGATGGGAATTTTTTTTGTAAGAGCTGGGCCAGAACCATTTTGTTTTTAAAAATTACCAAATAAATAAATATTTTTTAAAAAAACATTCATTCTTTTTTTCAAAATTAAATATGCTTGCTACACCTTAGAGATATTCTGTGAACCTGGAACCCTTGTCAAATTCCAGTTGGCCCATAAAAAAGTGCTGAATTTTCTGAGAAGTGGTCTAAAATTCCAGGGTTTGTGTTCTTGGATAGAGGTAGGGGTTTTAGATTCCCAGATCCCCTGCACAGTTCTGGGTTATTTATCAGAAGATCCACCCTGAAAGTGTGGACCTTGAAAGAGCTGTGCTCCTGTCTTTGGGAAGGTCCTGAGGACAGACACACCATTTGGGGATTTTGATTTCACTAGGCTCCATGACCTAGAACACTCAGGCTTAGAACACTCAAGCATTTGGCAAAGCTTGTCAAGTCCAAGACATTTTTTATAAAACAGTTTGTGTTCCACACATTGACATTTTCTGACAAGTATGCATCAGAACGTTCCCACTGAGTTTAATTTCTAAGTAACAGAAGCCATAAGATTTCACCAAGCAGCCCTCAACAACAGGATATATTTGGGTCAAAGTATAGCATGCATCTTCAATGCTGCTTTAATATTCTCTCCGCTATTGTTAGTCCAGGCAGCTCACAGTTAGTCAAAGCACAAGAGAAGCTGATATTAAAAATTACTGAGCAATGGCTAAAATGACCAGAGAAGTGGTGGTATACCATGTAATTATCTTGATACATGAGGAGGTTCTGTTATTACCTATTCAACTTATGTATTTTACATATATAGAGAAAGCCACTCTACTATGACTTTGAATTGATTTAGATGCCTTTGTCTAGTCAGAATTAAATGCAAATTTTATGAGAAAAGTAACCTTGAAATTTCCAACAAAAAGGATTCAGATTGTTCAGGTATTCAGAACAGAGCATATAAACAAGGATGATTCTCTGTTGATTTAATTATAAATGGTGTGGGCAATAACTCAAACATGTTTCCTTGAAGAACCTAAAATCAGATTTTTAAAATATTTTTCTAGTAGATAGCTGTAGGTTTTCTTAGGATTTAAGCGTAAGTTCCATATTGTATTATCACCACCATATGGGTTATCTTTTACTCACCCACCTAGACACCACAAACTGTTGCTGACAATGTCTGTAGCTCCTGCTCTGATTCAGTGCTAGATTATTTAAAAATAGAGATAGTGATGTTTCAGAATTACCGTCCATAGATGTGATTCTGCTGTGGGAGCACAGCCTGACATAATAGCACAGCTACTTTACTGCATTGCTAGAAGGATAAGATTTTTAACACCTGTTCAGATATGAATGATACATTTACTTCTCATATCTCTACACTGAAAACTCATTTTGCTCTGAAGATAAAAGTAGTTCCTCCTGGCAAATCACCAAGCACCCTCATTTGAACCCAGAAACCTGCTGACCCCTCAGAAGCAATCCATTCCTCCCAAACTCAAATCATCTGGTTCCAGATGGATCAGGTTCCTGCATTGGAGCAAAATTTTGAAGACTAAAACTGCATACATGCCCTGGTTGCCACTCTTTCAAATTGCTCCTAATGTATCAATCTGTTTAGAACGGATATTTAGGGTAGTTGTAGCTCTCCCGTGGGGGAAAAAATTATTCAAGCTTTTTACGAGAAGTATATCAGCCTTGTTTAGAGGCTACAGAACAGGGTGGAAAAGGTTTATTTAGTAGCCAGAGAGCAAGTCACAAATATGATGGAGGCCAAATGCCAGATGAAAACCAATCTGGCTTCACTCGACTTAGTTTTTATACTATGAGTCACATTCTTCATTGTGTGAAGAATTCTTCATTCAGTCTCTGAATGACTCCAAATCTAGTATGTGGTAGCACTAGCAAATTTAGTATGTGGTGCATGGTCTGTAGGTACACATGAATGTGGAGTTGGGATATAAATAATGGGGAATGTAATCCTTAGCTTAGACTAAGGAAATGTGTTTCTTGAACTTATACTGGAGTATGTTCTGTGTGTAATAGGCCAGACCAAGTCATGTGTAAATAGTATTAAGATGCCTGCTAGGGAGATATTCAGTCTGTAGAAGTAATTAAAAAGTCCAGAAAGCAAAATTTAAGAGGCTACAAGAATGTTTTGTTCTACTAGGGATGTCTTTGCTGAATCAAATGCTTGATATTGACACTCAAGTTTCCTTTTGACTTTCTACTCTAAGCAGAGGAGGATGGGTGAGGATTTTGTTTAGAAGTCAGAAAGCTTGGCAGCAGATAGGGGAAAAAAAGCATTGGTAAGCTAGATACCGTTAAGCTAAATCATACTGTGTAGATCTTCTGTAAAAAATTAGCCTCGGAAGTTACTGTGCTGCTTAAATGAGGTCTGTAGTAGAAAGAAAAATTATTTGCACTATGAGCAAATTAATTCATTTTCTATTCTGCAGTACATGCCTATAGTGGGAGCAATTCTTCAGCGTCAGTTTAGGCATAGTATTTCACAGAATATGCTGAGTTGGAAGGGACCCACAAGGATCATCGAGTCCAACTCCTGGCCCTGCACAGGATCATCCCCAAGAGTCACACCATGCGCCTGAGAGGATCATCGAAATGCTTTTTGAACTCCATCAGGCTTGGTGCTGTGACCACTTCCCTGGGAAACCTGTTCCAGTGTCCAACCACCCTCTGGGTGAGGAAACTTTTTCTAATATCCAACCTAAACCTCCCCTGACATAACTTCAGGCCATTCCCTCGAGTCCTGTCATTGGTCACCATAGAGAAGAGATCAGTGTCTGCCCCTCCTCTTCCCCTCATGAGGAAGATGAAGACTGCAATGAGATCTCCCCTCAGTCTCCTCCAGGCTGAACAGACAAAGTGACCTCAGCAGCTCCTCATACGGCTTTATATGTGTCTGTACACCTCTTCTGAGACAGAGCGGGTAATCCATCCCGTTAAAGGCTTAAATACTTCTTTGATACTAAAACATTTGTCTTTATTCCATAAATATCTGGTGTCACTTATTCTAAACTGAAGTGGGATATACTGCCTAATGTGACAGTAAGCTATAAACTTGGAACCAATGGGTGATGTCAAACTGAGCCTTTTTCAAAGCAATTAATGTGACAAAACTTTCTGTAACACATTCCATAGGTCTATAAAAAGATCTGTCAGCATTGCAGATGCCTGTTGTAAGTTTTCCATTCCTACAGTTGGCTTTAACAGCTATAATGGGTAATTTTTTAAATGTTCCAGGAACTTTAAGCAGTACTGATCCCAGCAGAACAATGAATATGGTACTGTAGTACAAGCACTTCTCCAAGCATTTATCACCCACCCAAATCCCCAGATGCACTGACTCTGCAGGGGCTGTGCCTTTAAGTTTACTTGAATGGGAATTACAGACAAACTAGGAATTTAGTGTCCCCTTAACCATGGCTTTTCCGAAGAAAACTTGTAGGACCTTCTTTTGTGAGGGTGTCATTAAGTCATTACGTGCAGTGGATGTTGGTCTAAAAGTACCTCATCTCTTTGCCTCCCCCACCCATTCTAACACCACAAAACCAGGCTAAGTAGTGCAGACAGGCAAAATGACCTCTTTGATGTTTCTTGGTATGGGTTTTGTCTAGTCAGGAAAACATACTTATATCTCAGGCTTTTTAAAATAAAATCATTCTGGTAATTGTATTTACATGCTAATAAATTCATTGTGCACTTGCTTAATACTAAAGTAGAAGTATAATTTTAATTTGGTCTTCCCATTTAATTTTATCTTCTTATTATTCGCCAGAGGAATAAATGTGCCAATTCTTCATCAAGCAGAAATGCAACAGAAATAAAATTAAATGACATTTGAATGCACTGTACGTATCTTGTAGGATTCTATGTAAAAAAAAAAATATGTGGATTGATCACTGTCAGATTGCTTTCCTATGTAAGACATGAGGACAAGCTGAATCCAGGTAATATTTGTAAAAGACAAGACAAATGTTATTTCAAATGCATGCTGATATTTTATGAGACCTTGCAGAGTCATCATTAGATTTAATTCAATATAAAGGTCAGTGATAAAAAACAACAGCTACAACTCTTGCAATGTTCTTAGCAATGTTACAAAACTTTTATGAAAGCTGCAAAACTGTTGTCAAGGAAGAGAAAAAGCTGGAGCACACGAATTGTGGCATTGAACCAGAAGAAAAAAAAAAAGAAATTGGGAACCTTTTACAAATCAATCTTACATTTCAGTTGGGGGAAAAAAAGGTGTTAACATGTTTTTTGGTACGTGCTAAGCATGCTAGATAAAAGTAACTTTTACTTGTCAGCTATTAAAGGTTGGTAACTGTTTGAATATAAAGGGGAATTTGAAGCGGAATTTACCAGTGACTTCACATTACAGATTTATTAAATCTGAAATACTCCATTTTTCTGATCTATTTGACATACTACGTATACAAAATTTAAGGGGGCATTTTAATATTATTCATGGTATATCGTCTGTTTAGAATGTAAGACAGCACTTCAACTGGTGTTACTCTTTGACAGTCTAGGTATATTTCTGAATTGAAACTCATGAAGCTAATTTTTTTTTTTTTGAAATTCTGTGATCTTGGCCTCTGTAGAAGACTGTATAATTTTGGAGGTTTTTTTATTTCTTTTTTTTTTTTTTTTAATGACACCAGTGTGTATTAAAACATGCATTGGAATGACATAATGGCTGTTACTGACTTTCATATGAATTAATGTGAACCCAACAGATATGGCGTGTCATTTTATGGCAGTTAATCCAAAATTTATTTTATTTAGGTCACCAAGAGGTGGTAGCCTTCACTTGAGTCCCTCCAGACTTGTTCTCTGATACAGGTTGGCCAGATGTGTACCTGGCATTGACATGGATGTGGTGGGTGGTTGATAAATGTCTGGAGATGGGCCCTCAGGATCTCTCAATGCTGTTGCTATTCTGTATTGTTAATTGGATAAAAACTGGAAAAGACAAAATGCGTGACAGTGATTGTTTGTTTGTTTGTTTGTTATAGTTCTTCTTTCTGTGTAGATTGTATGGAAAATCTAATGTAAAGAGTTTTAGGCAAGATTTTTGTAGGTTAGTTTTCTAAAAGTCAGATATTCAGTTTAAACCGATCATTTGGGCTTTCATCATTCATGATGAGAGACAATATCTCCACAGACTCTACATTGCATCCTGAGAGGCTTCAGGATATAAGAACTGAATAGTTGGTTAAACATGCCCACCTCTCCCTGCAGATTGTGGAGGAAACCGAGATAACTAGTTTAGATTAGATCTGAAATTGAAGAATTAAAGTGAGGTGTTCTGAATCTTTGTGTCTCTAAAATCTATTTGAAGGCAGGCATTAATTTTCCTACTTCTTCTAAGGTCTTGCGGACATGTGTGTGAATGAAAAAAACATAAAACATTCCTGCTGATTTTTATTGCCTCCTATTTATATTGGGAAGAGATGGTGAGAAAAAACACATCCCAATTTTGTTTGGACATTTGGCACCTTTGAAAAGATGATGTTTGGTTATTTCATGGAGATTCTAAAAAATTTATAGCTAAATGGAGTTTCTAAAACATTATTGTCTGAAGATTATCTGAGATAGGACTACGTATTGGAAGAATTTGATTCATTATATTTTGCTTTGTGAAACATGCAACAGTTTTGATTTCAGATTTTCTGACCTATGAGGACGAATAGTGATAGAAACCAGACTGAGATATGATGCTCTGTTTGTGATTTAATCTCCTATATTGACTTTTGAAAGCAGATCAGTAATTTGCATTAGTAGAATTCTGGAAAAACATGTTAGAGGGTGGTTTCTCTGTTGGTCATAACAGTTCTTGATGTATGAAGAATTCCTTTGGTAGCTGAAACAGAAACATCAGAGATGAAGCAATGGAAGGGCAGAGGAGCTGGCACAAATAATCCAGATGCAGTGACTGTAAGAATAATGCAGCTGTGTGAATATGCTGCCAGTGTCTTATTAGATCACAACACTCTTCCCCTGTTCCTGTGACTGCCGTGACACTGTGCTATTGCACATTACCAGCTTTCATGCCACTGTGGAGGTCCTTGGAAAGGTGATTTAAAACACAGGAGGCAGTTGCCAATTTTTAAACTGCTTCCCCATTCCCCAATTTTAACACTAGTAGTTTTGAGGAAAGTAGATGTATTTTATCTGCGATGGTGATGCTTCTTGCAATTTTCTAATTTCTAGGAATAAGATCTGAAATATATGTTTGTACCAAGAAACTCTGAAGGATGTTTATAATGGTCTTAGTATTATTTGTGCACTTCAGAGGCTTCTCATTCTGACTGGAGACAACATATGCATGTCTTGGGTTTTTCAAATAAATTAATGTCTGGGCTGGAATAATCTGTGCAGCAATGAAAAAGAGAAGAAGGTTAAAAGCTAAATGAGATCATTCAGAAGATTTACAATCAGCTGTGAAAGATGTTTCCCTGCACTAAAGCTAATCAAGACAATGAATTTTCATGTTTGTCTTGTACCGCAGAGGAAATTGAATCAGACATCTCCTGGGGATTCCGTTATTATTTGGCATTCACACGCTGGCACCCACACTTCTTCAGCTGCTGGCAATGAGAGAACTTCCATGCACATACGGTAACTCAGCTTCTCACAAGAAAGTGAAGAAACAACATTTCTCAACAATCCGAAACATATGTTATCTAATGAAAAGAGATCCAGCACTTAGATAATGAATGTGTTCATTCCCTAGCTGTTGGGTGGTCCAATTTTGTAAGCTGCACGGGACAGATATGTAAGCTGCACGGGACAGGATCCCTTGTGGGCTGTGTTTTGTTCTCACTGCTGGGAGTGAGGGAATGGCTGTTGCCTGACAAGGAGCTGGTTTGTGCTGCTGGGCTGTGGATGGAAAATGCTTGTGACTAGAGGCAAGAGGCAAAGGCTTCCCACTTGCAGCAGCAGCTACACCTGTCCCTGTGGCAAAGCATGGCTGGTGCAGAAACAGGAGGAGGCATTTTTGAACATGCTCCTTCCCTTCTACTTTGGGTAAGAGGAAGCAAGCCAGGACTGCCAGTTAGACCAAGTTGCACAAGGATTGTGTATTCGTAAATTAAGGAGAACTAAAACTTAGCCAGCAGCATTATGCCTTTTTTTTTTTTTAAATTCAAGCCTGCTATTCTCTTGCTGGTTTAGATGTGGGGGGCTTTTTTGGGGTTTTTTGGTTGTTTTTTTTTTTTTTGAGAGGGGCACAAAATAAAAAGTGACCCTTTTAGTGCCTTAGGTAAAGAGAGAGACTACAAAATAATAATTCAGTTAAAACCATAAGGTACATATTCAGCTAGAGTTAAAGCTGGCTCAGGTCATCTGTTTTAGGAGATTAGTCTTGCTTGAGATTACCTTGCCCTGGTGCTAGCATGTTTTGGTAGTTAAGACTTATTCAGTCAATTCCTTTCTGGTATTTTAAGATTCATAAATTGTAAGCCAATCTTTGACTTTTCAGAATCTGTGCAAGGTTTAAACCAGCAAAAGAATATTATTCAGCAATTCCTGGCAAATGGATATGCCACAGAATAACTGTCCTGTTTTTATTAGATCCAAAGGATATAATTAAGACTTCCTTTTTTTCTGCAAAAAAAATGTAAGACAGTATTTGATTTAAGAAAATGTGTTCCAGATTGCTTAGAACTACAGTTTTCATGGATCATTTAAGAACAGCTAAAAAAACCCATGAGCTGCTACTTTATAAAAGAAAGTTACTCAATACAAGCATTTTTTTTTAAAGCAATGCCATTAGCTTTCTCTAAGTGAAAATGGAAAGCAGGCAGGATTTCATTAGAATGAGCAAAGTTATTGACATTCCAGCTCTTTCTAAGCTGTGAAAACCAATTAAAGTTGCTATAGACTCATGGCATATAATGAAAAATAGTCAGCCCTCCCTGCCCCATGGAGCAGGTGTTCCCCAACCAGCTCTGATGGGGAGATGAGCAGGTCAGGTGGCACCTGCACCTAGAAATAAGGAGAGGAAAACCAGGACAGTATCCATGTGGCTTCCTGGGGTTTGCCCTGTGCTCTTCATCCCTCCTGCAGTAACAAAGGTAATGGGAGGATTGGTTTGCTGACTTTGGGTTTTTTTGAAGAGAAATGCATTGGAATATAAGTTTCTGTCTACTTGTTCCCTGGACATTGAAGGAGAAAGGGTGTAAACAGGAGTTTGCTTTTCCAGGAGCTAAGGAAGAAAAAGAGATAGGAGTTCCTAGTAAGGAGTTCTGGGGGTTTTTTTTGAGAAAAGCTTTAGGAGGTAGAGTTAGAAATAATATTTGAAAGGATAGGGGAATCTTAAAGGTGTGGGCATATTTGTGATGTTGTAGTATGCTTCAGCATATTTGGATTTTTAATCCTGAACATAAGAGACATATCCCGTGAGTGTTGCTGCCCTTTTATATAAATCAAGAGGGAAATCATGACTCCACGAGGAGAAGTTGAAGAGAAATCTAATTAAGTGTGTAGTGTGAGAAAAGAAGATGTAGTTTATCTACAATAAAGGAGATGTGATCTACTGGCTTGCGTTGAGGAATTTTCCATGGAAATAAAAGAGGAAGGAGGAGAGAAGACTTCTGGGTAAAGTTCTTATCATTTTCCACTTGGAATGAGCTCACTACATAATGTTCTTCTTCTACAGGAATATATAGAGTGTCATACAAATGGAATATGCAAGGGCTGAGGAAGTGTTTTCCTGTGTTGTAGGTTTTGTAAAGTGATTGTTATTAGTAAAAAGAGTCATGCAACTGCATATCTAATGCCTCTGTCAGGTGTCAGTGCTAGAGGTATTGCTCTAACTCAGAAAATGAGTATTTATTTATTTATTTTTTACTTACAACAGCTAGAGCGCTAATACTGTAGTCAAATTTGAATTAGCTTTCCTGTGGAGATGCTTTTTTGCTAATACACAAAATACTCTTCTTTAATGATTGGAAAAATCTATGAATTGTGAGGTATTGAACAATCTTCTCCTCCTCCCCTATATGTACACCTCATGCACATTAGTTTGCTGCTAGCATGGTGAGATGAACTTGGATGTCCCTATTCCTTCCTGCAAGAGCGGTTTGTGTGTCAGTGAATTTGGCTTTACAGTATGTTCACGCTGTCTTTGCATGTGGCAGGAGAGAAAACATCCTTTGGCAGGAGTAGGCGAGGGGACAGGAAGACTTGCTTGGTTTTTAGGTTAGTCAATGACCATTGAGTTGCGCTGATGGGCTAATTATCCCCACGTGATTGTAGAAATAAAATGCTATGTCCTTCTCTCTGACTGCTCTCTCAGGGTTTTACTTCGTATTGAAACAGCAAGTTTTAATTTGTATTGAAGTCTAGCTTTCCTCTGGGGCAGCCATGGTATAGCCCTTTCCTATGTGAGTGCTGTTCTTGTCCTGCTTGGTCAGCCGTACATCTGACTGAAGCTTATATCTGGGTTCTGGATGAGTGAGCAGAACTAGTGGTTTAAGTTTTGCAACGGGGAATTGGCAGCAGCTTCTTGGAGATTGGCCTTTGTTTTTGTGGAAGATGTTTCTCTGTGAGATAACTGTGAGCTTGAATGAAACAGTTGCTCAATTTTTATGTAGAGAAATCTCTTCAAATTAATCCTTGATGGCAGGAGAATTAGTGCCTTAGCAATGCCTGGAAGTTGTCTCTGCAAGTATAATTGAAACACTAACATGCATAGTGGTAGTTATGAATTTCAGGAATTGTAAGCAGAACTTCCAGCTCCAGTAAATTGACCCTTAGTTGCTTATGTTGTCTGTGGATGCCCACTCCTTTCTCATGCCTCTTCTATATCTGCAAAATAGCTCTGTGTGGAGTGGAGGAATACTTGTCTTTCAGATGTCTGATATGTACTCTTGCTGTAACAAGATGTTAATGTTATGAAGTGCATTGAAATTAGCCAGGTGCTGATGCAGAGAGGTGGTGTCCCCAAATGTTCTAGATATATCTGAGCTGAAACAATTTTCCTCTGAGAGGTGGAGAGACGCCATTGCTTAGATGCCACCCTGTCTATAAGAGTTAGATTATGCTAAAGCTGCCTCACGTTAAATTGCATTTTGCTAAATCACTCATAAACCTCATATTTATCTCAACCTTTGTGCTCCTCTTTCCCTGAAGTTGCAAAGCACTGAAATGCTAGTTATGGAGGCTTCATATTGTATAAGCAGTACCATCCTTTTTAAAATAAGGGGTGAACCACAGTCAGTACATCAGGAAATATAGTATTTGTGATCTTTAATTTCTTATGCTAAGGTATATAATTTTGCTGTGTAGTGATATTAATAGTAAAGGCCTTTATCTGTGAATTTTCAGGGAAAATGTATGCTTTTCGAAGGTAATTAATACAAAAAGGTAATAGTATATGATGAGGTCTTCCTTGTCCCAAGATTTTTTCAATAAAATCTTACTTGTATGACTTTTAAACTTTAGAACAAAGTAGAAAATTTTAGGCCTGCCTGAAGACACCTGCCAAAAGTGTTTTTTTGGGGGTTTTTTTGGTTGGTTTTTTTTTTAGCAGGCAAATGTATGTTGCTACTCCTGTGACTTACTGTTCTTCCAAGATATGTAACTGGTCAGGAACACTGCCTTATCTGGATCCCTCCCCGAATAGGGTTTGTGCAAGGGGAAAATGTTAGACCAAACTTTTGTTTGGGGAAGGATTTGGTCACTTCATGCATGCTTGCTGTATTTTTCCACCTTTTCTGGTCTTTACTGCAAAGTGTTTCAAGGAAGTCAATGACTTTGGGGTACTTTTGATGCAGTGTGGCTTAACTGAGATAAAAATAGTTTGAAGATTCAACTTTAATCAGGCAGAACCCAGAGATCTAAATTGAATGCTGCAGTTACAGGTAACATGAAAGAAGAATGAGCTTCATAGAGTCAATTTGTGTAGTTTTTCCTAAAGTGACACAACTTTGAATAAAACTAACAGTCTTCCGTACCTATATATCTCATTATTCTTAAGGAATGCCTTATTTAGTACCTTCAGATGATAATTATGGATCTTATCTGTGATGCCAGTTGACACAGTAGTCACATTAGACTTGAACAGACAGGATATGTAATTTTTACAGGATGCTTGAGGAAGTCTCCTGGGGAAAAAGTCTCAAGTAGGTATCACTTTGATCTCTCTTATGTGAGTGCTCCAGTGACCATTACCTGGTGTGCACTGGGAGTACAAAAATCACTGACTTAGCCAAAACCAAAAAAAATTGAGTTACTTGGAATAATGCTATGTGAAAAAGATATACATTATATTTGGGGGAATATTCATTAGATCGGCGATATTGATAGAGTTGTTTTTGCAACACTTGGAGACTGAAACTGCTTCTAAATTTTGGTGTAAAGACCTATGATATAGAGAATCTTCTTTATTCATGGGAACTGACATGCTGTGTAGGTGTTGTGCTGGTCATGCAGTGATAAATGTTCACTAGTTTTAATGTTTTCTCAAAATGCATCGATCAATAATCCTTCAAAGGATTCCTGAGACCTTCTAGTGAAGAAAATTGAAATAGGTCAGAGTGACACTGACCTTTGAAGAAAACTCAAACTGGATTTGAAGAGGAGCCTTAAGGCTCTTTTCCAGTCCATCAAACTTGACCTTTCATCATAATCTGTTTTGTTTTGAGCACAGATTTTCACATATCTACATATTCATGCCAAACAAATACTCCTGATCTCAGTTATTGAGTCAGGAACAAAACAGAATAGCAAACACTTTTTGGTAGCCAGCAAGAATTCTGCACAAGATGCAGTCACCTAACACAGAATAAAATCTCATTTCAGCATAATGCCTATTGGGTGTCATAGAAATGATAAGTATCATGTACATAGGGATAAGTAGTTTTAAAAGTAGCTTCAGGAGTAGAATAAGCAGTTTTACTTCTTGTTATGGGGATGAACTATGAAAATTTGTTTAATTTCTGTTTCTGTAAGGCTGCGTTTACAGGGCCAGATGGCAGGCTATGAATTGTGGTGTAGCCAGAGAGAAAATAGGCCCTCATCACAAGCAGCTAGTCATGGAAATTTAAGGGCTGTATTAGTCTTGATATAAATGTACATATAACCATAGTAACCATACTGCTGATGGGTATAATTGTGTTGGCTCCAATGTACTACCTTGTTTGCTAAACAGTGAATTAGCTAAGGGTGACACTATTCCTTGTCTTCAAAAAGTTGATTTTGTGTTAGCTGGAGTAAAGGAGGTGTGCTTGCGCTTTTAGCAATTAAAATCTTGACTTTGTGCACCTGATGTTGTGCCAAGTTCACTGGTGGAAATTTCCTGATTTTTAAAGTTTTGCATATATTCTTAGAATTCTAGCTGGTAAGACAGTGTTTCTGAGTAGATAAGTGAATATTTATTGCAAATGTGAGCACTATGAGATTTAAATTGAGTGAAAGGAACATGTTACACATAATGGATTGAATCAACAATCTGTAGTTCATATTCAATTTCTTAGATTTTTTTTTTTATGGTAAACCACTGAAAGAAGTTTGCAATAAGGTTTGCAAGGTTTCAGGTGGTCCTCAACCTTGTGTGTTCTTTTGTGCCTCCATGCAAACTCTGTACATTTAATTCTTCAGATTTTGCAAATGCATCCAGATGTAAACACTTCTGCCCCTGCTGTGACTCAGTGTGCCATGCCCTGTGCAGCAAATCCACAGTTGGTAATAAAAAGACCTCATTTTTCTGTCATTGTTAAGAGAAAATGGAATTGTGAACTTTTGATACAGGTCTATTGGGGTCTATTATCTGTGAATTTTCTGGGAAAATGTATGCTTTTGGAAGGTTCTAACTGGTTTGCCTTTCAACATAACTAAATTTTCATTCTATGTTGTTCTAAAGAAGTAGTGCATGGAAGTCCTCTCAGAATTGGAACTACCAAAGCCTAAGCCTCAATTTATCTGCCAACTTAGCATTTGAGGGAGGAGACTGAGCAGAGAACAAGATTTTTAACTTTCTGCTGACTTTCTTGAAACCCATGGGGACTTGAGTCTTCTGAGACTTCTGAGGTCTTCTTTGTCAAATTGAAATTGATTAGGGTTCTAAAGCTTACATTTCCTATCTTCTAAGCCCTTCTAACAGATGTTGAGAGGAAAATTTTAAACATATCAGCTTAGTTTTTCTTCCTCTTGGAAGATATGCTGATTTTAGTCAAGGATGCATTAAGAATGAAATAAGAAGCTTCATGCTTTACATGATAGTCCACTAACTCTCCCTATAGGAAGAGAGGAATCTGAGTCTTAAAGCCATATACCTGATACTGCCTGTCTCTGTGGGGAGTCGGAATCTTAGTGGCTGACACTGCTGTCTGAAAGGTGTGCTGGTGGGTTATTTTATTTAATGTCCTGAAGGCACTAGAAAATTAATAAAAGATATTCCTGTCTTTAGGGAAACCTATGACATTAAATGAGGCTACTTTTGAGCTGAAGGATTGCTGTATTTGATTTGCTTTTGGGATTAAGACTAAAGACAGATGAGTACCAAAGCATATACGGTTTGTCAGTTGTGAACTGACACCTCTGTGGGAAATTGGAAAGAGGAACAGACTTGACAGAACAGCTCTTGTATGCCCTGTCCTACCAGGGCCTCCAAATTAATGGAGATCTCTGTAGGTAGGATTTGAATGGTTCTAGAGCCTAATAACTTTATTTTGTTAATCTGAATTCGAGCTGAAGTAGTAGTAAGTCCTCCCTGACCTTGCATAGGATTTACGGTCCTGGCTGGCTGGCACTGTAATGGGGCTGCATTGTCCAGGACATCAGTGGTGGGAGGCCAGTAATAGCCCAGATTTGTTACAAGCCAACTTGAACTACCTGAGCAGATTTTGGAAGCCACGCTGAGCTCTGTTTTTTATTCTGGTTTCTGTTTCTAGTTCAAAGCTACCTACTATGCTGACTGCAGATTATTAATTCAGGGTATACCTGTATTATTTTAGGGTATACCTGTATTATTTTGTCTGCCTCTATCTGAAAAATGATGTGTCTTGCACATGGTTTATATGCCCATCAAATCTGAGGTTAATATAGCCACCTACAGAGCTGAGGAGGAGGAAGGAAATAAAAAGAAATGAGAAACTTGTGCTTTACATCCTTTGAAGTAGCACAATTGTTCAGGGGTATCCTATATTTAACAGGATATCAAACAAGAGGTCACTCATGTTAAATTGTTTGTAGATAAGTCTTTCTATACCCAAGGTATAAGGAAGGAATCTACAGATGTAGTCATACGAAAGACTTCATAGCTGTGGAAATAAATACAGATTCTGTGAAAAGGAATGTGCTTGAGATAAAAATGGTCATGTGCTAATTTAACTGAGGATATGAAAATCAATCCAATTTATTGGACGAGAAAGCACATCGAACTGGAAATTTTAACTGGAGATCAGTAGGAAAACGTTCTTAAGCTCTGTTGCATAATTCATAATTTCACTAACTTATTTTTGTTCAAGAAATAAGAAGCTAGAAGAATTACTGCACATACCACTACACTGGCTTTTCAAAAAGAGACAAGCTCTATATAAAGATAATATAGCAGAAAATTAAAATGCAACTGCAGAAAAGGAGAGCTATATTAATCCTTTTTGTTGCAAGCAAACACTTGTATAAACTGAAATGCTTGTTAATTAGCATTTCAGTTCCTCTTCATGGAAAGCTATCACATTATAATTAAACTGGTGAGAAGTACTTATACTGTTATTTACAGTGAAATGCATATTTTTGACTTGTATTTGTGCAACCAGAAGTTGTAGTATCACTATAGTCCAGCATTGTCAGAAAGTTATCTTTTTAAAGCAGTAGTATAATACAATAGCTGTGTGAAAAAATATGTAGCCTACAAGCAAATAATTATAAAAGAAAGTAATCTGAGAACTAATTAATATCACAACTAAATTTGTAATATGCTTATAAGCAGATGAAGAAAGAGTTGACAGGCTAATCTCTTGTCCCTGCCAATGTACAACTAAAGTTACAGTAAAACTTTCATATTAGTCTTTCGTCTTGCAATAAAAAAATAACCTTGTAGACCTTAAGCAAGAGGTGTGGAAAAAATACAATATTTGTTCTGCTTACACTTTTTTGTTATAGTAGCATTTGAATAACATGCAAATCTAATCTTTAGGTTGTGTGAGGCAGCACTTGCCTTCTGTATTTAAAATGGCGTCCAAGTGACTAAATTTCTTCCTGATATTTTCTGTGGTTTTTGAAAAGATACAGGAATTAACATTCTAAACTCATGGTGCTCTTATTCTGGAGGTTGAAGCCATTTCTGGACTAACTTCAGGACCTACTGACTGAGACCCAGGAAAGGCATTTAAAGAGATTTGGGATTGTTTTTCCTGGTGGCTGGTTTTGTTTTGTTTGTTTGTTTGTTGTAGAAAATTCTCCTCATTGTAGACCTGTGAAAAGCTATATTGTTCTTTTTATCTCTTAAACTTTTATTTTCTTACTGAATTTGTGGTCAACTCTAACCTCTGAAGGTATTTTTCACAGATCATGTTATCTGCTGATATGAACATATTCAAAACTGAATTGTGAGGAGAGCTGACTGAAGGCTTAACACCACAAAAGAAAGGAAGAACTACAGTTCTGTAGTATTACTGAATAAGGAATTTATGACTAGAGATCATGAGCCTGAACCCTCATTTGTTTGCACCTGGTAGTCTTTTAATTAGAAGTTAAAGTGGGTATTTGGCATTTTTGCCTTGATTTGGTAAGTTTGCATCTATGTGGACAGGCAGTAGTGGTTACATGTGTTCATGTAAAGTGATTTACACAGCATGTGAGTAAATCTAAACCAAGTATCATCATGACAATAATGATTTTTCTCTAGTCAAAACTGAATGGCAACATATCCCTCACAATTTCTGCCAAGTTCCTCTTAATAGCTAATATCTCATTTTGCTGTAGGTTTCCTGCTCTGTTGAATTTATTTAGTTCTATATCTGTGCAGTTCCTAACATGGCTGTGTCCTGAATCATGGTAGAGACTAATAAAATTAGGTAGCAATGACTAGCTGCTTTAGAATGAGGCATTAGTTCTCTCTGCGTGTGCTGTACCCGTGACAATGTGCAATATTTTTCCAAGCACTTATTTCTGACTTGCTTGTCATGAGCTCGTGACCTAATTTTAGATATGGTTAGCTCTTGTAACATTGTATCTTTAGTATAACTGTAGCTGCTATTATTTGTATAAATTACAGTTTTTAAGGAAGTTTCCTTGCTGCTGGATACACTGCATTCTTTGGAGGTTCTGGTCTTCATGAGTGCTAGAAAACCATGTAAGTGTGTGTCTGTATGGAAAAGCAAGAGACTTCTCAAAGGTTCTCCCAGATTGTTTAACTGCATTTGCTTTGAATAAATTAGGTAGTAAGAAAAAAAATCCAGTTAATTAAATAAGAGCAGACTTGGAGGCCCTTCTTTAAGTGGTTGGAATATTCAGACTTTTTCAAAAAATAGTTGGAATATGCAAGTAGGAGTGTGCTGTGGCAACCCAGGAGCAAATGACAGTGGAAACATCCACTAAGAAAAGCATAGTGTGCTGGTTTTGTCTAGTGTATAGTTAATTTTCTTCTCAGTGCTGGTATGGGGCTATGTTTTGGATTTGTGCTGGAAACAGTGTTGATAACGAAGGGATGAGAAAATCTTTTGTTACTGCTGAGCAGTGCAAGGCCTTCTCTACTTCTGACCCCACCCCACTAGCAGAGAGGCTGTGGGTGCTCAAGAAGATGGGATGGGACATAGCTGACCTCAACTGATCAAAGGGTTTTACCATATCACATGGCATCATGCTCAGCATATAAAGTGGGAAGAAGGAGGAAACGAGGGATGTTCAGAGTGATAGAGTACATCTTCCCAAGTCACCATTATGTGTAGTGGAATTCTGCTTTCCTGGAGGTGACTGAACACCTGCCTGCCCATGGGAAGTGGTGACTGAATTCCTTGATTTGCTTTGCTTGTACATGGGCCTGTTATGTTACCTGGTAAACTGTCTTTATCTCAACCCGTGAGTTTTCTTACTTCTACCCTTCCAATTTTCTTCCCTATCCCACTGTGTGGGGCTTGGTTGCCATCTGGGGTTAAACCATGATATACAGGGAAATTATCAAATGTTGGTCATTGTATGCCCTATTTGGGGTATTCCTGGTATCTCAAAATGGGATTTTTTTTTCTTATGGAAGTGTAATGGGTGCCTACAAGCAAACTGAGTTTACAGAAAATGTAAATAGCAAAGTTCCCTTTTGAATGTAGATTTTCATGCACCTATGACTAATAACAAGTGGTGATGTGATGGAAACTTCCCATTAGAATCGGGCAAGAAGAACAACACTGCTTTTCAGAAATGTGTGAGCAAATTCCCATTGTTAAAGGTTTTTAACTTAATTATATCATGGCTGGGTTGTCTCCAAAGGTACTTGCAAATATGACTTGACATGGAGGCAGAAGAAAGGACAGACCTTAGCTGCATGAAAGTCAAGTAAGAGGCAACTGGATGAAAGGATTTTTAGAAGCAATAAAAATTGAATTACCCAAAAGCACTAGGCTTGCCTCTTCCTATTAGGCGCTTTAATGTAGAAAATGCATCACTGCTCTGCTTGAGTCAGTGTGAAATGCTTATAGACTCAACTTTTAGTACAGTGAAGGAGTATTATTGTAACAGATAATTTAAGCAGGAGGAAACTTGCCTGTTTGCAGTTGTCTTTCAGATATACTGTTTAAAGTCTTTATAAATGCATGAGTAAGGTATGTTGATGGTGATGTGATACAGTCTGCTCTTTCTCCTGATGTGCTGTCTCCTGTATCTGTAGAAATGTTGGGCTTTCACTTTTCTAATTCTTGTTTAAAAAAAAAAAGGCAAAAACAGCGAAGCAAAAGTCCACAGAAAGTTTTGTGCCCACTGCCTTACCTTCTGTAAGTAGTTTCTTCCCTGGAACTGCTGGAGCTGGAGAGAGAGGCAGAAGGCACGTGCTATAGCAGAGAAGTCTTGAAGCTTGTATGCCATAATTTTTTTTGAGTTGCCCTTTTTTAAAGGTGTAAAAATCTGTGGAGGTTATTTCACTCTGCATTCTAGCAAAAAGGCAGAACAGGTGAGAGAGGCCACCTGTGAAACAGCAGCTGCTGGCCAGCTGTGTCTCCTAGTTGGTGGGTAGGGGCTAAGGTGGGGTGTGCGTAGATGATGGTAACTGTAGTCCCTGCTCTCTTCCTTCTACCTGTCTTCCTTTCCTCTGGGGTCTGTGAAATTAGAGGACTTCCAGAGGGGTTGGGATTATTGCTATAAGACTGGGAGCAAAGACAGGAAATCCATTTGCTTGTGCTGAACTGGGGGAGGCCAGACCTAAGATTTACTCTTTTGTTCTGTAGCTATCTTCTGCTGCTCCTGAATTTAATTTCTTTTTATGTGTGTTCATAAGCTTTTTTCATCTATACCGAATTGATTTTTCAGGGAACTTGATGCTTAGATAGTGTCATTTCTTGGCTGGCTATGTTTAAAGAGGATAAATATTGAAACTAATCAGAAAGAAATCCAAGTGTTTAGGACTTCAGGAATAAAATCGTACAGGCTGTGGGTCCCCTTAATTACCTTACAACTGTCCTATCCTGGAGGTAAAAAGACATTATGTTGAAACATTAGAGATGTAACATCAGCTTAATTGAAATGTGAATGAAGACATCAATGGAGAATTTTAAAATTTTTGAATTGTAATCTGTCGTTGCAATAGACTTGCTGTGAGGTGACAAAGGCACAGATAGTTGTAGTGATGCTGATATCAAAACGTGTATAGCAGACTCCTCATGAGGCACATATGAAAGACCAGGTTTGACTAATGGGAAGCATGTTTATCTGAGAATCTAATTGGTATCTGAGCTTTTAAAGTGTGACAGGATTACAAATCTAGGCTGCATGCTGAATCTTAAACTGATAACCTTAGGTTATATGTAAATAAAACCCCACCAAAAAAATCTTGTTGCTCTTTCAGTTGGTTTTATTTGGATGCATATTGCATAGGATCACATTTTTACCAAATTTAGTCATGTGTTGTAGCAATTTGAGACATCTGGCATTTCCATATCACAGATTTCCTAGATGTTTAATGTATATGCAGGCAGATATATGTGTGTGTTTAGTAGTGCCTTTACAACCTGAATTCTCTTTTATTTTGTGCTTATTTCTGATCTCTCCTTCAGCCTTTCTCTAGTAGTGTAATTATTGCTTTTAAAGATAATATTCCTTCTTAATACTGGTTTTCAAGGAAATCAGAATCAGGCTTTGAGAACTATATTTTTCTGCGTGGGTAATTTTTTTCAAAGGGGTTTATGCAAATATGAAAACTTAATAGAATCTGTCAATTTAGAAATTTAACTGACAATTTATTACTGATACTAAGAAAGAATATGCATGTCACTTTCACAGATCCTTTTCCAGCCAGGGAAGGAACTAGGTCACCAAGGTTTTATCAGGGAAGTGGCTTTATTTATGGCTGTAGGATGAAGTTTAGTGTTTCTGCCTCAAAAGATACTATGTAGTTCTGAAACACTTGTTATAGGTGTTCAAATTCTTAATAATATTGAATTAGAAAATTGTCTCAGAAGAAATATGGAGGAATTCATATCAAAGAACTGAGATTTAACAGTGAAATAACTTAATCCACAATTTCAAGTTCATTTAAAGCAGTTAAATCAAACATCAAACATGTTTGATTTGCATGTTCCCTGTTCTCGGCAGAATTTTATCCTTGGAGTCCAATAGGGAAAAACCCCTCAACTTTTATAGGTTGGATGAGTAACCTTTTCCTTTTGTTAATTTCTTTGTTAATTTGTGGCTGCCATCAAAGTGTAGGTTTAGTCAAAGCAGTTTTTTTGAAAGCAAATACAGAGCGAGATGCTGGTAGTGATTGTATTGCAAAGCAAGGAGACATCCCTGCAAAGCAGATTTTCTATTAATGAGGGAAAGAGACGTTTCCTGCATGGGAAGAGGTGACATTTGGTTGCATGAATGCACTGTAGGGTTCCTGATGACACTTCCTACTTTCTCAATAATTTAAAATCAGGCCATGAGTAATGGTGCTGTATTTATTAACTCTATTTAGATTGGTAAACAAGAGATTGCCTGAAGTTGAGGGAAATCCTTCATGTTTGTCAAAAGCCATGCAAGGCCAGTTCAAATGTAAGCATATGTAGGTCTTCATTGTGAGTATCTGGACTGATATGTTAGCTTCAAAATCCTTTCAATGTGCTGTGATGGTAAAAACTATCTATACTTGCTATGTTAGTAGCTGTTTTTTCCTTGAAACCTAGTCTGTAGTCATTACCTTTCACTGTTAGCAGATTTTTTTTTTTTTTTTGGATGTGGGGTTGTTTTTATTGAATCTATAAAACTCTAAATGTTCCAGGGCTTATTTCTCTGATAGTCTTGCAGTTCTTAGTAAAGAAAGAGACCCTTGGTCAAAGAGTGAAAGAGTAACAATTGAGGTGTAACTAACCTTGAATACTGGAATTCATTCCAGTCTTGTGTAAATTTGCATTCTTTGAATGTTGACATGCTACTTCCTCTTTGCATGATTGCCAGCTGTGACTGGAAGGTTCTTCTAGTGTTTTTCATGTCCTCTAGGTATCTTAAACTGACAGAAACTAGATGGCGTAAAAGAAAAAGCTTATACTAAGAATGTCACCCTCGTCTCTCTGACCATTTTGCAGACTTGGATAATTTTAGCTTCACATCAGCAGTCTCTCTTATAAGAGGAAATAGGTACACAAGTGATACTACAGGATCACTCTCATTCCCCAAGTCTTCTACATTCATGTCACTCTTCTTCATACTATTAGCAAGGAATTCCTGTAAATTTTATCTTTGCCACTGGCAGCAGGGGTGATATACCCTTAAGAACACCTGTGAAGAGAGACTATCAACTTTCAAGTGTTGTTTCTCTGCCTATTTCTTCTAGAGCTCTGACATTTTGGATGTGTCCCTTGGCATGTAAGTTTTCCCAGTGTTGGAGCTACTCTGTAAGAGTAGAAGCTGACTTGAGGAAGAAAGGGGTGAGTGGATTTATTTTATGTAATTAACTCAGAATTGTCGACTTCCCTTTTATTTGTAACTCTCTTTATGAATGATGACATCAGCACAAAGATGTCTGGATTGAATGAGTCCTATTTTCAGTAGATGCAAGTCTTAAATGTAGGCCAAGTAAAGCTTAATTTATAGATTCAAAACCAATAAATTATTTGAGATATGCTGGTACTTTACTGCAATTATTGAGATTCAGGATTTCTTTGCATCCAGGAGCTGAGTGCACGTTGATTTCTTTATCTGTTTCTGGGTTTAAAATGTTTGCCACAGAATACACTGATTGTGGAGGCTAGAATGATCAAAGCTGAGATTTGAAAGGAATTAATGACCTTTGTTTCAAAGAGGATAAAGAGTTTTTGATGATAGTTTGTTGGAAATCTGCTTCTAAGCACTTCGCAACTTTAAGTGGCATTTAAAAGTCAACTGCCCATACAGAAGTGCTAAACAGGGTTCTTCCAGGCAAAATTGCACAGTTGACTAATCTACCCTTAAGAGAGATGTGTTATGTCCAGCGCACTTGAAGCTACTGAGACTCACACTACAAATAATGTAGTGAACAATGTCCTGGAGCTTGATGATTATTGCTACGTGAAAACAGTTGGTTTCAATAGTAAAAGATAATCTTAAGGGTTTGTGTGCTCTCAAGAAGCTCAAACTACTGATGGGGAGTAGGATCTTGTACTAAAAATTTGTACCCAGTCAGAAATTAAGAGCTAGAATATATCTTATCAGAATGTTTAATGTATAATAATCATAAACTTTCTGCTTCAAATTATTTATTGTGAATTTTTGGAAGTGTGGAAGATTTGTTAAAAGGGACCTGGATAGGTCATCTAATCTTAGCTCATGCTCAGTGCAGGACTGTGGTCAGTATTGGGTCAACTCAGTTGTGGTTTTGTCTAGCTGAATCCTGAGAGCCTTCAGTACTGGAAATTCCATGACAATCCTGATTAACCTGTTCCAGGGCTGCATTAATGCTAATCAAGAGGCCGTATCTAATGTTCAGACTGAACCTTCAGAAGTGATAACTGATCCAAGTGATTTATGCAAGTGGCATCCAGTGAACTGTTTGCTCACAAAATACATTAATAGAATCATGGAATGGTTTGGGTTGGAAGAGACCTGAAGATCATCTAGTTCCAACCCGTTTGTGATGGGCATGGACACCCTCCACTAGACCAGATTGCTCAAGGCCTTGAACACTTCCAAGGGTGGGGAATCCTCAGCTTTTCTGGGCAAAAAATAAGTTGTTTGGTTTAGTTTTCTTAGCCAGACTTGTAAAGATGCATGTTGGAATTGAAAGATGATTCCAAATGCTTGTTTCAGAAGCTCAAACCAAGTGTGAATATAGTTATGGAACAGCCTCTTGCCCCAGATAGAAAATGTTTTCTAATAAGCAAATATTATGATTTGAGAAGGTATATATTAAACTTGCTATTCTTTGAAGTTACAGTAATAAAAAGTGAACTTTCCTGTCACATGAAGCTCACATCATGTAAACATTGCTTAAAATTTGGATCTTGTATTATCAATCTCAGTTTAATTGTTTTGAGCTAATTTGTAGAAGGTCATTAGGTAAGATGTCACAGAAGCTTGATCAAAGGAGCCTGTAGGGAAGTGTAATGTAGTATGACTGTCAGTCGTGATGACAAACGTGCTGTTTGTGGACAGCATCATAATCACTGTAGATTTGATACTTATAGAGTACGAAATGTTATATTTTAATATAATTCCTTGTTCTCTTACCACTTATGGATCACTACATGTGGTATCTTAAAGCTCCTAGATTATGGCCACTGTTCTGCTTTTGAATGGTTCATTTCTGAAGGCCTCATGGTGTTTCTACTGTTTTATGACTAGGAAAAATCATTTGTTGTTAAGCTACAACTCCATGTTTGCTATATCATGCATAATAATAAAAATACCATAATTAATACTGTGACTATTGGTAAGAACAGAACTATAGCCATACTTGGTCCTTGCAGCTTTCCTAAAAAGAAGCATGTTTCAGCCTAAACCTAGTGCAAGATTTTTGTGTTGGTTTATCAGAAGAAACACGGCGATTGAAGCTGCTGTTCTGTCTTTTTACAAATACCTGTATTGTGTTCTGTCTTTTCTAGATGCTAACATTTAGGCTACATCTACATAACATGAGGCACTGTCCCTGTAGAACTTTGAATGAGGGAGCTTAGACAATCAAATGGTTAGAGATGCATCATAGCAGATAGTGCTTGGGATGAATATTCCTGTTGAGAACCAGAAGGTATATTCAGAGGAGTGCTGTGCTGATTTCAGTTTCTTGTTCTGCAGATATGTTCTAAGCTCTTCTTTCTTCTAAATAACATGTAAAATATATTTCTTTTCCTTATCAACTATGAATCCACATATTTTTCTAAAAATTTCTCTGGATCTTTAAATGAGAGTCTGATCCAACAAAAGAATGCTTAAGTAGGAGTCCAGCTTAGCCCAGGAGATCACCAACTTTAAAAGCTGCTTTTGTGTCACTTTTAAATAAGAGAAAAATTGGCAAATTGGTGTTTTGTTTTGGTTTTTTTTTTTTTTTTTTTTTTTTTTTTTTTTTTTTTTTTTTTTTTCCTGCTGTGAATAAGACCCTCTTGGGTGTAGTCTTTTTTTTTTTTTTTTTTTTTTGAGCAGAGTGTTCTGTTCTTTTTAATAAAAGCAGTGTGAGTGTATGGGCCAGGAATGTTCTTTCTATTGATGAGGGAATCCTTACCAGCTTTATTTTGCACAAGTGATAAATTATTTGATATGAGCTGCAATAGTGAGTAAACCTTTACTTGTACTTGCACTAAATACAGTAGATGGATCAGTTGTATGTGCAGAAGGGGCTGCCAAAGGTCACTTCTCTCTGCCATCCACAGATGTTTATGCATTTAAAATACCGAAATGTATTTTTAATCAAACAAATCCTAGTGAAGTTTATAAAAAATTATGTATTACTTTCAAGATGATATGTTATTGTCAGTAGTGTTCTGGAAGTGGTGTTGGTAGCAATATGAAAATTAAGATAGAGCAGACCTTTCTGATGGGTGCAAAAAATTCTTTTATTAAGATTTAATTTTTAAAAGCAAATGTATTCTTATAACTAAAGCTCTGCTGGCTTTACTTGAGCTAAATCATATTAAAATAGATGTTCTATGTTCATGTAGAACTCCTTCTTAATGCAGTGTTAGGACTGAAAATGAACTTTGGACAATCTAGTGTTAAGATGAAAGACACATCTACTCCTCACAGTATGCTTCTCCATAACTTTGTAAGAGCATGCTATTGTTTGTGAATTTCTAATTATAAACAATTCAATGTTATCTTTCAAACTCGATTTGACTTACATTTAACGGAAGTCACAAAGTGAATATTTATCACTTTCAAGGAAAAGAGCATTCAACTGGAGTGTTGTGTAGGAAAATGTGTACTCTAAAACCAAATTCTGTTATTAGTAATGAAGTAGACTCCACTGTAAAGTCTTTGATGCACCACATAAACATGGATGCTTTGATTTATTTGGTTTTATTGGTAAACAAAGAGCAAAGTTGAGGTTTATTTTGCTTGTAAAACCTTTTGAGTGTGTTCATTCAAGGCTTCTCTTTACTCTTTGAGTCTTAGAGTTTGATATTCAGACACACTTTTAATATCCTGAATGTTCCTGTCTGGAGCCTGGTAGCTGTGGTTCAA
Organism: Neopelma chrysocephalum; assembly: GCF_003984885.1. NCBI lineage: Eukaryota > Metazoa > Chordata > Aves > Passeriformes > Pipridae > Neopelma > Neopelma chrysocephalum. Next base: position 13,928,826 of record NW_020897731.1, on the reverse strand, counting down.
CCCATGTGAGCCTTGGCTGCTGGACAGGCTTTTGTCCAATGGGAAGCTGGAGAAGTGTAATGTACTATGGGTAGCTGGAAAGATTTGTTTTGACTTTACAATCCACATTTACATGTCTTGACAGCTTAATATTTGTTAGCCAGCAGATTGCTGCTTCTCAAAATGCAAGCAAATATTTTGGATGGATAAACAGTAATATGTTTAGTGTAAGACCACTGTACCCTGAAAATTTGTTTAATTTTTAGGTATGTATTGAAGCAGAGACTTCAGCATAATGGCAGTGAGGGTAGCACTGAGTAGAAGGAGTTCATTGCTTCACGTGCTCACTTGATAGAAAATTGGGACTTAGTGAAGCTGCTGCATTGATTTAGAGCATTTGATTCTTGCCTATACCTGTAAAATACTTAAATACCTGTAAAAAACAGATCCATGTTTGTTTACAACACTTTCCTCTGTAAAAAGACATGCTTTTCTTCTTCCTATGTTTTTAGACTTGCTTGCATGGATGGTTTCTTTAAAAAAAATATAAATGTTGAAACCAGACAAAGACTGTTAGATGCAGGTTGGTTTAGAACTTTATACTGTGGAAGTAAAGAAGTGAGGAAACAGTTTCAAAGTCTGAGCCTGAATATAGGCTGAAATTAATAGTTCATTTTAATGATCTAATGATTTCTATGTAATCAAATTTGGAGATGCTCAAAATAACCCCCCTAAGATTAAGTTCTGTATCATCAGGATTATACTTACATAATTATTGTTCCGTAAGGAAAAAGCATTCACTTCAAAATGAGAATGAGTTAATGTATTACTGAAGCTTCCTGAAGTGCATGCCTGACTCAGTTACAGTAAATTCATTTTATGTTTGAACATTTAATCCATCTAAGTAATTTTTGATAGTGTTCCAGAAGTTAGCAAGAAATCAAAGTTTGTTGTTTTTTTTTTTTTGCTTTGAGCTGATTTGCAATAAGTGATATTAAAAAGAAAGGGAAGAAATATAAGTTTGTGTAACTTTTGCTGAATACCACCATTACTGTGATAACTTTAATAGGTGATCAAAGTGATCTACTTCTGCAATTTCAGAATCATAAGATTTCACTTGTGTGAAGTAAAAAACATTTCTCAAAGGTCCTTTGGTTGTCAGCCCTACCAGAGGGAAAAGAATGCAAATCTGGAAGTGTGATGTATTGATGGGCTGTGTTTCTGCCCAGGAGAGCAGGACCATTGTGCTCAGAAAAAAAGTTGAAGACTGAGATGTGAGATGAATGGATTAAAACGCTGCATTTACCTTGTACTCTAAGCTTAAAGTTACTGTTACCTCAAACTTACATTGGCATTGTCTGCACATTGACCTTCACTCTTAGAGACAACTGGCTGCCTTAGCAATATTGCTCAGTGAAAGACAGCGGGGACTGGCATGCTCTCAGGTGCCATTCCTATGGCAATTGGAGAGAAACTGGCAGTTGCAGTTCAGACAAGACACATCTAGATTAGAAGGGACTTGGAAGTAAAAGTATGTGGAGTAATTCAGTAATAGGATTTTGCTTGCAAAATATTCCTCATGTCATGTTGAAAAATGTTTCTGTAACCTTTCTAAAATGTATTTTAAATTTATCATCCAATATTGGAAAGTAGTGAAAACTTTTGTTTAAAAGAAAAAAAAAAAACAACCACACAACAACAAACCTGTGTAAATATTCCTTAGTATTGGATTAACTGGAAGAAATCCAGGTGATGTCTTGGAGTTACTTTTTGCTACAGCAATCTTACTTTTGTGTTGTACTGTGCCAATTGAGTTTTTAGTCTCAGCATGGGCAGAAGTTAATGATAAAATGTTCTCTTTCTTCTCTTTGTTTTCAGAGATTAGAAAATGAAGATTAAACACCTTTATGCTTTGGAACTCCTCATGACCTTATTGTGTCCCTGTTCTGGTAAAACATACAAACACAGCCTTGAGAAAAAAGCAATATATGTGTTGCTAAGAAATGCACAGGAAAACCACAGGGTGCCAAGTTTGAATGCTCCAATTCTAATTAAGACACTCATGAAAATCTGGAAACAGCTAGAGATAAGATTGTGTCTTTCCATCATTGCCCTTAAATAGAGGCTATTTTTGGGCATTGTAATCAAGTCATCAAATCTATGTATCTAGAAGAGGGCTGAAATTTGTACTGTGGAAGTACAAATTCTTAAGAATTACGGTTCTTTTGAAGATGCAGTTCTCTACATAGCATCAGGAGGATCTTTCCAGTCTTTAGAGAACATTGTGATTGCAAACATTCACGTAATTCTTCTCCTTTAAATTTTGTATTATCCTAGAAGAGGAGGTCACAAAGATGAGAGGACAGGAGCATCTCTCTTATGAGGAAAGGCTGAGAGAATTGGGCCTATTTAGCCTCAAGAAGAGACAACTGAAAGGGGACCTCACCAATGTCTATGAGTATCAGAAAGCAGGGGGGCAAGAGTATGAAGCCAGGCTCTACTCTGTGGTGCCAAGGAATAGGACAAGAGTCAATGGGCAGAAATGGATGCACAGGAAGTTCCACCTGAATATGAGGAAGAACTTCTCTGCTGTGCAGGTGACTGTGCTGAACAGGTTGCTCAGAGAGGTTGTGGAGTCTCCTTCTCTGGAGACATTCAAGAACCATCTGGATGCAATCCTGTGCCATGTGTTCCAGGATGACCCTGACTGAGCAGGGAGGTTGGACCAGATAACACACTGTGGTTCATTCCAACCTTACCCATTCTGTGATTTTGTGAAGAGGAAAGGGAAAATAAAACCATAAGTAGAACTCCTATCTTAGATGTGTGTGGGTTTTTTGGCACTTTTTTTCCACTTTTGTCTAACTCGGGAGGAGACATCTGCTCAGAGGACTAAACAGGGAAGATTTTAATACCTTTTATGTAGATAGACTATCAGTTAAGGACCACTTTAGCACAGATGGCTTAATTGTATAAAGGAGCAAAGTGAGCATTCTTAAAATATTTACCTCTTTTAACATGTTTTGGCTATGACAGTTGTTCAAAGGCTCCTTGGAAAAGGGTAGGTCAATGAATCACCCTGAAATTCCAAATTTAAATTTTGCTACTTCTGTTTGTTATAATTGGCTCATGCTGCTTTTCTGGGCATACATGAGTTATTCTTTTCAGCGTGATAAGTGATTAGTATTCTGAACTACAACAGCATCTCATTAAAATCATTAGTTATCTTTGAATCTACTGGCTATGCCTTAACAAGTTATGTCTTGCCAACTGTGACTCCATTTTTGTTATACTGCAGAAAGTTTTGGGCTGGGCAGTTTTTGTTCCTTGTTCAACTCAAGAGAACTGAAGTACTGTAAGATTGCAGGAAAAGTACTGTAAGAAGTTTGAGACTGAGTTAATGAAATATTTTCAGCATCTGCATTTCTCTCAACTGTTTCTGATGTGCAGCTGCAGGTTGGGATGCATAGAGTACTAGTTGTTGGGTTTCTGGAGTGCAGGTGCTCATCCAGTGCTCCCAGCTGTGTGCTTGAGGACCTGTTTCTAATGCCACCTCTTCTAGGGATCATACTTTTGCAGCTTTGCTCAACTGTGGAGAAAATTCTGATATAATTAATTAACTTTTTTTTCTGGCTGCCAAAATTATTTTGTGTATAAACCCTCTCACCATTTGCATAATAACTTTACCATTAGGTATCAGGAAATGAGTAGGTAGGTGTTATGTACTTCGGATCTTATATTTTTAAAAGGGATGATGGTTGCAAATGCTGAGGAATTGCCAGCATCTATCTTGTGAAAAGAAAACATGAGTTAAAATAACCAGCACCACCTACAACATACTTTTAAGTTGTTATTTAAAAGCTGTCGGCTACTTATTTCAACATCAATAAGACTATAAAGAAAGACTAAATGAAAGCTAACTTGTAAAGAAAGCAAGCCCTAAAGTCTGATTTCAGAGTGTGATAATGTCTCACGTGTGCTGCTCTTTGAAGGATTTGTGAAAAAGATGCTGTACACTTTCAGGAATGTCTAACTCAAAAATTAGAATTCAAGAAGCTGTAGCCTCTTCTTAAGTAGATTGCAGCTGTTTGACTTCTTCATGTACCAAAATGGTCCTTTGATTTGCCTGTCAGTTACAGAATCATAGAACAATTTAACTTGAAAAGGAGCTTTCTTTGAACCTCATTCAAAACCACGAGGTTGGAGATGCTCAAAACTTCCCTGGAAAATCTGGGGTTTGTCTAGGCTTTCCACAACCTCTCTGGGCAACCTACACCAACACTGGACCACTGCCATGGTGAAATTTCTGTACCTAAACAGAATGTCCCTTTTTATAACTTGCTTGTTTCTGTCCCCTTTGCAGAGTAGTCTGGGTCCATTTTCACTGTATGTTCCCATTAGATAATTGTTACCTAATTGCCTCTCAAATATAAATATTCAAGGTAGCATACAGGGGAAAAAAAAAAAAAAACCCACATAGCTCAAGATAGACCCAAGATGGACAACATCTTAGCTTTTTTACATGAGGGTGTAAAAGGAAAAAATAACTCCTTTGCACAATGAAGTATTCTGCTCCAAAAATGTATCAGAACTGTGCTTCAGGAAGAATTACTAGTAAAATGCAATTCTTCCTAGATTAGACGAATGGTCAAGTACATGAACAATAGTATGACTACATTTAGCCTTGTTTACATTGTGAAAGAAGATGTTTTTACACTTGGATATTTGGCTTTTTGTCATGAGAGGAGTGTTCTGGAGGAGAGTGAAGCTGTGGGAAAGTGCAGGTCGTACAGTGAAGTGGGATGTGGCAATCCCCATGTTGGGGGAGACCTGCTTTCTAATTTTATTTTAATAGCATGCTAATCTAGAAACAGCATTTGCTGCACTTGTGTACCCTCTCTGTTTCCAGATCCAAAGGGAGTCAAAATCAATCAGTTAATGTTGCCTGCTGGTGGTTCTGGGCCTCATGCTACCATTAAGGATAGCTGTTTTTCTGAAATAGCACAGGGCAGCTTTGTCACAAAGCAGCTGTCCTATTTTAAAACCATTTATTATTAATATTAGGATTTTTAAGAAAATAACACCAGAAAGGTACTTGATTTTAGCATCTTACTCTAAGAATTGTATATGACCAAACTGATTTTGCAGCTAAAGGGATGTGTTGGTTCTACTGCTATATTTATTTGTAGGTAGGGGCAAAAAAAAAAAATTAAAGTGTCTGGTAGCCACTGACTTGACCTGGATATAAATAAATAAACATTACTGCTTATGAAAGACAGAACTGTCTTTAAGTCCTATGTATAGAAGTATATTTTGTTATTGGTAAGGGCCCTAGCATACTTAATTTTAGAATGTACTTAACTGTTTTTCACTGGCAGTGAGGTTTATCTGCTATATGCCATAGGACTGTGGTGTTGTATTGGAAGTGGAGCTCAAAATATAGATTTTTACCATCTCTAAACACTGGGAAAACTGACTGTAATGTTCAAAACATTATATAATGTTTTGTTTAATATTTGAAAATATATGCTTTTAGCTTTCTTTGAAAGTACAAGGTTCTGTTGCTTCTCAGACTTTGTAAGAGATATAAAGAAGGAAGTCTAGGATGTTTGAGCTATTATAAAGCCATAAGTGTAATGACTATGTACTGTGTTTCTATACTGTGAGCTCTATTATAACACTCTTTCAGTTTGCACTACATATTGAAAAGCCAAATGGAAGAGTAACTCACAGGAATGGGAAGAGTAAAACATAAAAAAATTACTTATTGGAAGGTTCATAGCTATGACCATGAATAAATAGTAATTAATAAGGATATAGGGAAGCATCTGATATGAAGGTCAGGCTGACGCTATAATTCATACATCAGTAATTATATTGCTCTTTATGGTTTCTGTAGAGATGACTGGATTGTGAAAATAAAGGCTTTTTAAAATTCATTGGAATATACTATATTGCTGAAAGCAAAAAGTGCTATGAAAAAGAGACCAAGTAGAGGATACAGAACATGATAAGGAGACAGGGAGAAAGACACAGATGCATTCCCCCAGATTGAAAATTTAATAAAAAACACATATAAAAATAGGTAAGTTCCGGAAATCTATGCAATCTAGTTACCAATATATGCTATCATACTAGAGATACTTAGTGTTACTCATGAAGTCAATGGATGTTCTGCTGTATCTATGCTTTTTTCAGTTCATAGTTTCTTTCCTGCATACGAAATGAACCTCCTGTGGCTTTACAACAGTTAGAAAGCAAGTCTTGCATACACTCTTTAAAAAACTCCTGCAACATGAAGTGAATTGCTGTCGGGGGATAGCTGTGAAATTGTAGCTGACAACAGAAGTTCTCTGGTACAAAAGTATCATTAGTGCCTCCACTAAGTAATAGGGAAGCTATATTGCTAATATTGATGCTGGGTACTCTTGGAAGAGTAAAAGGCCAACAGAAATCTTTGTGAAGTCCTGGTTATAATTCATCTATGCATGACACAGCTGAAGAGAAGACACTTTTTTGTTTTGAATTTGAGCACAATTTATTGCTCTAACAGATCAAAGCTGTTTAAGTTTACACTGTAGGGATAATCCTTCTGATACAAGAAATCTGCTGTGACATCAGGCAGCATTTGTTTGTGTGATGTGAGCTGTGGCAGTAGTTGTCTGACAACTTCTTAGTCTTTTGCTTTTTCTTGTGTTCCGATGGTTACAGGATGTGACTGTAGGCATGTGATATAGATTTTGCTCTCTCTGTTGCCAGGAGCGATGTTACACAATGCCTTTGTACAAACATGCAGTCTGTAACATCAGCAATGTTACCATGGCATGTCAGAACTGTCCTCATGTGTGTGCATTGCTAATGGCCTAAAGCACTGTAGAGAAGAAAAAAAAATATGATTTGTGTTATTAATAAATTGGAATGTTTCAAGTGTCAGCTCCTGTTGAAGCCTGGTCTGTCCTTATCAACGAACTAACCTCAAGATTAAATTTCCTTGGCTGGACAGTTGTTCACTAACAGTTCTCTGCCCACAGCAGAGCCAGGGGCAATCGGACCATCTCATGAGGCTCGGATGCCATGCAGTAGTTTGTTAACCTGTGGTAAAAGGTTACAAATCCTAGCCCTGCCCTAAAAGACCCTGACAGTCAGTGTTCTGCTTAGTTAATGCTTCTTTCTCTGTCCAAACCTGCGATGCTGCATATAAGCATAAGTTCCAAGGAACAACAAAGGAAAAGAGGCTATAGCTCTACCTTTTTTGGTCTCATCCCAAACAGCACTGAAATCAAAGAACCTGAGGAGCTGTAGAGTCTCTCTTGTTTAAGTTGTCTTGCTTTGATCACAGTAATAGATTTGTTGTTCTAATGTTGTAAGTTCAAAATCACTGTGTTTTTTCATCTGACATTACTGCATGCTGGGAGGAAGAAGATGATCAGGTTGTTTTTCAGTCCGCTGCCTGCTGATTTCAGGTCCTGTTAAGGGACAGTCACTCCATGGAAAACTTCATGCTGACTATTTAAAATAAATAGCAACCATCTGCTTGCATTTCTTTAAAAAAGTCAAGCATAATGAATGTCTATTCAGTGTAAATTGATGTGAGCAGGAACGTGGATTTCTTTTAGTGAATTGTTGCTCTCTTATTTATTTACCCATGGAGCTGTACTCTCTCCCTCTGCTGATAACTTATCTACTAGAAAATCTCATTAGGGTTATGGTTCTTTCCCATGATTTTCAGAGACCTCTCAGAGCTGGTTAGGAAGAGGGTCAACAGGTAAATGAATTATTCTAATGGTTTTCCTTAGAAATGGTTTCTTTTCGCAAGAAAGAAACGGGTTTTCTTTCTTGTGAACATCTCGTAGCCTCATGACACTACTGAGGGAATTATGAGGTGGTGTACTGTTTTCAGCTGGGGTAGAGTTAATTCTCTTCACAGTGACTAGTACAGGGCTATGTTTTACATTTGTGCTGAACACAGACTTGATAATACAGAGATGTTTTGTTATTGTTGAGCAGCACTTACACAGAATGGAGGTCTTTTCTGCTTTTCATACTGCCACACTGTCAAGGAAGTTGGGAGGAGACACAGCTGGGACAGGTTATCCAAACTGATCAAAGGGATATTCCAGATCATATGACATCAAGCTCAGTACATAAGGGGAGGACATTTAGAGTGATGGCGTTTGTCTTCTCACGTAGCCATTACGCGTGACGGAGCCATACTCTCTTGGAGATGGCTGAACACATGCCTGCCCATGGGAAGCTGTGAATTAATTCCTTGTTTTGTTTTGCTTTGCTTGTGTGTGTACCTTTTGTTTTCCCTATCAAACTGTCTTTATCTCAACCCATGAGTTTTCTTTTCCCCTTTCAATTCTCTCCCTTATCTTGTGAGCAGCTGAATGGGCCTTGGTGGCCAGCTGGGGTTAAAGCATGACAGGTGGGCAGCTTACACATGGCAGACCCTTTAGTTTTGATGATAAAAGACAAACTAGGAAAATTTACTTTGAATATCTTTGTGAGAAGTAGTATGTCTTACTCAAATGCTTGGATGTACCTAAACGGACTATATAACTATAAATTAAGCCAAATCCCATCTTTTATCCGTTTTGATTTAGAGTAGCTCTGTTACTGCTGAGTTTCTCTGTGAGAAAAAGGTTAGGTGTGCGTATTGAATCCATATGTTCTTCATGAAGACCTCTTAAAAATGGTCCAGTGGCTACAGAAAACTGAAATGCTTTCCTTTGTATTGACTCTGCTCACAGGTAGTATCAACTTAGTGGCTGCTTTGAGATAGCAATAATTTTTGAGTATGAACAATTTCTTAGGTGTATTGTGAGATAGCTTGTGGGAGGAATGGGGTGATTTGCAGGATTAAACAGGAAAGCAGTTTCCTGTAATTAAGAAATTTATAGAGATTTCAGAGAGAGATCTTCCAGAAATAGTGGTCTTAACTACTGGATTTAATTGTAATGTGTAATAAAATTATTTCAAAATTTGTTCTAAGTTGTCAGTTGAGTAACAACTTCTCTGGAGTGCTGCAATGACAGCAGGTACTGAATTTGCTGCAGCAGGGAAATCTGTTCTGAATTGCTATACAGGTTTACTCTTGGTTTTGGTTGTGTGAGTAGATGTGGGCATTTACAATGTAAATGAGAAAGGACTTTTTGCTTTACTCTTAGTAGATGTAAGCAACTTTCATACCAGAAGACTGAAAAAACCATAAGTCTATCCATTGTAGTGCAAGGGATACTTGGACTACTCCAATACTTCTCACTCATCAGCTGATTGTTTACAGATGTATTTTTTTCTATAAAATTAAACATATATTTTCTTAATCTAAAGCCACTGTCTATCCTGTGTTGACAGAGTATTTGGTTGTTTCTGTAAATCTTTCTGGAACATTTGTGAGTTTGATTTTTAAAAGGTATCTACCTCTGTAGTTGGGAATGCAATTTGATTTGTCTCCTGTTTTATTTCTCATTGACTTTGCAATATCTGTTTTGCTTTTTAAAAACACATTTAATAACTCTAAAATGCAAAAAAGGGGGGAAAATATAGACACGATTGACTTGAAATGCACATTATATCTCCCTCATCCCTACAGAAGTGGGCAATTGTCTCTGGCTTTGGGAACTTTCAGTACCAATGATGGGAGTGAGCTTTATAACAATTTAACTAGTTTACAAATCAGTTTTGAGACAGGATAAGCAGCATGACAGAAGTACGTCTTCTAGACAGATTTATATACTGTGCAGTAGTGACTGCACAGAAGAGGTGAGAACTGCATCATTCACAGAGGACATGAGGATGGAGCAGAGATTTTATGAGAAGCTGACTATAAGGAGAAAGTCTGGCAGAATGGAAAGAGGAGCATTTTTGTAGCTAAATTTTCCTTGTAGATCTTCAGGATGCTCTCAGCTAAATATTGGAGTTGAAGAAGTGTGACTTTTATTAAGATTCACCAGAAATAAGTCTCAAGAGGATTTTGAATGACAGTGTGTATGGAGGGGGAGGGGAATGGCATATTGGAGTGTGAAGGCTGCCTTTTTTTTTTTTTTTTTTGCAGAGTGGGCAGCATGGTGGGAGTGTGAAAAAGTAGCAGGAGAAAGGGACAAATAGGCGTTTCTGACTAAGCTGTTGTGACAAGAGGCAAGGTCCAAGGGATAATTTGAGTTGGTAAACCTTTAAGATCCGACCTCATCTGATATGGTAATATAGAGGAATCTACTGTAGAGATTTGGAGGAAGGATGTAATTTGAAAAAAGAGATGGAACAGCTGTTTATTAGAGTTTCCAGAAAACATTATTGTGTGTACTGAGATGAAGTTTTAACATTTAGAGTGTGGTGAGTGCTAAAAGCCATCGGACAAAGAAAACTGTTAGATATTCCTTAAGCTGGTGAAAGTTTAGTGAATGAGATATGAACAAAAGTACAAGGCTTTGTTGTGCTGCAAAATTAAATAATGGGGAAAACAGAGGGTTTGCCAAAAGAAATGAAAAACTACAGAAAGGGTTGGTGTGAGAACAAGAGGTCTATTTTGTCCCTACTAAGCTTTAGCTTTCCATCACTCATCCAGGATATGTGCTAGCTGACAAAGAAGGCAGTAAATAAACTAATAGATGTGAAAGCATCAACAATCTAAGGAGTAAAGCAGATGGGAGACTGTCAAATAAGAACACAGGAGGTGAGAAGCAGCAGACTTGCAAGTTCTTAGGACAGAGACATAGCAAGAACAAAATCTCAAATATTTTGCTGCCCAGCAGCCATTGTCATTTCTCTCTTTTCACATTACACCAGAGGCAGTTCTTTCCTCACCTTATGTTATGTGTGGTATTGTGAGTCCTTCACTCTCATGCACAGGAGAGATGTGTTATATCTTGTGTTGTATTAAGATAAATACTGTACTTGAAATGCAATTTCATTAAACTAATTAAGCTGTTAAAACACAGAAGACCTGATAAAATGTGCTTTGGTGTGTTATGGAATCTGTAGGTAACTTCAGGCCTCATAGACTCATATTTCTCTATGGTAATGGAATATTCTCCTCCAAATTATTTTTTTGCAAGGTTAGTGATTTCCTTCCATGGAGAGATACCTAGACTTTTGATCCACTGGAGTTGCACAGAGGTCCTATTTAGAGGTCTAGTTCTTCCTATAGCACTGGAACTGCATTGTCTTCTTGTGCTGCTTTTGATCAGGCACATGGGGGAGATATGTACAGGCTGTCAGTGGATCTACTCCAGAGTTGCTGGTATTTAACTGTGGATTCTTCTTTCTATGGGGATCAGTTCAAACTAGGGGTACAAAGATGAGTACCATTGATATCTGGACCTCCCCTTCCCATGCTTGAAGGATGCTATCTAACCAGGAGAGGGATTTGTGCCAGAAATCTCAGCTGAGTGATTTTCCTCAGTTTCAAACTTTCAAGCAGCTCAGAATTACATCTAAAGCCCTGAATGGAGGATGATATAAAAGTGATATTTAACACAGCCCTGTATCAATGGTTGCACATCACTTGCTTGAAGCTCTCCCTTGCTCAGAAGATTTGGCTTCAATACAATAGAAGCTGAAGGTTTCCTAGAAGAAAATCATGGGTGAAGATGGAAGAATCTGAGCACACTGCAGCTGAGGCAATTCTTAATTCGTATAACTCTGTTATTATTTTTTTTTTTGTTATACCTAATTGTATGTAAAACCTGATTTGAGAAACTCTTTTCCCACTCCATTTTGTCCTTAAAGATCTTAAAAGTTAAGAACAGTCTACCTTTTGAACTGTTTTCTTTAGTCAGGCACTTCTGCCATTTAATTTAAATACAAAAAGCTATATCTTTGTGTTATTCCATTTCTTGACATAAAGCTGATACAATTTTAAATATGTTTTAAATGGAAAGGGACTTAAGGCAGTCAAATAGATATGTTTTCTAAGTTTATCTCCTTTTTCTGGGAAAACAAAGGAGCCTACCAAAGGCTTTTAACAAGTCTTAAGAGGTGCCTGTTATAAAATTATTTACCAATAATATTCTATTAAAAAACATTTTAAAATAGTTTTAGGAAACCATTAAATCTTTTCAGACAGTTTCATTTGGACCTTTGTGTATATGGGTTTCTAAAGTGGACTTGGAGATTGATAAAAAGTTTGCAATGCAGTGGTAAAGATTTGGCTCTACCCTGATAGTCCTGAGCCATAGCGATGCTTGCAATTGGATAAGAGCTGGGAAAGCCCTGGTACTGTGTCCTCTGTGAAGGATGGTTATAACAATTCCCATGGCTGTTCATTCTTGACATTTTGTGGACAACAGTGTTGAATCTGTGCCTTCTGCTTTATACACCTGGGAAAGCAATTAAAATTGGACATCCGTATCAGCAGCTTTGTACACATACTTCACTCATATGTAGCCTATCTTATTTGTAAGAATTACTGATGGAAAAGAGAAATACAAAACATCTGTTCTGCCTGAATCTGGATACAAGATGCTTTGTCAAGTGGCATCTGGGAGAGTACTGTGGTAGACACACATCAGCTTTTGAATTTAATAGAGATCACTGGCATGCTGCAGAAAAGCCACTTAACAGATGGTAAACTAAAACAACTTCTGTCCCCTAACAAAGTGGGATGGCTTTAAGTCACTGAACTGAATGTTACAAAATATATTTGTCAGTTATGCAGTCTGAATTAATATTTCATAATAGTGCAGTTTCCATTGTTGGGCAGAACTTGTATTGGCTCTGAGGTGACCAACACACAAACCAGCTCCTGAAGTTTGCCTGGGCTGTGATCAGAATAAACTAATTACTTGCAATATTTTTGTGCATATTAATTTTTTTGTACTTTCTTTTTGTGCTTGTTCCTATGGTTTTGGTTATTTGCTTAGAAGGCAGCTTGGTGTTTTGTTTTGTTTTTTTTTTTTTCCAAACAATGGAAATGCATAAATCTTCATGGGGATTTGAATTATGTATTGTAAATATCTGACATCAGAGAGAAGGGAGACTATTCTCCTATCTGCTTGAGGGAAGTCCTTCCTCTTAGGCATGGTTTTAGTTTGGGGTTTGTTTTTTTTTTTTATGATTGCTATTTACCATAGTCAGTAGTTCATTTATATCATCACTGTGGTCAATTATAGAGTGCTAGGTTTTTTCATTTGTGTGTTAGAAATTGTATGAAAAGTAAAGGTTTGGGAAGTCAGGTACGTTTCCTACTCTTTTAGTAATCCACTGCCATTGTGTTATGAAAAGGCAATGAGAAATCTTGGAAGAGTATTAAGTCAATTGTAGGAGACTGCATCTGGATGCTGTAGGACACTGGGAACAGCACATGTGACTTTTTGTTAGAGATCCTGGGTACTTCCCTTTGAGACTTGACCCTAGCCCTTGTTACCCAGAAGCTGCCAATCAATTCTACTTAAGTACTTTTTCCTGTGCAGAAAATACTTCCAAATAGTACTTAAATTTCCCTAAACCTAATTTTTTTTTTTTTCTGAAGTATTGAATCATGAATACCTGGGCAGAAAATCAGGCACCTGGTAGAGGCAGATGCTTAATTTATTTACATTTCTTAAAAATAACATCCTGGAATGAAGGAAAAAGTTGGAAAGGCAAAAAATTTCTCATGTCTAGAACACAACTCTCTCAGGCACAGCAGAACAGCTGTTGTGAGTCTCTGCTGGAGGTGCTGAGTGGGCTGTGGTGCTATGCAGTGACCTATAAGAAGGGAAACATGTTGTGAATAAAAATAAACATAAATGTCAATGATGAATAGAATTAAGATTTGTTTGCAGACCACAAAGGAATATTTATTTATATATGTATATAAAAAAATATGCTTGCATGTCGAGATACATGTTCAAAACAGAAGGGAATACGAAGAAGCATCAAGAATTGTACAAAGATTTGATGTTTAAGTTTATAATAAGGAAACATGATCAAGTAATATAAAATGTTTAGATTATTCATTTAAAGGAAGAAGTCATAGAAACATAGATTAGTTTGTTTGGAAGGACCTTTAAAGATCTTCTAGTTCAAGCCCTCTGCAATAAGCAGGGACACCTTCCACTAGACTAGGTTGCTCAAAGCCATATCCAACTTGACCTTGAATACTTCCAAGAATGGGGTATTCACAACTTCACTGGGCAATCTGTTCCAGTGTCTCACCACCCTCTTCATAAAGAATTTCTTCTTTATAGCCAATCTAAATATCCCCTCTTTCAGTTTAAAACTGGTGCCCTTGTCCTGCCACTGCAGGCCCTGATAAGAAAGATTAAGCTAGACTTTTTATATGCCCTCTTTAATTATTCAACTTCTGCAATAACATCTCCTTGGTGCCTTCTCCAGGCTGAACGACCCCAACTCTCTCAATCTGTTTTCATAGGAGAGGCACTCCAACCCTCTCACCATTTCTGTGACCCTCCTTTGGACCCACTCTACCAGCTCCACGTCTTTCTTGTGAATCCCAGAGCTGGATGCAATACTCCGTGTGTGCTCTCGTGAGAGCAGAGAAGAGGGGAAGAATCACCTCCCTTAAAATTCTGGCCATGCTTCTTATGCAGCCCAGGACACAATTGGATTTATGGGTTATCAGTGCACGTTGCTGGCTCATGTCCAATTTTTTGTTTACTAATATCCCAAAACCCTACTCCACAAGGCTGCTTTCACTTTATTCATCACCCATTCTGTACTTATATCGACCTTTGTCTCAGCACGGGTGCGGGACCTTGCACTTGGCCTTATTAAACTTCACGAATTTCACACTGGTCCACTTGTCAAATCTGTCGAAGTCTCTCTGGACATCATCACTTCTCTCAAATGTATTAGCTCCATCCCTCATCTTGGTGCCATCCACAAATTTGCTGAGGATGCACTGTGGTGGGTTTCTGTGGCTAGGTTTTGGTAGCAGAGGGGCTACAGGGGTGGCTTCTGTTAGAAGCTGCAAGAAGCTTCCCCTGTCTGGTGGAGCCGATGCCAGGGACTTCCTGCCGCTGGCCAAGGCTGAGCCAATTAGGAGCAATAATAACACCTCTGTGATAATATATTTAAGAGAAGAAGGTTGTTGCACACAAAGAATTCCAGCCAGGGAAGAGCAGAGTGAGAACAAGAGAACAACAGTGTAGACAGCAAGGTCAGTGCAGAAGGATGGGGAGGAGGTACTCCAGGAACTGGATCTGAGGCCCCTGCAGCCTGTGGTGCAGACCATGCTGGAGCAGCTGTGCCCCTGCAGCCCATGGAGGACCATCGGGGTGCAGAGACCCACCTGCAGCCCATGGAGAAGCCCATGCTGGAGCAGGTGGATGCATGAAGGAGGCTGTGACCCCTTTGGAGGCCCAAGATGAAGCAGGGTCCTGCTGGGGACCTGCAGGACTGTGGAGAGGGAAGACCACGGTGGATCAGGTTCTTTCCTTGGTAAGACTTGTGGTCATGCCGTGCCGTGCCGTGCCGTGCCAGAAATGTGGGTAGAGCCCTTCCCAAATCTTCGTTCGCGAAGCCTGGACATG
>NW_020897731.1:13733613-13912971 GCF_003984885.1 Neopelma chrysocephalum | reverse complement strand
GGAGGCCAGAGTAGACCAGTTATGGTGATCAATATGTCCGAGGCTGAGTTGTTGCTTCAGGGAGTCCTTGTATATTTTCTTCGGGGCTCCTCTCTTGTGGCAGCCGGTGGCAAGTTCACCATAGAGCAAGATCTTAGGGAGGCGATGGTCCTTCATCCTGGAGACGTGCCCTGCCCAACGCAGCTGTGATCTCAGTAGCATGGCCTCAATACTTGTGATTGCTGCCTGTTCAAGAACAGATGTATTGGTCACATAATCTGACCAGTAGATGTTTAGGATTGTACGGAGGCAGCGTTGATGGAAGCATTCTAAGAGATGCAGGTGGTGGCGGTTAATGACCCATGATTCAGATCCATATAAGAGAGTAGACAGCACTATGGCTCTGTAAACACTGATCTTGGTACTTTTCTTCAAGTGTTTATTATGCCATACTCTTTCATGGAGTTATCCAAAAGCACTATATGCCTTTGCTAACCTGTTGTCTATCTCCCCGTCAATCTTACCATCCGAGGAGATGAGGCTGCCTAGGTAATTAAACTGTTGAACTGATTTGAGCTCTGATTGGCCAATGGTGATGTGGGAATGGTGGGGGACTTCCTGAGGTGCAGGTTGATGGAGAACTTCAGTCTTCTTTAAGCTGACTTCCAGCCCAAAGAGCTCAGCAGCGTCTGCAAAGCAGGATGTTAAACACTGCAGAGCTGCTTCTGTGTGGGCAACAAGGGCGGCGCCATCAGCGTAAAGCAGCTTCCGGACAAGATGGTTTAAGGTCTTGGTGTGGGCCTTCAGTCGCCTTAGTTGAATAGGCTTCCATCAGTACGATATCGAATGTAGATACTGTCCTGATCATCGAGATCTGCCATGGTCCTTTGGAGCATCATGCTGAAGAAGACTGTGAATAGGGTAGGAGCGAGAACGCAGCCTTGTTTCACACCATTCTTTATTAGAAAGGGCTCAGAAAGCGTGTTGCCATATCTGACTTGGCCGTGCTGATCCTCATGAAGTGAGATGATCGTTTTAAGGAACTTGGGGGGACAACCTAAACGTTCCAAAATCTGCCAAAGACCTTTTCTGCTCACAGTATCGAAAGCCTTGGTGAGGTCGACAAAGGTTACATAGAGACCTTTGGTAAAATCATAGCTTTCAGATAAATATGCAATAAATTGCAAGTCAGGTGAGCTTGTTAATTTTTAGCATGTTTCTTATTGTTGGGCATTAGCTGTACTGCAAGTCAATGTAGATGTCTGACTGGAGTTAAAGGGAGTTCAAGCAGCACTGGTTACATTTTTGCTTTGAAGCCAGATTTACAGGTAGAAAGTACCATCAATTTTTTTTCTTAAAAATTTCAGGTTTTGCTTTTAAACAGCTTGAGGTTGATATTCAACAGCTCTGAATTTCCAGGTAATTAGCATAACTCTCTCACCAGGAAGGTTGTCTTCCCTGACAAAGTTGTCACTGTTAGTGATATTTTCTCTTGGACTCACATCTGCTACAACTGCTGTGGTTTTATTCTGACAGGTCAAACAGGTGGATATCAAACAAAACCCCTGTCTCCCAAGGTGGTATCAGATGTGACTCTAGGAGCAAATAAATTTGCTAGCATTTTCTCACTTATTTAATTTCTTTTTCTGGGTATTGTGTGCAGAGCCCAGAGGGTCACATTCTCCAGACATAGAATTTTTCTGAAAATTATTGTTTCAGGTGTATTTTTTCATAATATATACAATTTATTCAGTGCCCATGAAAGAGTTAAGGAATTACATACTCATTTCCTTTGTGAATAAACTGAGTATGATTTGAAATATTGACTACCTGTACAGAAAGCACAGAACTTTCTGCTATCCTGTTGTGGATTCAGATTGACAGTATGAATTCAGATTGACATTCTCCATGTGAATTGATCTGGGAAGATGATAATCAAATTTCCATTATTTTCTTGCGGAAGTCTCCAATTAGAATCATCATGAAGGTAGGTTTGGTGATGAGCACCTAAAGAAATACACTTGGTCTGTCACACTGTTAGGATATTTAGGATATTTAATTTTAATTAAAACCAGTTAAGAAGGGATCTAAATGTCAAAGGTCCTACATACTCCAGAAGTTATTTCTGCCTCCAGGTGTTTTAGAAGTGTGGCACTAACAAATGCCATGAAATTATCATTAGTACTCTGGCTGCATTTGGAAGAGAACTACAGGAGTTTCTAAGGACCTCACAATCTCAGGAGGTAAAATTAGGGTGCTAAACTTGTAGAAGGGAACTGTAGATGGTATTAGAGAAATTTAAAAATTCCACATTACCGAAATAATTTACATTTCCCATTCATTACATTTGGCAAAGTCTATTTAAATAAAAGGTTTTTTGATAATTTTAAAATTAACCTAAATTTCTATGCAATGCTTTCAATTGCAATTATGACCACTAGAGTAATTAGAAAATTAGAAAGAGAAGGAAAGCTTTGTGATCCAACCAAGACATTCTAAGTGCTTCTTGAAGATGGAATAGCTTCTTAGGTACATGTATAATAAGGGAAGTTTTTTTAGTGCTTAAGGAAAAATAGTATTTGTACTAATGACAGTAGTTACTTAGAACATTCTAGTCAGCTCTGCAATTATTTTTCTAGGATGCAATCTGCATACTTTAGCTTCCTTCTTCCACCAAAAAAAACCCCAAAACAACCAATCAAAAAACCATAATTCAAACCCCATAAGAAAAATGTACAGTATATCCTCTGAAGGCAAGATGGAAACCAAATAATTTTGGATATTTTTCTACTAAAAATAAGACTGTTATTTCCTAGAACATACAGTAGTTAAAAGTATAGCTATTCATCATGCTTCATTATTTTTAATGCCAGTATCTGGCTGCCTAATTCAGGGATCTGAATGAGAAGTAAGCATTGAATTTAACCTTCTAATCTTGATCTTTTGGGCCATTAGTCTCTCTGGGTCTGTACACTGGATTACTTTTGTCCTTTTTGAGAGTATTTTTTTGGAAACAGACCTCGCTGTTTTCATTTCTGTCAGTATGATACTGCTTGTTGTAATACCTTGTGGCTGGAGATGTGTAGCAGTCCTTGCTTTTCTAGCTGTGATGTCTGTTGGCTGGTTGAGCCTTCCACCATTTTCTGACATGAATCTGGCCAGAATCAGTGTTTATGAAGCAAAATGTCTTAGTCTTTCTTACACTGTAAGAGTGTAAGAAATCACAGCCATGGAGTGATTGAAGTTGGAAGGAACCTCGGGAAGTTCTTGTCCAGTGCTTCTGCTAAAGCAGAGCCATCCAGAGCTAGTTGCCCAGGATGGTGTCCAGACAGTTTTGAATATCTTCAGAGATGCAGACTCCCCCTGAGCAACCTGTGCCAGTGCTCAGTCTCCCTCACAGTGAGAAAGTGGTTCCTGATGTTTAGAAAAAAGCTCCTGTGTTTCAGCTCGTGCCTGTTCCCACTGGTCCTGTCACAGGACACCACTGAAATCCTGGCTCTATCCTCTACACAATCTCCCTTCAGAGATACCTATAAATGAATAAGAGGATCTCTTAGCCTTTTCTCACATGAAAGATGCTTCAATCCCTTCATCATTTTCGTTGTCCTTCATAAGAATGTCTCCAGTATGTCCATGTCTCTTTTGTACTGGGGAACACAGGACTAGACAACTTCAAGAGTTATCTTTGCTGAGTAGAGAGGAAGTGTCATCTCCCTTGACCTGCTGGAAAGGGTCTCCCTCCTAATGCAGCCCAGGACAATGTTAGCCCTTCCTGCCACAGGGACACTTTGCTGGCTCGTTTTCTACTTGGTTAGGCTCCCTTTACTTCCACGCTATGTTTTGTGTCACTCTTTTCTCTGTCTCTTGGTTGTGAAAGTAGGTTACTGGCAGCAGTTATTTCAGCCTTGCTAGTATCATAGTTCTCACTGGCAGGTCGTGGACAGCTACGCCCTTGTTTTCCTCCAAGAGACTACTGAGGTGTAAAATCCCTCTTAATCCAGTTCTTCTAGACTTGAGAAGACTAACATAATGCTTTGGTTCAAAACCAGAAGCAAGGACTGTTGTGAACAAGTCTTGTGTAAGGCAAATCAGTAGTATTTTTATTTGTCTTTACTCTTGTGGCTTCTGTAGGAACCCTTTTGTTTGGTTTTTGTTTTGTTTTGTTTGTTTGCTTTTTGTTTGCTCATTTTGGTTTTTGTTTCTAACTCTGGAAGTTTCAGATCCTTCTGGTTCCACATCTTGGTTTTGTGAATACTTGTATCAATCAACCAAGATTACTGGAAAAATACTATTAAAATTGGTATTTATTGTTCTTCAAGGAGAACTGTTATAAAGCCTATGGCTATTTCAAGGATACCATTAATAGGAGTAGAGGT
This sequence comes from Neopelma chrysocephalum, assembly GCF_003984885.1. Taxonomy (NCBI): domain Eukaryota; kingdom Metazoa; phylum Chordata; class Aves; order Passeriformes; family Pipridae; genus Neopelma; species Neopelma chrysocephalum. The sequence goes on along the minus strand of NW_020897731.1, from coordinate 13,908,616 downwards.
TATTTATTGTCATTAACAATAATTGTAGGTAGATGAACTGCATGAACGCTTTTACAAACCTCTCCTTGGGAGGCTGGCAGAAATATTGAAAATCAGTATAGCTTTATTTTTACTGTGTTTTAAGAATTCGCAATTTTTAATTCATCCTTATTTTCCAGCTCAGAGAAAAATGTTTAGTTGTGTAGATGTCTTGTACAAGTAGGTACTGTATCTACCTATCCATTGTATCTTTATTGGATGCCTAATGTGAACTCTTCTGTCTGTGCTTCAAAATTGCTGTGAGTTTAATTCCTCTAGTGTAAAGAAGTTCTTAAACAGTTACAGATTCACAATTAAAATTTTACTTCTACCCCTAACTCAGGGAGAATGGGTGAAACATGCCAGACAAAGGAATTGGTGCAGCTGTTGGCAAAGTATCTGGTTGTCCATAAATGGGAACATCTGGGATCTCTCCCTTATCATAATGGACAATACAAACAGCCAGTGTTATATTTAAATCTTAGAATTTTTTCTTATTTTTTTCTCTGCAGTGTGTTGAAGATGATAGAATTCATTCAGCTCACTGTTTTTCCCAAGTCTGGATTTTCAGATGACTGATCACATTATTAATCTACTCATCTTTGTCCTTAGGGAAGAGCTGAATGGGAAGGTTTGAGGATTCCACAGTTTTGAATTTTTAAGAGTGGTTCTAATTTACATTTAATTAAGCTTTCCAGATACTTGCAGGTACTTGGACAGATATTTGCTGATGTCTAAATTTCCTAGTGAGTATATGCATAAATCATAAAATAAAAATTAGTTAATATAAATGTGATCTACCTATCAAGGTGACAAAACCCACCACTGCTGCACTTCCAAAACTATTGTTCTGTGACTGAACTGGAAGATATGATACTTTAAATCATATTTAACTATAAAAGGATTTTGCTACTGCATCTTGATTCTACTTTTAATCTCAGAGTGGTTGAAGCTGGAAGAAACCTCTGGAGGTTATCTAATCCAACTGCCTGCTCAAGCAGGGCTGTATAGATCCAGTTGCCCAGGACAATTTGAAAATCGCCGCGGGAGAGACTCCACAACCTCCTTGAGCAACCTGTGCCAGTGCTCAGTCACCCTCACAGTGAAGAAGGACTTCCTGATGTTCATCTGGAGCCTTCTCTGTTTTGATTGATGTCCATTGTCTCTTGTTCTGTTACTGAACACTGCCAAGAAGAGCTTTTGCACCCTCTCTTCCTGTAAATAAATAAAATGACCTGTGAACCCTCTCTAAACTAAACAGTGCAGCTTTCTCAGACTTTCCTCGTGCTCCAGGCTCTTCATCATTTTCATGGCTCCTTGTAAGAACCAATCTAATATGTGTCTCTTGCTCTGAGGAGCTCAGAACTGGACTCAGAACTCCAGTTTTGGGCTTACTACTAGTGGCAACACTCCTCCTAATGCAGCCCATGATACTGCTAGCTTTTTTTGTAGCAAGGGCACATTACTAGCTTGTGTTCAACTTGGTGTCCACCAGGGCCTCCGACTCCTTTTCTGCCAAGCTGCTTTCCGTCTGGTCAATCCTTAGTGAATACTGGAGGACTGGGATTGTTCCTCCCCAGGTGCAAGGCTTGGCACTCCCCTTTTTTGAACTTCATGAAGTTCCTGTCAGCCTATTTTTTGCGTTTTTGAAGTCTCTCTGAATTGCTGCACAACCCTCCTGTGGTGTGCAGGAAACTATCTATTCTGCCCAGTTTTGTGTCGTCAGTCAGAGTCACCTTTTGGTGTGCTTTCATTTTATTCAGAGCCTGTGAACTTCCAACCTGAATGAAGAATCTGTCAGTTGTAAGACAAAATATTAAAGCTAACACTTGCTTTGTTTTTCCCTGTAGACACAAGAGCTGTGATTATGAAAAAAAAAGTATTATGAAAAGCTTTTATCAAATAAACCCCATTGACAGATATTGGTTTAACACAATGCATTTATAAATTATGTGTTATTAAGATGTCTGTCTTCAAAGAGGGGAGAAAAAATATAAAATATTAAAACCTGTAGAGGTGTTGCTTATAAAGCTGAAAAAATCATGGTTTGCTTGTCAGCAGTATTAAATAATGTAAGCCACCAAATAAGTAGTTGCGGTTGTCAGTCATTTCTGTTACTGTTCTCATAATGTGATTTCCTAAATTTGGAAATAAATGTGCTCTTCAGTGATTTAAAGCATATATTGTTGTTTCTTGAAAAAGGAGATGTATTTATTGGCAACTGGATATTGGGAACTGCTGATCTACAATAATGAAAGTTAACTTTAGTATTCATTATATTCACACTCTGAAAAAACTGTTCTCCAACATAGGAAGCAGGTGCATGTTCTTGCACATTTTCCTTTCCATGAAAAACATATCTTCAGACAGAAGGTCAGAAGACTTGTCCATCTACTTCTCCCAGTGAATCAAGAAAGGATTTAGGAAAAAGTGTTGTAGCTAAACATAACTTGAGACAAAAATGATGATCTTTAATGCACACACAAGAGAAGCAAAAGCTAGTGTGTTTGCTCTAAAACACCATTAATAATGTCTCCCAATCTCCTTGTCAGACAGAAAAGCATAATATTATGTTTGTGAAATGATTGTCCCTAAAATGAACATACCATCTTTGTCTCTTAGGTTCAGCTTTTGGCAGGTTGCTGATCACATGCTGGGAGGAATAAAGAGGGAAGAAAACTATCTTCTCTAGTTGCTACATATGACACTTGTTGCAAATTTCCCTCTTGGTACTGAAGTTGCGTGTTGTGATGAAATTCAGAAGGTGGTATTTGGATTTCTAGTAACTCTTGACTTTTCTTATCTGCAAAAGAAAGAATATACAGAAAACAATATTATTTTAGAAGAAAACCCCACAACATCAGGTTCAAGATACTTAATACATAATTCTGAAATTAAATGAAACATTTAATGGTGCTGAACTTTCTCTTCCTTCCACATTTTTACAATCTACTCAGTCAGATATTTGGAACTTTTTAATTTTTATTTCTTTTATGAGGCTTTACACAATAAATGTATTTTTCTCCTGTCTTGAAGAATTGCTTGCACAACCTGTAAGGTCAATGTTGCCTCTGTATAAAATTATATTCCTCACATTTTTTACATTAAGTGATATTCCTCACTTTTTTAATATTATTTGAGGGGCTAGGAGTAACCAATGTATCTGTGTCGATGTCTGAAAGGAGTATGTGTTCATCTAAAGTTCTGACATGTTAATTTTAAGGGAAGAGACAGTTATAAATTAGGAAAAGGTTAAATCCAAGAAGAATCAAGATACTATAATTGAACATGTACAAACTGAATACATAGTAAATTTTCTCAGTGTCATGTATACATATGTCCGTCTCTGTGAAATTGAACCATTCACTCCAGCAGATGCTGCATCATAAACTTCATAATGTACTGAAGAGTTATTTTGTGTGATTTAATGCCATCCTGAAGAGGAAGAAGAGTGGAAAAAAGGTGGGGAAAACCCAATAGCCATCATAAATTCTAGAAGCTTATCTTTGAGTCTATAAAGAAACGTGATCTTTTTCCTAATGAAAGTGAAAACAAAACAAACAGGGTTATCAGCCCTATTAATGTGACTACACCTATAGAAATAAGAACAGCAGAAAACAGGCAATTTAGATAAAAATTCAGAAATGGTAGAGAGAACATCAGGCCAAGCTACTCTGTGTGTAACTGTTTGGTTTTTTTCCAGAGTTAAACCACTTTACTGTCTTTTGTCAGACACTAAGCTGTAAAGTGCATGTGTTAAGTAAATAAAAACAGGCTGACTTACTATGGTGAAATGTTAGATTTTCTTTGTGATGGAAGAGTTCCCTTTTTATCTGAAATAAGCATGAGGAGGATATGTTCTGCTATCAATGGAAACTCCTTGCAGTGGTGAATTTGAAGTTGATGGACTATTTAACTGTATACACAGCCACCTCAAATGTCCAGATGAGGAGGTTTTTGGTGGCATTGGTTGCTTCTACTTTTGAACACCTTAAGCTTTGTAATCAGAAGGGATGTATATAACAGGGCACAAAATCTGCACAATCAATAGTAATTCCTGTCAAAGTTAGATTGTATTTTACAGTAGCTCAAGAAAAGTATTTGTAGTTTATGGTGATTTGTAGTATAACCAGGCAAGATATATGTTGCCGCACAACTTCTGAGTTTAAAGCTACCAATGCTTCAAAAATTAGTGATAGGTTTAGAATTCCTGATCTAAAGATAATTTAAAAAGATACCCTGAGATTCAACACTCTTCCCCTTCTCATTGTGTAATTAAGAATTCAGTTATTGCAATAATAGCCTTGAAGTATCTTTATTTTTTAACTAAATTTTTTTATTTTGATGCTTGAAATAACAGTATTGCATGCCTAGATCAGAATGCTTAATCTGTGTGGAAAGCCAAACTAAAATTTTTTTTCAAGATCAAAGCAACAAAACAAACCATGAAGGTTTTTTTGAGTACGAGGAATCTATTACGATATTTGCAGGCAGGCTAACACAAGATCATACAAGGATGCAATGTCTGTATTAAGAACCCGGATATGTATCTAACGTGAATGCATGCTGCTCCTTGCTCTGTAATCTGCCCCACTGATTTATGCCCTGGTTTCTGCATGAAGGATTAGATACATAGAAGGGGTCACAGTGCACTAAAATGTATCCTACTTTACACAGGGAGTTTGAAACACTGCAAGAAAAAGCTCTATCCTGTAGACAGCCCAAGAGACATTCAGAGATCATTGAACTTTAACACAGCACCCATGAACTTTCACTGCAGTTTTCTGACAACTTGAATTGAGCCTCATGTTTGTGCACCAGAAAAGTGCCCAAAAGCAAAATTTTGTTATGTATGCTTGCTCTACTTCTGTGCAAGCACAATGTGGGGGAATGAGTATATTTGTGTGTGAGTACACATACTCTCAAAAGCAAGCATTTCAAAACACTTTTGTCTGAATTCCAAGCATTCCAATAAAAATAAGGTAGATACATGAAAAAGTATTCTGCTGAGTAGCCATATCAGAGTAATGCAAAAGCAGTAAGCTTCTAATTCTTAAATAAAAGGACTGCTTGTAGTCAAAGGAAAACAAGTAATTGCAGCTCTGCTTAAGGCAGGCAATATCAGATTATAGTGATGTGACATCAGCAGGCACCAGGATACTGCTATTAATCACAAGTATGACTTCTGTTTCCAACATAATATAAAAAATACAAATATGGACTTTGAAGTTTGATCATGAAGTTTGATAATTTTTTATTTAAATATAAGTTCCAAACTCTGTCTTTAGTGGAGATCATTGCTGGCAGTATGGAGTGATTTCATTTTTAGGCTACAAAAGTAGAACTATTGAACTGTTTTGCATAGCAGAAATCTAATGGTTTCAAAATGGTAGTATTCTTGAAAAAAATACATCAAATATTTCACTCTAAAATGTGTTTTGGAGATAAGGTACATGCAAGGGTTTTTTTGCTTGAATCGCTTAATTAAATGGGGTGCAATTATTCTCTTAGGTTGATGGACCCATCAAGATATAGTGAAGGAATAAATTCTTCCACTTGTATTTGTGAGATATTTTCTCTATGAGTTAAGACATTTAAAAAAACTCAGTTGCTGTTATCAAACAATTTAACTGGAAGATGCAGGAACTACTAGCACTGCTCTTGGAGTAAGTTGCTACTGATGAAAATATCTAGATCAAAAATGGGACAATTACTGAGAAATACTTATATCCCAAAGTAGTTTAAGAAGTGCTCTTAATGTATAAGAATTATTTGTAGTCTTTCATATAGATATTTTTGTATGTGTTTTGGAAACGTGTGAATAAAAAAATAGTTGAGCACCCACAATAAAGTTCAGCACTCACAGTGCAGGTAGCATTAGAAATAACACGCAGAGTTCTGGATTCCTTTTATATATATATATTTCCTTTTTTTTCTGCTTGTTGACCCTATGGCAATATCCTTGTTGTGTTTTGGATTGATATCAAGAATGTTCTGCCATTGAATATTTGAAAATATGCACTTTAACTTGGCCGCATGGAAGGTATTCAATATTTTGGGCTAAACATGCTTTCAAGAACCAGGACTAACACTTCCAAAAGTGCTTATCTGTCTGTGCCCTATGAACTGTCTAGAAAGAATCTGGAAGTCAAAGGAAAGTCTGCTTTAACAGTGATTCTCAGTTAAACAGCACTCCTTTTCATGATCAGCACATTGGTCGTGAGGACACAACTTCCAATATGCAAATTGCGTCCTGTCAGTTGAAAGTGAGGGGAATATGGACATGAGAACCCACACAGGTACACACCTTTCTGTTGTTGTATCAGGATTGCCCTCCTGTGGTGAACGTTCAAAAACTTCCAATGATTTATAACTGTGTTGTGACCGTAACCTTTTTTTGTCAGGTTGAGAATTAGCTTGCAAATGATGCTTGTTGGTTATTGTGCAAGTCAGATGTTATAACGTAGATGAACATTTTCAAGCTATGAGTAGATGCAATGAACTACAAAAGTACACCCATTCTCTCAGAGCTAGAGATTTCTGGTTGATTTTCTGTTGTGCACACTTGCAGTCTTACATGCACATACAGATTTGTGCAGCCCACACATATACATTCTAAAACTAGATTTTATTTTTAGATTGATTTCGAGTAGATTTCTCAGAGAATCAAGGTGCAGTTCTGACAGTTTAGATTAAAGTTCATGATATGGAATCAATTATGCAAGAGTTTATTCTTATGATAAAATTGTACAGTGTCCTGGAAACCCTAATTAGCTCATTTCAGAGGTTCAGTTTTGAAAGCTAGAGTAACAAGTAATGAATCCACTAGTTTAATGCAACTTTTCATGTTGGTATAGTAAATCTCTTGTTCAGCATGTGATTTATGGTACGATGGTTTCTTTCTTTATAATTGTTCTCCTACTGTCTTTTCCCCCAACTCTTTCTTTCAAAATAAACATATGTTCACGTTAAGGATTGTAATCTGTTTTGTTGTGTTGAAAGGACTTCAAATTCAGTAAATGTGAATGGGAGCTAAAGGAAAAAAGCTGTACTGAGCAACAAAATAATGATTATGCTATTATATCCATCCATATTGATACCAGAAATATGATATTATCATATTACTTGATTTGCCTTTGAGGAATTAGTTAGCAACTAGTTAGAACTCAGCAGAGTGAATAGATGGATTATTTTTTAGTCTTTTCAACATGTTTTAAAAAAGGCTGTTTAAAAAAGTCCATACATTTTGTATTAATAATGGCCAGTCTTCGTGAACGAAGATTTGGGGAAAGGTCTTTTTACCTTTCCAGCCTGCGCAATGGATTTTTTAGGTGAGACACAGCCTGCGCTGAACTGAGCCCACCCTTTAATCCTAAGGTTCATCTGCCGGGGCCAAGCAAGCTTGGACAATGGCAGTGAGGTCCTCAGGACGTAGGTTTGTTTAGAGTGACCTTCTCATAGATGGATGGCCTCACAGGGCTAACGGGCTCCATCTGCCCGGGGGACTGGCTGGGATTCGAACCTGGGTCGCAGAGGTGAGAGTCCTGCATGCTAACCACTAGGCCACCAGGGGTCCCCACATTTTGTATTAAAGCATTGCAATATTGACCTTGAGACCAAGAAGGATGACCCTTGCCTATAGTTCTAATTGTACTACTTCAAGTTAATGGCCTTACTGCATATCTGTGTACTTGTGTGCCCCAAAACCCCTCCCTGAAATTGTTTTGGAAGTAGTGACAGTGAGATATGCAGATAGAATAACAGGTGGCAAGGCTTCCAAAAGTTGAGAGTGAGAATTTAATGTCATAGTTGCTTTTACATCGTAGTATCTTGTTTTAGTGGATCACTACACCAAACTATTTTTTCTGTCAATCGTTTCAGCATATTAGTAATTTCTGTTAAATAGCATTACTCTTACAGTCTAGTTCAACTGCAAGCATGTCCATTGCAGTATATAATTGCTTGATAGATATTTTCCTTTCTTGTTGGTAATATGATATGTAGAAAGTAAATGGTCAGGGTTTTGTAGGACCAATGTGGGCATGGTAAACTGACAGTCAATCTGCAGAAAGTAGATGCTAGAACAGTTAGGAACTTGATCTTGTGCTGGATTTAATGAATTCTTAAAATCTCAGATAGTCTTGAATTTTTCTGTTAGACTGTCTTAATCTCAACCCACAAGTTTTCTAGCTTTCCCACTGGCAGGGGACTGAGCAAGTGGCTGTGTGGGATTTGGTGGCTGGCTGGGGTTAAACCATGATACACTGTTTCCAAATTTTTTGCTAAACTGGTAGCATGCTTATGATGGAAAGCTTTTAAAGATGTTTATTTTAGAGTTGCTTAGAATCTGTGTCTTGGGGGCATAGGGATGGAAAATGAATGAGTTCTGTATCTCCAGCATGGAGCAAAAGGTTTAGAATATTAAATTTTACTTTTTCCCCAGGGTTTTGTGAGATGTGAGCAGATGGGGCTCTGATTTCAAGCGTAAGCCCAATGATAAAAGATTGGAAATCACATCATTAAAAAATTATAAGCATCAGGTTATAAATTTTTATCACTTGCTATTGTTAATTAACCTTTAAAAACCGATCATGTAGAGATAGCCTGGGGTTTGGTTTCTGTGGGAACACTTTTTAGTAGTAATGAGCACCTGAGGATTCTTTTCTCTCCCAGGGTGAACCTGACATTTCAATTCTCGCAGATGTGTGTGTAATGCCAGCACCTTTCAGTGTTTTCAGCATAGCAAGAAAGCCTGGTATTTTCTGTATAAATGCAGAAAGGGCAGTGATTTTCTTCTGCTTAGGCTGGACGTGATTCCACTCTCACATTCAAGAATTAGTCTCATGAATAGCACTCGTTTTTGGATGTGTTGCTGGGAACCTTTTACTGACATTTTGCCATCAGCAGGAGTAAAAGTTAAAGCTTGTGATGATGACTTCACCTTGCTTATATTTATCCAACTGGATACGTTCGCATTTTTGAAGCCATTTTAAAATACTGTTTTCTTTCAAACAATTTGAACTGCACTAAAATTGACATTAAAATTAATGGCAAAAGAGCACTATTTTAAGATCTTGAATCAAGTTGCTTGAGATGGTGCAGAAAGGTCATTGGACTACTCCAGTTGTATGCGTAGCATGAGGTGGATCCTGAAAATGTTTTGCATGAACTTGACTTTTCTTTAAAAAAGTCTTTAGAAGGTGGAAAACACAGTGAATTAAATGCTTGAAAATTATTTTGAAATATTTAGTGTAAAGTGCTTACAGTTTAAGAAAGTTGTAGATTTTTTTTTGTGTGCTTATGAACATAGTGTTCAACAGAAAAGTGTAAGGAAAAGGTTGCAAATATTTTCACTAGTGAAAGGGATAAAATTCTATATCATGAAGTTATCGGTGTTTGGCATTTTTTCATTATGATTAAAAGAGGCATGTGGAAAACCACAATCTAGTATAGCTGCTGTGTTAAGAATTAGAAGTTGTCTGTAGGTAAGTTTAATATCTTTTGATTCTATATGGTTACCTTGTGACGTCTTTCATTCTCTTAAACTTTACTTTAGACTGGAGAGAGTTTTCTGACATTTCCTCAGGGATATGGATTTAATAAAAATAATCACTGCATATTATTAGCTGTAGCAAATACTGTCTTGTTGCTATTTGGTATTAAAAACTTATTATTTCTATCTATTTCAGCATGACATGAGCTGGAAATAATGGCCTGTCCACTTGTTTTCAGTCCTTCCTTTATATTGGAAAAACTCATTGGCTTTGATTCCCTGCAGTTGTATTGACAGATGCAAATGGCCAAATATGTTGTGGTACAGGTGTTTGAGTCTACCTGTCTGGAGCATCTGATTTTTCACAGATATATTAGCAACATGAGAAAAAAGCCTTCCCCAGTCAAGCAATAATCCAGTAGTACATGGCCAGCAGTATATATTCCATGTAGGACAAATGAATGAAATCTGTAATGTTGAATTTTTGAGAAATTCTGATCTTCTGTTTTTTGATTTTCATACTAACATAACACACAACAAGAGTCTGAAACTTTCTGGGTGGAAATTCTGAGCTTTTGAGTAGAAAAACTCAAAATACTTTGACTTGGAACTTCCTGGGAGGTAAGCAGGAACTGAGATCCTCCCCTCACAGCAAGGATGTCAAGCTATGTGATGTCACTAGAAAGGCAGGACAGCAAAACTTAGGAGTAATGTGTGGTGAAAACCAAACTGGATAGACAGAATAATTTTTAGGGAAAATGAAAGGCTCTGCTAGTCCAGCTAGCCAAGGGTTGCCTCAGCCTTAATGAGTTACTTCAGAGGAGGTGACAAGAAAAAAAACCATAGAAGAGTATTTCATAAGTCTGGAAGGGAATCGTGTCCTTACGTGCTCTTAATAAAGGTTGACAAAAAAATTTTATCCTCTAAATGCAGTCTTGAATAGCCAAATCTGGTTGTTTATTAGAGAAGGAAAAAGACAATTTTATTTCTGCTTATGCAATTCCCTGTCAAGCTTTGCTTAGCAAATCAAGTTCCCATTAACTGCTGTTTATATGAAGTTGCTCACAAGATAAAACTTCTGATCCCATCAACCATCACTTCTTATAGACTTCATAGTATAAAACCCCCCACCATCCTTAGTTTCTGACTTTGATAGAATAAATATAGTATCCAAGAAATAAGGAAAAAAAAAAGTGGTTTTTTTATTTATTTTTTTTTATACAAATATTCTCTCTCAAATGTTTAATATTCCCTTTAATTTTGTTCCAGGTACTTGCAACTCTGTGCTTCATAATAAGACAGTGAGGGTTTTATTTAGTAGATATAAATCCTGTATCAATTCACAAACCATGTAATCCACAATTACACATATCCTGTGTAATTCGCAAACATAATTTTTTTGATTTACATTTGTATAAATCATAAGAAATGTGATCAAGAAAAAAAATTATAATATTAAAGGGAAATTATAGTTCAGAACCTCAAGGAATGTATATCCAGAATTCAACTCTGCTCTATGATCTATTGGATCCTAATGGTGTAGGTATTGGAAAAATTTTCAAGTAGCGTTAGAGTTTTAGAGTTGTAAAAACCCTGCTTAATTGTAATTAGCTGTATATATTCTCCTTCTGTAATTCGGATATGAGCTTTGCTATTTTGGTGCTTTATGTTTCTCCCTCCTGTGCCAGTCTTTCTTTCAAAAGGCTGAAGCCTAACTGGAGCTAAAAGAGTTGAATTATGGCAGCAGCTTCTAAGTAGCAGCCAAAATATTCTCTGCAGTCAGAGGAGGCTTTTGACGCACCTGGCTTCTTCACTGTTTAAAACCACCTACTCTTTCTCAGCTTTTAAATTAACAGTAACGAAAGCTGAACATGAAGGAGTCTGAGAGTTTGGAGAGGCTTCTTCTGAAGTCTGAATAAGCATCTCTAATCTTGGCAACTACTTCTTGTTTCGGATAACTTTTTGTAAGAAAAACTGTTGAAAAGAGGGAAACCTTCTGGTAAATCACTGAGGAATATCCCTCACACAGATTTAGTCTGAAGTAAAAAGCAAATAAGCTATATGGTAATAATGCTGGAGGGTGTAAAGCTCTCTTCTCACTTCTGTAAATACTACCCAATGAACGTACGGAGAGGGTGACGACTAGATGTGCCTTAGGAAGGCAGCAATAGGCACAAACAGCTGGCAGGGCATTGTAACAGTCACACTCTGCAAATGTCATTACTAGCGCCACCAGAGCTGAGTTAATGACAGGGCTATTGATACTGGCAGCAGCCCAGACAAAATGAGTATGTGAAGAATTGCTACCTTCTGCTCTAGTGATCCTGTAATACTACTCACTTATTTTTAGATTGGTCATCATAAGGCTTTTTCACATGACATTTTGTCAAGTGAGTAGAAGAAACAGAGGAAGTACAAATAGTTAAATCCTTTAGCTTTTCTGACTTTTCTCAGGTTTCTTTCTTAAGTAGATACTGTACTTTGAAAGCTTAACTTTTCACTAAATGTATACAATTACTTCAGTCTGAAGATACTTGTTGAAGGTCCTTTTGGTTAAAAAAGGCAGCTTTTCGTGCACGTCTCCCTCAGTGATATATGTGCAGCAGCTTATTTAGGATGTTGCCAGGAGGTACTTTCTGAATTTTCGGAATTGGATCACATGATATAGATGACTTTTTTGAACTTTATGTAAAACAAAGTGTGTGTCTTGCTTCTGGTCTTGTGTTGTTTGTGTACTGAATCACTTCCTTCAGATTTCCAAGGGAATTTCTACTTCTCAGTACAAAGCTATTTTCTCAGGATAAAAATGCAGAAGATGATAAACTTAATCTGAAAATCTTTTTGGACAGCTATTAAGTGAAAGATGCCAGAAAAGAAACACACCAGATGAGGAACAAAGATTTTTCCTTCAGGAGCTCTTGAAGACCTTTACAACAAGAATTTGTAGACTTTCTGCTGTTGTTTTTATCCAGCGCTGGTTGACAAATGACAGGGTGCCAATAAAAACACTCATCAGTTTCCCATCTGTATGTCTGTGCATTCATCCATGACTTGCAGAGTATGCTTCTTCTCTGCTTAATGTGTTTCTGTGTCAGAATTTATTTTTTAATATAATTCAAATCCTGCTTAGAAAAGAAGCACTGGCCTGACATTGCCTGGTATATGTTAGAGGAAAAGGTGCTGGTGATGAATTGATATCTTTTTCCTTCATGCTCTATTGTATTAATATATCACCTCTAATCATATAGCTGTTCAGTAGGGAGAATTTTGTTGTCCCTCTGTGGTTGCAGGGCTATACCTGACAGGTGTTGAAAATGGTGCCTTACTGGCTCACTATGTAGGCAATAATCTGTCCTCTTCTCTAACTTATCACAGCCTTAGTTATATGTTTTCTGTTACTGAGCTATCACTTTCAGTTGAGGGTGGGAAATAGGTAGAAAACCAGAAATATTGCAATTCCTGTTATTGCTTCAAGATTGTGTCATGGTGTGTTTTCTGTATTCTGCCTCAGAAGTGATTAGCTAGCTAGGAATTTGTCACCTTATTCTGTTCTAAAGTTTGGTGTTTGTATTTTCCCCTGCAGGATTCCCAGGGAATCTTTCTGTCAAGAAAGATGAGCAAGATGAAAAGACTGTACTCCTAAGTTGAACAAGATAGTTGTATTTGATCCAGTATGGTGTGTTCTCCTAACCGTGTCATCTGTGAAACTGTTTGCCTCTTTATCCTTTTTTTGTCTTAGTTGGCTTATTATTTTGGAAACAGCAGAGGCAAATGACATGAAATTTAGCTCCAGGATAGCTAGGGCCTATTTCGGTGTGTGTATAAAGCTGTGTGAGTAATGATGAAGAAGGTGATCTCCTGCCACCACCTTCTTTTCTCTTGTGCTTCATTCAGAAAGTGAATTACAGGGGCAAAGATTCTTATTGTGGCTTGCTGACATGTGTCTCCCTACATGTAAAGGTATCAGAGATCTGTTCCACTTTTTCCCCTTGCTTTATCTAGAAACAAAAAGGAAAAGGAGGATCCAATTCTCCTAAGAATAAGAGAAGGCAAAATCACGTTACTTCTCCCCTCATGGTGAGAAAGAGGTTTTGTTTTCTTCCAAGTATGTCTCCGGTTTGTCAACTAGTATTCTGTCATGATGGTACAAGATTTGCTGGTTTTGACCTTCTTCTCAACGATCTTTCGTGATTTTAGTTATGGTGCTTTCATTATTTTCAGATTTAGCTCTTTACATGTAGCATGGTGTTCATTATAAAATATTTTGTGAAAAGTGGACTTTGCTTTCCAAAAATCTTCTTTTTCTATAGCTTAAGGATTCTTCAGTAGGTACAGTGAGAGTTTTAAAATAGATAATATTATCTTTGTTTCTTAAAGCTTTATTCTGTAACATCTGTGGATGTGCACTTGTTTAACAGTAACCTTTGTTTTCATTCAACTGGAAAACAGAACTATGTTTAAAACTGTTTTAGTTAAATACCATTTTCCTTCTTTTAAACACCATTTTCCTTCTTCTAATTAGAGGCTGCAGACATCTGAGTTTTACTTTTATTTTTCTGCCAGCTCTAGGAACATAAACAGTCTTGGACTGCAAGATGAATATGTTACTATAAGTCTATAGGGGAGGAGAAGGAAAAAAACCCAAACCAAAACAGCCCCTTACAAACTGTGCACTCTTAAATTTGGTAGGTGTAACATAACAAATATCAACATGGCTACCTAAAAATTAGTAAAATTAGGCTGATTATTTGCTGTTTTGTGAGTAATTTCTGTTCAAACAGGTGTTGTTTCTATTTCAGTCCGGAACAGACAATACACATGGACAAAGCCCAAGTGTAAATGAGCTCCAGGTACATAATCTCCTCTGAGATCTGGCATTATTTAACAAATTAGCAAGAAGCAGTTCTAGTGAAACCTAATTTTTTATCTTAGAGTTACAGCTAACCGTGCTCATGTTCTGTCTTAGTAATATAGAAGTGTCTTTCATCCAAGTGTTCATTCAGGTAAATCATCCATTCTATGATACTCAACTAGAACTTTTTGAAATTACATATTCCATGTGTAACTTTTCTTCTAGTACTGAAGATCTCAAGTCTCAATGGCAGGACCTCTTCCCCTCTTATACAGAAGTATTGTCGACTGGGGCATCTGAGCATAGATCCCACCTCTGCTTGGGCAGTGATGGGGACTGCTCCCATGCAACTCTGTGGGAATTCAGTGAGCACAAAGTCCCTCATTCTAGGCAAAGAAACAGAACAAATTCCTGAAGAGCTCTGACAGCTGTTGAAAGAACTGAATTTTAGTTGCTCTGTAATATTTCAAGCCCATTTTAGAATAGATTTCTGTAGAACTTGGGGTTCCTTTCAGTTACATGGAAGAGGTTCAGCTCAAGCCAACAGAATTTCAACAGTGCTGCAAAATGAACAAGAAAGAATTGAACTTTGTGCTCATAAATCCATGTTCTGGATTTTAAGGGTTATTTTTGAGTTCTGTAGATCTAGCCATTTCTACTGTAAACATACCCCATTTGGAAGATGATGATGCTGATTTAATCAACTTAATAGGAGAACTATTCTGGCATTCAGTCTGAAAGAAATTGATGATCAACCTCTTATTAGGCTGATTATCCTAAAAGCTATAAAATAGGTTTGGATATTGAATAGTTTTGATTGGCTTGCAATAGCTTCTGTGACGTTAATCTGATATAACTACCTGTTTTCATTCTTTACAGTTTGTTGCTCTAATCAGATTAATGTACCCAAGAGAAGGTAGGAAAAAACCCTTTTTTCTTCCTGAATATTTGTATGATTTTGAACACTTGTGTCAGGAAATCTACTGTATCTGAATGCAGGAGTCTCCCGTGAACGTTTTCTAGGATATACAGACTCCAGAAAAATTTTGTTCTTTAACTTTTCATAAAATAATGGACAGGAAAGATTACTAAAGACCAGAAGACAGGAGCAATATAAGTCAAGTGATCTAAAAATCAAGATGACTCACAGTTTTCACTCTCTTCTCAAATTAACAAGCAAGGTAGCTGGGTTCAGGTTTTCTCTCTGCAGATTCATCTTGCATTTCTGTGTGTTTTATGTGAGCTACTTATAAGACTTCTAAATAATGACATCTTTCATCCCTGTTTCAATGGAAATGGAGAAGATGTGTTCTGTGTTACATTAGGAAAGGACGAGAATAATTACAACTGATTACAGGAAGGCTTAAGAGGTTCTAGAGATCCAATTAGACTTCACGTGGTCATCTGGCTTTAGGATTAGGAACCCTCTGTCAAGGAGAGTATCAGTACATCTCCCCACAGTAAAGAAGAGTGAAGCAAATACCAAAAGAAGCATCTGTACTGTACCTTGTTCAAGGTGTGTAAAACTGTGGATGGTGAAATTATAGCCTTATAGCTGTAGACATGTTGTTTGGTTTTGTCTTAGGTTTCCTCAGAACATCCAAACCATTGATGTTCATCAAACGAACCTTGAATAAAAGAGGTTGTTGTATACTTAACCAGTGGATTTTTACAGAGGCTGCTCAACACTCAAAGTACAGACATACTCAACTATTCTACAGCAGCAAAATTTCAAAATATCTCTACCTGAGAAAGAAACTATCATGGAATAACTGAAGTTGCCCGATGGAATTATTCCTCTCGTACATTTAAAACAAATCTCCTAAAGACTTCTGTTTTGAAGTTTCATTACTTGTAATTTTTGTTTAATTATCCCTGGGGGGAACTGTGAGAATTTTTACACTTTCAACTATGCTGAAGGTGGAAATACACTGAGAGATATGTTTTATGTGTATTCATATGACCTGTTTCAGCATTACAGCCTCTTTACTAGCCAAGTCCATTAAATGACCTTTTCCCAATGGCAATATGCAGACTTCCCAATAAAGCTGTGTAACCTAGTTTACTTTGTAGCTCAGAATGTGATGCTGAGATCTCAGGAGGAGAGATGTGCCACTTTCTTGCTATTTTGGGAAGCTGTAACTGGAGCATTTACCAGTTTGTAATACAAACATGCTAACATTCATGCTCCTCTTTAAAATTGTTCACCTATTTGCAATAACAGTGTGGGTGGCCTACTTAGATGGGCTTTTGCCTTTGGTTGTCTGGTCTTTATACGTCTTCCATTCTACTCCTTTGCTCTCTTTATCTGTTATGCTTGCTTTTAGTTTTCTCTCTTAGGATATGCATTTATATTGCATAGTCTGTGGTACGTCTCTGATTGTGTGGGGAATCAAATGAACAACAGAGAAAGACTATGTTGGTGAAAAGCCAGCATTAATAGGTCCCAAAGGATTACTAGGATTTATGACTATTTGCATTAGTATTAGAGTAAGTACTAAATATTGAGCAGTTAAGTAAATGAGAATTCTGTGACTTATCTAGGATGACTCATTGTTTGACTATAGTCTAAAACTAATTTTTCTGAAGATGAGTAAAAATTTTTTCAACCTTCACACAGTGCCTTTGCACATGTGTAAACAGAGGGCTAGCAGATGTATGGCACTGAGTATGTAACAAAAGCATGGACAATTTTGAGTGCTCATCTCAAAATGTGCCGGTATGTTATACTTCAGTGTATAGACTGTTATAAATAAGACTCCTGAAGATATTTACTTGTCCAGCTTTCTGAAGCTGCAAAATTATTTCAATTCATTGATGGATGATTCGAGGACAAGTATTACAAATCTACTAAATGAACTGGTAAGACTGTACAACTGAGTACAAAAGGGACTATTGACGAAGTATATAAGAATGTTGTTAGTCCTTTATTAGTCTGATGTGAAGTGACTTTCCCTAGAGGCTTTTCTGTATGTTCAGATTAGGGCACATCGTATGTTGACCTAGTCAGAATACTGTATGGTCTTGCTATATTTAAACTGTTTGCCATTTGAACATAATGCATGGGTAAGAGCCAAGAACACAGAACCAGAACATAACCAATGATCAGTCATTTAAACTACTAAAAGGTACTTCCCTAGCTTAAACATGTTATTTTACTGAGTATTCTGAATATTTTTTTTTACCTGCGCAACACTGGTGCAAATCAACACTCTCAGGATTCTAGATATAGGATCAGTTTTCCTGTTCTCAATTTATAAAAGTTTAAAAAGCTTTGTTTGGAATTTATCCCAGCAAATTTAAGCTGTTTAGAAGATGGGTGTCCAGCGTAGTTAGCTTAGTGACTAATAGTTCCCCAGAAGGCAAGGAGATGAATCAATGAGGATGAATCTATACTTTTCTATTGATTGCTCAGGCTATATGCTGGACTCCAGGCACCTAACTGTTAGGTGATTAGACTTGGGTAAGGAGGGTGCTACCATAATTAATTATTTTAATTTCTTTCTTAAGAACAATATTTTAGTAACTCTGGGGAAATAATTTTCAGAAACTGAGTTGCTGGTGACAATTTTATGCTGTTGGTTAAGAAATATATGCTTGCTTTTGTACTCTGTCCTATTAGTTTCTCTTTCTGTAAGACAGAACTTGTCTATGATCATTCCAGAGATGCTGAAAGGAAGAACAGAAAAATTATTAGGGGTAAAATATGATGGAATTTTAATATGCATTTTGCAGTCTGTGTGCATTTTGGGCAATCGCATCAGTTGATGGTGTCACTGCTGTTTTGTCTCTGACCTCACACTTTGAATGTCTCCATCTTGCCCTTCGTATGGAAGCAAGGTATGCTTCTTTTCTTCAGTCTGTGCAACAGCTGTTTTCTTAAGGGAACAGAAAATAATGGCTGGGCTGAAATTTTTGAGGCATGGGAAAAATGTATGTTAAACTATGGCTATTGAATAGGAAATTTTGAGATAAGCTTATTCTTCTATTCAGCTTGAAAACTCCATCTTTATTTTTAGCTGTGAAAAAAACATGGACATGTAAACAAGGCTTTGCTCCTGTTAGCAGTGAGACACAGACAAATTAAGAGTTACAAGTTAATATTGAGTTAAACCAGATACATATCTATTCGAAGATACAGCATAAAGATAATGAGCTGCAGTAGTCTTGTTATTGTAGTTCATAACATGGTTTCTGTTTTCCTCCAGAGCAATCAGTTTTACATCACACAGCAGTCAGCAGATAATCTGTCTACTAACAGTCATGTCCAAGAGATTCTTATTGTATTGCTGAATTGTGATAAAAGCCTCCTTGAGAATATTGGTTGAAGTGGTTTGTTGTTGTTGTTGTTCTTGTTTTTTCCTTCAAACACATGCCCAGGAAATACTGAATGTTCTTGAAACAGAACTGATGTCTTCATAAATCTGAGGTCACTTCGAAAAACTGATTCAAAGTGGTAAGGTCATTAGTCTTCCAAGCAGAAGCATCTTCAGGGGCATGCAAATTAAATGGAAGTAAGAGGCAAAACAATGAGTCAAGGAGAGGAATTGATAGTTAAGTGGAATGTTACTTGAGTGTACTTTGGCAAGGGTTGGGAGGAAGAGAAATGAAGAGATGGTCTAGTTATGCTCAAATGCATCAGCACTAAGACAGAAATGCAACATGTTACTCCCTGTAGCCAGACTTTTAAATAGGTTGGATGCCCTCCAGTAATTTAAATGAATCTTTAGCATGACTCATGACCAGCCTGAGGTTTGCCAGTTTCACTGCAGGGAATTCCTTCTATGTGAAGGTGACACTTTGTGGCCTGTATATTTTTTGATGTTGTGTGTCTCCTTGCCAAGTAATCATTTTAATAGAAAGATGTTAGTAATTTAATATCAGTTCTTATGCTTTATGTAAGATGATGGCAATCAGCAAAATGAATATGTGATGAAATGAAAAAGTGCAGCATTTGTAAAGTTTTTCTATTGTTATTTTTAAATCCCCGTGCATTTTACAGTGGAAAAAGTGAAAAGTGAGCTTCTACTATTTGGAATAAAATTTTGCAGCTACGGTTTTTCCAGTTACCGCTGCTGTTCATTCCTTTCGTGTGCTTCTTTGGCCTTAATTAACTATACGAATTTTGAGACAAGAATTATAAGTCCATTTTTATTCTACTGTGAATTAAATATCAATCGAGAATCCCATGTTTTGTAACTCCATAAAAACAAAGAGATGACTGGTTTTGGATCAACTGAAACTTTGAATCACTCTATTCAGTGTGAAACTATTAAAAAAAATTGTTTCAATAAAAAAAACAACCAAGCAACTTCTGCCCACCCCATCAAACCAAAACAAAACCCAAATTCCTGAATGTGCTGCTTCTTTTTCTATGTGCTTAATATGTACTAGTTATCAGGTTGAATTAAGTTTTTTCTGGTGATATAATGCATAGCCAGAAACACATTTCCTGATCTCAAATATTGCTTGGCTTGCAAATTGAGAGCACAGTTACAATAGCCTCAGCTTCTGGTCAAGAAGAGTGTAGGTCCATCTGAAATAGAGGCACCAAATCCTGGGAGCTAGCTTAACTTCAAGAATTTAAATACTGTATCTTTAATCTTTTTTTTCCCCTATAGTTCTAGACTTGTGTAGTTCCCTTACTTTCCAGTATTGCTAAAAGAGAAACATTATTGATTGATATGCATGCCCAGTCAGAAGCTCTTTCCATGACATATGCCAGTGGGAGAGACCAGATAATCCCCCATACATATTACATAGTAAAGCCTTTTTCATTCCTTAGTTAATAAGTTTCCTATGTAGCAACATCAACACTTTTTAAATGGGAACTACAACACTTTCAATGAGTTTGGACAATGGGTAGTGTCATTTTCCAAACAGCACAAAGATATATCCAGTGAGTTAACCTATGGTTCTGAAGCTGCATCTACTTCTGTAGACAGACTTCAGTTTATGGCTGTCTATATTCGGGCAGGTGATCTCAAGTTGTCCCTTACTTTTGGAATATTGTATCTATATTACAAAAATATTTTGGCTGAGCCCATCAACACTTTTGATAGTGAGTTTATTCAGTCAAGCAAAATATCAGAGCCATGTGGTTACACAACTTCTATCCTGTAAGTGGTTGCTGATGACAACATGGTTTGCAGCCAGGATGTGTGGATATGTCTGCAAAACACTGTAAAGACAACTAAGACTCAAAAGTGGTGGCCTTCTTGGTCTGTAGTTACCTCGGAGGATTCAGTTCCACTATAGGTCAGTATGCTTGGCTGTCAGGTTTTCATTATGTACATTCAAGTAGGTTTGACTTGCTTGATGTGACATCATCACAATATGTTCTCTGTAGAGTTATGCTTTGTCATCATTCAGAAATTGGTGCTAGCATTGAATTTTGTGAGCTTCCCAATTTTAATTCTTTAAAAAACAACCATTATTTTTAAATTTTGCTATTTTTCTACAGTTCTACATTAATTTCTACTTGATGTTTAGAGCTTCTAGAAACAAACTAGAGTCACTTGTATATACGAGTTTATATCAGCAGTTGTGAACTGCTCTTTTTTTATGATGAGATCTAAAGAAAGAATTGGTTTGACATGCACACACTACACTTAAATCTATACAGTTCTAAGGTATAATTAAAGTAACACTGTCTTTCTTTGGGGTTCTAATTTTTAACATGCTAATAAAAATATGTTCTAGCTTCTCATAAAAATATTTGATATAATCAGATATATGTAAATCAGGCTTTACATTTAGTGCCTGTTTCTGAGACAAGCTACTCAGAAGTTGTTTAATATTGCTAAAGAAGGAAAGCAAAATTTCTTTTTAGGTGGAAGATTATTTGGAAAACAGTACCCTGTTTTCTCAGACAATGGCATGAAAAGCAGGTTTTCTACATCAGTTTTCACAAAACACACTGTCTGCTCTATGAACTGTCAAAAGTTCATTGCTGCCATAATGACTGACAACAGAAGATTCATGACAGACCGCCTGGAGGTGTTGTTCACTAAAAACAAAAAAAATTTGTGGGCCACTAAATGGTGGACAAAATACATCATACCATAGACACTTGCATACTCCAATGAAGACTAAGGTTGTAGCTTTAGAGAGTGGGGGAAACAAAGATAACTTTCTTAACTTTGTTAACTTTGTTTAAGTTCACATTTAAGAACTGACATATACAGTCTTCTCTTGAAAAAAACCCATACTCAACAGCTTTAAAAATACAGTGATGTATTTAGTTGTCTCAATATGGATTTATGTACCTAGTTTTTAGGGTCGAAAATTTGTAGTTATTGGCCTCTGGGCTGTGGGAACTACAGTTCTTGACTGCTTGAGGGGTGCTGTTCTCAGCATTCTATTCAAGTTGTCTGTATTTTTCTTCTCAGTTTCATATATTTTTCTTAATTTTTTGAGCTGTTCTGTATAAATTCCTTCTATAAAACAGATGGCTGCACTTCAGTGGTGGATGAAGTGCTGCCTTATATATCTAATTTGTAACCTTAAATGAACAGAAGCTATTTTTTAAATTGCTGATTTTCATGAAAGCAGCCCAAATCAGTTCACTAACAGACTTTTCATAATAGTGTCATGCTTGAACCAAAATGGAAAGTCCTGAATTTTGGAAAAAAACCCCTAACTAGCGTACCATTTATATAGCCATCTGTTGTATCCAGGGTGGGGTCTATTTGTATATTCTCTCTTCTAGACTTTTGGTCTGATTTTTAATGGCTACACTTCTACCTTGTTCAGAAAGAAGTCACATAAATTTTCCCACTGTTTTATGAAAAACCGCATTACTACAAAAATTGTTTCACAGCATAATGCCTGCAGAGAAGTTACCTAAGAATTTCCTACTTTCTAAAAGTTGTTGTTCAAATTAGTCATGGCTCATAGAGTACTGAAAAATCACAAGAGAGAAGAAAGTTTATTTTCTTTCACCTATGTCTCTATTTTTGATAGCTCATGTAAGTTCAGTTTGGCTCAGCTTCTGGGCAGGGTGAAATAATTTACAAGACTATGAGACTGTAGGTTGATTATACAGCACCTGCAGATTTCTAGTCCTTACTCAATGAAATTAAATAAAACTGATCTAGTATAACCATATGCTGCTGTTTCAAACTCCTCCAAAAATACCAACAAATTAACTTTATACTGGTGGTGTTTTTGCTGGGTGGGGATTTGCTTATTACACTGCTATGAGCACAGATGTAAAAAGTTGAAGTGACTGTAAGAGTGTTGTACACCCCCGATGATTAGAAATGCAATGTATTTTTTGTCTGACATGGGTAAAATTTATGCTATGATAATTCACAAATCTCATATTGAAGTCTGCAGGACTGCAGCTTGAGCACTTAGTTGGGAACTTTTTCTATTTAAAAGCTTAGCTGAATTCTGTAGCTGATAATTGTTCAACTGCAGATCAGAATGCAAAGGAGATACAAACGTGGCAAATTATTATTAATTTTCGTGTTCTGATAGAAAAAGAGTGACTAGTGAGATTGACAGAAGTATTATGCATACTTATTCTGTGGAGAACCTACTCTTCCCTCAGCAAGATTTTATTGCAAATTTCCTGTGTTTCTAATCAAACAGCTTATAATTTACAGTGTAGTTTATATATATATACGCACATACACAGTGCTATACTTGTGTATATACACACAGATATATATATATGTATGTAGCTCTTACGTTCTATTCTCCCTCTTAGAAGAAAAGTATTTTTTTCATATGCTGACTGCTGGTTAAAAAAGCATTCACTAAGAAGAGATGGAGATGGAAAATTCTAGTAAAGATAGCTAAAAAGAGTCAAGTAAGGAAAAATGCCTTCAGAGTGGCAGATCCTGAGTCATGTGATTATGTCAACAAGGAACTATATTCAAAATATGGGGTTACAGAAGCTGATGGTAAAAGATGGATCACAAGAACTCCTCAGATATGCTTCCAATGAACTCAAACTTAGATACAGCCAGAATTAGGTGGACCTTGTTTTAAAGGCTCGTTCAGTTCCCTCTGTTCTTGCTTCCTTTCTCATCCCACCCCTAAACTTAAGGGATAATGCATTTATCTTGGTTTGAGGAAGAGAAAGGGGTTTGCCTGTTTGACATAAAAGTCACCAGTGTTTTGAATAAGGGTTTAGTCAAAATGGATACTAATTGAAGTTTTTGGAGTGTACTACTTCTGCAGATCTTAAGATTCTGCATACTATTGCCATCTTTCTGTAAAGCCTTAAGCACAGCCTCAGGGAGTCTACTTAGGTGCAAAATAGATAAAGGTAAACATTTTTATTATCATATTAAAAAAACACAAAAAAACTCAAACAAAAAATCAAAACCCAAAAAACCAAACACCACCCTCACCCCCAAAATTTGGATGTGCTTACAGTCTTTCCTATTGTTTCTTCTGTTGAATATGTGCTTAATCTGGCAGAGCAGGGAAATTTTTTCAACAGCCCCAGGAAGAACTACAACTATGTAATAGCTATATGTGGAAAACAGAACAGCAAGTGCCTATGGTGTCCTGACAAGTCACTGGGTTTATATGATTATAAAAAGTTATAATTCATTGCTTCATATATCCCTGAGGAAAGGGTATTTCTATTACTGTAGTTACAAAGAAAGGTTACAGAAATATGGCTATCAGAGAACACTTGCCACTTTGATGGTTTCCTAACTCTTTGTACTCTGAATAAAACAGTGGTGCTTTATAAATAGTAACTTGGGTCAGGTTTAGCATTGCTTCCAACAGTGTATCTCAAAATTACCTAATATTTCTAAGATGTCTACAGAGTAGTGTCATCAGAAGGCTGAAATACAGGTTAAGCTGAAATCTTGGGAAGAGAAGGTCAGTTGTGAATGTTTCATATTTTGAAATCCTGATAGTTTTCCATCTGCTGATTATAATGGAGCAGGGAATAAAAATTAAATTTTTATTATCTTATTTTGGTATAAATTTTTGGATATATTCCTTATGTTCTCATCCTTTGTGTTTCATAGCCTGTACAACCTCCCTACAGAGAATGACAGAAAATGAAGGCATTTCAAAGGCTGATTTACCAATATGTAAATGAAATTCCTTTTTAGTTACAATATCTAATGTTTCTAAGGCATTTCTAAATGATATAGTTTAGCATGTCACACAATTAACTTCTTGGAAGCCCTTTTCCCCAAAATAGTTAAGATGATCCTCTGAATTGTCATAATTCCTTGCATGTTGGACTGTTTCAATTTTCTTCTTATCTAATTGCTAATCAGTTATGACATTCTTCTTGGCAGGGTATGGATTTTATTGACTATTAATGGCCTATCCTACTGTAAATAATATAAGAAGACACATCCGATAAGCATGCATTTTAAAAGTCAATATCTAATAAAAATTAAGTTTTCAAAAAGATTATTCTTCTTGGACAAATATTAGCTTTTTACTGTTATGTCAGCTCATTAGAGTGATGGAAAATACCCACTATTGATATAGGGATAATTCCTTTACCAAAATGAAAATAGACTTCTTGAACTGTTCTACTATTCTCTAAGCAGTTATTTTGGTCAGCATCTAAGAAGGAATATTGGCAAAAGAAAACTTTTGGTCTCCAAATAGATAAAAAGTTCAATAAATAGTAGTAAATGAGCTGTTTTTAAATCATTATGTAAAACATAGAAAGGAATTGTTCAGAAAACTGAGGTTCTGTTAGGTACAGTGAATAAAGCAAGGAATTTAGATACACACACATGAATAAGTATTCCCTGAAATTATAACAAAATATGATATTAAACCCTAAGCTCTGAGAGTTATTGTAAAAATAATTAGGCCAGACTTCAAGAATATTTTGGTTATTCTTGGAGGTACGAAATATATGCATGCAGTGCAGTCTTCCTGTGGAAATTGCATCAATGCAGATGCATCAGAGAGGGAATAATTCTCTTGGAAGTCTGGTTTCTGACCTGTCTTATTGTAGATCTGTCACAATGCAAAGACTTAGGCTTTTAGTTTGCATTAAGGTAATACTGAAAATTCATAGAAACAGAAGAATTTTCTGGGTTTTTTGCTCACTGCAGGAAAGACAATGATTATGTCTGTGGAGGAGAGGTTGAAAGAGGGAGGAATTGCAGTGCTGTTTGAGGCTGAGGAAGTGACAAGAGTGGAAGAAGGTGTGTAAGGTAAGTCAAGTCTGCACAGACAAAACCTTTTATGCCTGGTTGGTTTAGGTTTTGTTTTTGATATGGAACATGTGATACTCTATCTTTGCAAACATGACTTGTATGTGTTTTCTCCCAAAGCTGGTCGAGTCATCTGGCCTACAAGGAGACAAAAATGTTTCCTAATAAAAATATAATACATTATTTATATAAATAATTCATTACTAAAAGACAATTTTCATAATTTCATCATAATGCTTCAAGTTATTATTGGAATACAAGACCTGTAGATCTGTGCTCATATGAAGATGAACAGTTTCAGAAACTGTTCTGGAAAGCAAGGTATCCTTACTCTTAAGTGTACAGCCAGAAAAATAGGTGAATAGTAGTTAAACACAAGATCAAGATTTTTGAAAGTGTGTCCTATGTTTTTAAGAAGTAACCAATATTCAACCAGGAGACTATTCTATAGGCACTATGGGAAATATTTGAAACTTGTATTGTTACTAGCTTAATACTAATTTTACTAATGGTGTTTTCTAAGGATTTTCTGTCTTTCACAGATGTCTGTCTAAGGTTATCTCCCTTCTATGTGTAATTATTATTCTGCAATGTCTGAAGTAAGAAAGATGCCAGTTATTCCCAGATATAGACTGGGAATCTGTTTGAAATTGAAATTATCTTTGTAGTTTTTTGAGGTTTTTTTCTCGAATGACTTGCAATTCATGGCAAATATGCCATTTTTACTGAGTAGCCAATATATACTATGCTACCTTATGAAGGCTTTGAATGCCTGAGAGTTATTTGGTATAAGTCCTAGTGCCTTTCTTTTCTTTTCCTTGTAGAAACAGTAAAATAGATGCGGCCCAGAAACAAACAACCAAAAAGGGGGAAAATTCTGCTTGCTCTGATTACTTTGTAGTCTCATAATAGCAGAGATGGAATTTAGACTTTAAATTTTTTTCTGCCCACTGGAAATCGTTATTGGTGTAGTATTTTATTTCCTAACTCTTGGAAGGTTTCTGCATGTGTATAAGTGTGTGAAAAAGATTGTACTGAATTTTTCTTTTGGGTACCATGCATTTATCATTACTTCCTAGGGATCGTTCTTTTCAAATGAGTGGTGCTTGTTGCATAGTAGTGCCAAAGCCAGCAGTGGCCATGTCTCAAAAGATGTACTTCATCTTTATAGCGCTGATCTTTTTATACATCAGTAGAAGAGTCTGAAAGGATGTAAAACTGCACTAGGCAAAAGAATGGGTTTTGCACTGATTATCATGATTTGATAATCAAGGAACCGGTTGCCTGAAGTCAAGTGGCACATGATGTGTCATAGGGCAATTTCAATTATTCATGCTATTGTGGGAGGCATATTACCATGTCTACAGCTCCTGCTTGTACAGTGTCAAATCTCTGCTTCTGACTTTGTTTCTTAGAAGTAACTTTGAAGATGAAAGTCAAATCATTGCATACAAAATTGAACTATCATGTAACTAGGGGGTTATGCTCATATAAAAAAATACAACAATCTTTGAGATACTGCTGGAGGACTTGGTTTGAAATGACAGCTCATCATACCAGCATGTCTCAGAAACCCATGCACAGTAAGCAAGTGAACAGGATGGCTTACTCAGAATGTGCTGTAACCCAGTACTTAAAACAGAGCATGGTGATGTGTGTATGGGTGTCTTAACTGTTGTGTCCCCAAGACCAGTCTCTGTAAGCTGTGCAGGTCATCTGAGAAATCAGTCTATCTTGGTAGGAACTCCACACTCTGTTCCCAACAGCCAAGCTGCTGATCCTGAAAAAACTGAAGAGTGGGTATAAACTGACAGAAACAAATTAGATGAGACCACTCAAATCTGTAAGGGTAAAGTCCTCTTTGAATTTGGCAGTGTATATTAGAGAATCAGATTAGGAGCCTGATCCATTTCAGGACAAGATGTAGCTGCCTACTCATCTCTCAGCAGTCTTATCTTCCTCTTCCCTTCATTGTTTCTTCTAAAATATTGTGTGAGAAGAAGGGAGCAAAAACATATTTTCAGAGTCTCCCAGCCCAGGTAAGCAGAGGACATGACTGAAAATCATGATATGGATAAAAACTTCTATTCCTTCAAGTTTTCCTGTCTGTCTGTTCTCATGTAATAATGTAATGGCAGATGTATTGCATTTGAATGATTCTAAAAATTGAAGCAGTTGCCACTGTCTTGTGCAGTCTTCCTTCTCTTTTTCATTTAATCTGATTTCTTGCTCTTTTCTTTAATAGCCCAACCTCTTAACTTTCTAGTGAATACTACTTCAGGCTCCCTTGCTTCTTCCTTTTGATTTTCTTCTCCTGCTGGGATGTGTTTTATTTCTGGCTTTTGTGACAGTCTCAGTGCTCTGTGTCAACAGTTTAAAATAAAATAAATTAAAAATATGCATTTTCAGCTGTTTGGAAAACAGATTGTCTTTTGTGCACAGCTGTCATTTCTGTTTGGAGCTTCTAAATACTACAGACTAACAAATATTAATATAAATATTATGCAATAGATAACATTAGATATTATTATATGCTTTCCTGGGTTTGTTTTAAAAATAGGAATTTTAGTTGCTGTAATCTGGAAAATCCTAGAGGAAAACATGCTGTTTAAAGCAAGTAATTTTAGTAAAAATTGAATATGTCTTAGTTTTTCAGATAAATCAGAATGCCAGATAGTGACTCAAAGTTTCCTTAAAGTTCTAGACAAAGGAACTAACTCGGTTCCATACAATGACAAAGATGGAGAAAAATACAAAATATTATTACCTTAAAAGAAAAGGCCAATAAAAATACTTAGCAATTAAAAGTTCCTTTGGAAGAAGAGAGATACTGTAATTAAGTAGGAAAATAGCATTTTATAATCAAGAGGGTCAGATAAGTTTAGATGCCTGTAAGCCCGATTAAACTATAACCTTCAAGTTTAGGCTGGGCCATGGCAGGTGTGTAGCTGCATTGATCACAAAGTGGGGATAGACATTCTCAAGTTTTAGTTTTTAAGAAAAAATGAAGGAAATTTTGGAAATTTGGAAGAAACCATGAAAGCAGAAAGTTTTGTAAGAGAACTGGTTTGATCTTTGTTTGACATGCAAGGAGGTACTGGTATTAAAAAGTATGGTTACTGTGGGGAAATTAGCTGATTTTTTTTCATAAAGTGACTGCTGTGATACCTTTTCAGTAATTTCTTTGACAATCTTATTCTGATTATTGAATGTTGCATCAAATTAAACATCTGAAAACAAAGGATTGGCCATTCACTGTAAGCAAATTGGGACGCTGTCAGGGTAGCATGGAAAGAAACATCTACAGCAGTACATCTGAAGCTAAATCTTTTGGTATTTTTTGAAACTTGAAGGAAATTATTTAAGGAATTTATGAATCCAGGCCCGTCTCAATAAATAGATTTTTCTACTACAGGTTTGCTATTTATTATTTTTAAATTTTAGTGAAGGTCAGTAAGAGAAGGATTTCAGGAAATAAACACCCAAAGAAAAAAAGACCAGAAATCCTAGAAGTCTTCAAGGTGTAATGGAAAATATTTATTTTTTAAAAACCCAAAAAAAACCCTGAAAAAAAAGGCTGGTAATTTGCACATCAGATTAGAAATAACCACAATAGATCAGGCATATAATTAGGCTTTTGTATTTACAAAGTACAAAATACAAAATTATTTTTGAAAATGTAAGGCAGTGATGAAAATAAATAAATCCAAAATTATTCAAATTATGCAAATCCCATGAGCAATACCCACTGAAAACTGCACTTTTGCATACATAATCTGCTTTGCTTGGAACCTATTCTCTCTTTTCTCAGTTTATGAAGGGGTTTTATTATTTTAAGAATTTTTAAGAGTTGGTCTTTCAGAGCATATTATGGAGAAAAAAGACAGAGATATCCATACATAACTCATGTATTTTTTCTTCTTTATTAGTATTATCATGTTCTTCTGTTTTGATATGTTTCATCTTTATGATGAGCTGAAAGTATTGTTAGGAGTGTTTGATTTCAGAGCAGCTGAAATCAATACTCAGCATATAGAAGATGCAATTGTATGAGACTTCTGGGAAACTGAAGCTTTTCTAGATATTAATAGAAGGGAAGTGCTACTGCACAGTAGCTGGTAATTACCTTTTCAAGAGCTGTGATTTTCTCTGTTTGAATCCTAGCTTTTCTTTGGCATAAGGCCTCTTTACCATCACAATAGTTCCTATCCTCATACAGAAATGATTAATTGACTTAAATTTGGAGAAGCATTTGGAATAATTTTCTAAAAATTACATAAACATCTGGAAGGAGTTGAAGCTGGTTTGTGAACTTGGTTGTCTTTCTCAGCTTGTATGTTATGGACTGCTGGCCAATGGGCTCTTGGAAATGGTAATTTTTGGCACATTGATGTTCGCTGAAGGAAAGCTATAAATCAATGGGAGAAGAGCATGCTCTTAATTTACTCTGCTTTCTTGCTCTTATCCTCTCTTCAACAGCCAAGTTAAAATTATTGGAACGTAAAGTAACTTTCAAAACCACTGTTCAGCTAAGAGAGAGTAACAGTAGCCTGTATGTTCTTCATATACTTTCAAGATTTTTTTTCCCCGTGATGATTTTACAAAAAAGAAAAAAAATCACTAAGTGTCACATTCTTTAAAAGTGATTTAGTAGACAATGAGAAGAAGAGACTTTTACCATGTTAAAGCTCCAAGTAACTGAGGAAGTCCACATACCTGGAACTTCACACATTTGTAAAACCCAAACTATTTTTTTAATTTCTTAAGATTAGTGTGATAGTTTTCATGGGGTTTTTTTTCAAGCTGACAAGTAAATCCATTTGTCTTAACCTTTACAGAGAAGCTATATCACCTATGGCTGGGGAAAATTTTAGTCATCTATCAAGTTGAATAGAATAGAATAGAAAAAAAAGGAAAAATAGTGTCAAAATCACACAAAAGAACTAGAAATTGGCAATTTATCAGTTCTGACAGATATGAACTGGTATGTTAACATGTGAGCTGGTGCATTAACATGGCATCTGTAAATCATCTCCTCCAAGTTAATCCCTGTGTCAGACAGAGTATTCACAGAAAAGCAGTACTGTTTTCCTCTAAACAGAGAAGAACTCCCCATATGTTTACCAGAAGGTGGTTTTTTTACCCTATAAAAGAAGATGACAGAAAATTGTTATGTCTCTAACAATTTGGTGACAAAAGTGTTTCACAGTCAGGTGTTAATGAGAGCAACACTGTGTTGGAAATGAGTATATTTTACATAACAATGTAATTTTATCGTAAAAGGATAATAATTAAAAATGCTTTTGGGATCTCATCTAAAACAACCATGCACAAAATTTAGACAAATTTCATCTATCTGTTCTGGGAAAATGAGAAGTTGATTTGCAATTTTTAGCAACTATGCTGTCTAGTAATCCAAATTCCTTTCAAGCTATTGCATGGTAAATACTGAACTATTACCTATTTCTTACTTCTATAAAAATGAGTGTGCTGTTTTCTCATTGCTTATCACATTATTCTAAGGTTGAGTAGAATTTATGCTTACAAATTTGTTTCTTGGTTTTAGAGCTATTTGACATTTTTCCCCTTGATTCATCAATATGAACATAATTCAGTTACAATTGAGCAATAAAATGCTGTTATGAAGAGTATTCTGACTGAAATAACACTGTAAGTTAGCTCAGTTTTCAATCATTTCACCCTCCTTTTCAATCTGTTTGCTAGTCTAAAAATGTACTCTCTGACTTCAGTTATTTTATAACTACACTTGGGATTTTTTTTGCGACAATTCTCATATCTCTTGGGTCACTACAGATGGAAAGTTAGGGAAATTGTTCTTAAGCCAGGTGCATTTCTGATGAAATCTGTAATGATATTTGGAACACGAGAATATCTGTTTCATTAAGTTATCTGGTTAAGGACTGTGGAGTATAACAGGAATAACGAGTAACCACGAAAGTGATAAGTATACAGATACAAAAATCTAACAAATAGATGACAACAGAGGAAAGAATAAACATCAAACTTTTCAGCTACTAACTGATAATCCATTAATATACACCAGAGTTTTATAAGGCTGAATTTGGTGAGATCTTATTTTCATGTCAAAGATCAGTACTGAAAACCATCAATATGTCCAATCCAAGTGACTCACGAGGAAAAGTCTAAATCAGAACTAAAAGAAGTGGAGGGGCAAAACAGAAGCATGCAACAGAATGGCACAGGTCAACGACACCATCAACTACAGGCCCACTGATGCCTTCCCAAGGATTATATGTTCTATGTTGTGGTAACGTGGTTAAACTGGGTGAACAGGGTCTTGTAAGAACTCAGACTATTTCAAGTAAATAATACATCTTACAAGGGTGCTATTTTTTTCAGCTGTCAACCACAGCTGTACATGGTGGGACAAGGAAGTACCGTTTGTCTGTGTGGGTGCAGGTCCATTGTTTAGTGTGAAGGATGACTGGCACAGGCTGCCTGGGGACTTTGTGCAGTTTCCTCCTTGGAGATATTCAAAAGCCATCTGGATATGGACAACTGGCTGTAGGGAGCCCTGCTAGAGCAGGAAGTTTGGACCCAATGACCTTCAGTGGTCTCCTCCAACCTCAGACATTTAGTGATGATTCACTGTGTTGAAGCTGCAGTTGCCAGTAACTCTGGTAAACAGAATTCTCTCTAGTTTAAGAATATGCAGAGTCTGAAGCATTGACGTGTGAATATTGACAGCAAATGCCACGTTTAATCTTAACCAAGTCCTGTACTGCCTTCAACTCCAGTTATCCAGGCACATTTCAAATGTCTTGCTTACTCTTAATTCTTAGGGGAAAAAGTTGGGGTTTTATTAAAATTTATGTTACGTTGTTGGTGGCTTATGTTTGTATTGGCTGTGACATGTGCTATGCTTAAAGGTAAACCCAAAGGAATGTGCCTCTTTTTTTTTTTTTTTTTTTTTTTTTTTTCCATGGAAAATAGTGAGGTTTTTGAACTGAACAACTTTGCTCTAAAGACAGTGGCTGTGGTATCTTACTCCTTTTCTCATTCTTTTGAAGCCCTAGCTTGTTTGATTTCTCTAACCAGTGTGGTTTAGGAGGCTATATCCAATTTACTGTAGTAACTTGAAAACATGTAGGGGTAAATTAAATCAGACATAGCGTTTAAGTTCTCAGGGACACATGAACAAGCTCTGAGTTCATGGCTTAAGTAGCCTTCACAGAACCTTTAACTTTCATGGAATATTTTGAGTTGGAAAGGACCTACAAGGATCACAAAAGAAGCAATTCAGAAAGAGATTTTCCTACTTTTATTGTGCGATTTTACCTCCTATCTGTACCTTTTAATGGGACTTAGCATGGTGCATTTGTCTGATACAACCATTTCTGCAACAGAACACTAAACATGTGACTGCACAATGAATCCAGCTGATGTGGAATCTTCTTGGATCTGTTGTGAGTCCACAGGGCACATGGAAGCTTGATCAGCAAGATCCAGGGGTGCACTGGGATCATAGCATATGAATAACAGATTTTTCTCAGTAATCCAATGCATCTTTATTATGTCAGGTTTACAGAGATGAGTATGGAAAATTAAAGCATCTATTCAGTATGAGTTAGTTCTGCTCCCGGATTTTGTTGGGGCAGTTAGGGGATGATAACGCTGATAAGGAAAATTTTTCACCTCCTCCTTATTGAAAGGAGAGATTAACAATATTTTTTATTTTCCTTCATTGTTGCAAAGTTTCTGGTCAGAAGTTCTGAATTAGCTTTAACTCAAATTAATGTGTGAATGGCTGTACTGAGCTCATTACAGAAAGCACTTAAACTCTCTGTCAAACCACCTGCATTGTTCTGTGAAGGCAGACAGATATTGATTTGCACATTCAGTAATTCCTCTGAGATGTGTGGTAGCTAAGGAGTGCTGGATGTTGCTATGGTCTCTCTTTTTTACTTTAATTAAAACATGATGTTGGCCGAGCGAATCTTTAAAATATGTTCTGTTCTCTTGTATTTCTTCCTAGTGATGAACTGGCTATGGAATTCTTTTTCTTGCAGTTGATGGCTTCTGAACAATCATTGACATGTATGGCAGTAAGCCAGGCAGTGGTTCCTTACTTATTACTTTTCTTTCTTTTCTGTTAATAGGCCCCAAATCAAGCTTTGTCTTTGAGGCAGGCTAAGCCGTACCCATTTCCATTGGCTATATTTGCAGCCATTGTAAGCAAAGGAACATGACATTGAGCTTCCTTTGTAAGTATTTTTCACTTTTTCACTCAGCAATTGTTCCTTGCCGAGATTCTTCCTATAGGAAAGCATATGTTACCTTCTTGACATTTAAGGACTTGCTCTGCCATTTATTTCTCTAAACATGTTAACCCCTTTTTCAGTGAACACTTAGTGGAAAAATTAGAAATCAATACTCTCATCTTACTTAAACCTTTGGAAGTTCGTACCCTAACTAATGTAGTTAATGGGTTTCACTTAATGGGGTTAACACAGGTAAGAGAGGTCAGAGTACTGTGCAAGAAATACTGAGCAAGTTATCACCATTCTTATAAAATAATCTTAGAATCATTGGATGTTTTGGATTGGAAGGCACCTTAAAGATCACATAATTCCAACCAAAACATACAAACTAAAATCCAGCAATTGACCCCATAACTCAGATGATTTTCTTTATATGCTGGGTTTTTTTGTATAAATGGTCTTAAAATTCAAATTAAATTCTTACCTTAATTTAGCTGCAGTATATACTTGCAATATGGACTTATTATAACTTAAATTATATATATGTAACACAAACACTCTCAGATCAGAACGCATAGAAATAAAATGAAGTATTCTTTGCCACAGTACATTTAGAAGTTTACTTTCCTTATTGTTTTCTCTTTCAGTTTGTAATTGTTTTATTTACACTTTTAAAAGGACAGTCTGCTTATAATTGAGAGATGTATTGCTATTCTCTAAGCTCCAGATAAAGGTCCTATTTCTAGTTCTTTGTTAGTGTAGAGTGAGGCTCTTGAGTCTCAATTCTGCAAAGGCTTGCATGTATTTAAATTCTTGATCTGCTCACATTAAAATCATTAAATGAGTAAAGTTACTTCCATGAGCATACCTAAAGAGATGATAGTGTTATCTGCAATCACATTAAGCTATGTGGAAATTTATAGAACAGTGCAATAATAGTGTTGTAATTATGATCTATAATTATTATGAAATTACATGTAGCTGTACTATTCTACCTCAAC
Source organism: Neopelma chrysocephalum (assembly GCF_003984885.1). Lineage (NCBI taxonomy): Eukaryota > Metazoa > Chordata > Aves > Passeriformes > Pipridae > Neopelma > Neopelma chrysocephalum. The sequence goes on along the minus strand of NW_020897731.1, from coordinate 13,873,847 downwards.
TGCTACCCTATAATCTGAGTTTTTCATATGAGAGCAGAAGGCCCCTCCCACTGGCTGTCACTAATATTTCTGCAAAGACAGTTCACAGGGCAAGAGAGAAATTAATGCTACTGATTACCAAATTGATTAGAAGGTCTAATCATCTTCCAAGACAATAATATGAAATAATTAGTGTCAGGGGGTGCCCTGCTTCTGAGCAGCCGTAATTTACAAAATGATGGCCTTCAAAGTTCTGAGGAAGTTTTATTATGACAGTTTTGTCACTGTTTATAGTACTTGCTCTTTCCGTCTATTCTGGATGAGAATACAAGAAACAGATACCTCATAGCTGAGTTCGGTGTCATTAAAATTCTTCTATCTTAGCACATTATCTTTGGGTCTTTGCAGTACAGAATGATGGTCATGGCTCGTCACAGTGTTATGTATCAGAGCTCTTCACAGAGCAAAAGGCTTTTCATTCAACGAACGAACTTTCTTCTGAATGCCAGCTTTTGATGAGCAACCCAGGTTGGCAATTGGTATCTGTTCAAACTTTCGCATCAATCAGATCCCAAGCAGTTATTTTAATCAAAAGTAGAACATATTGCCCAAATGAGCCAAAGCTATTTCTAGAAGTAAAAGTAGCAACACTAAGCACTGAGTGTACAATAATTTGCTTTATACTACTTGATGGATTATGATTATAGACTTGGTGCAGTAGCTGAACAGCAGCTGCTAGTGCTGTGGTCTCGTGGATTTTTCCCGCAGTTTAAATATAATAAATGTGTCTGTGTGGGAAACATAAGAATTAAGATTCCAGAAGTATCCATTCAATTTCAACCAGTTTTACACCTGGTCTTGTTTTATTTCCTTTATCATTAGTTATCCAATTTCTCTTTTTCTCGTGTTAGGGTCATCTGCATTGTGAGGCATCAGAAAGATTTTGATGCACTTGACTGCCCACCAGGCTGAGATACATGCCAAATTACTGGCCTTTGTGAGCTCTGATAGTTGATAGTGATGGGTACAGACCTGCACAAGTCACAGTAACAGGTTTTGGCAGGTTCTGTGAATTGTTTGTTTTTCTTAAGTTTTATTCTTGTCACTATTGCCTAAGGCACTGTGAGCAGAGTGACAAAACAGGCAGCGCAGCTCCATTAATGAGCTACCTGTGCTGTTCATACAGGAGAACAATCAGCCTTCTTTTATTTCCCCGGTACATTAAATTAAGGTTGACAATGCATTCATAACTGCTTCCAAGGCATGATGCATAGGCTTAGTCTGCAGTCCTCTTAATTGCATCTATACCTGTATGCTTATAAAATAGCCTGCTTGCACCTGCTGAAGACACAGCCAGACCGATTTGGAACCATGCAGGTACAAAAGCAATGATTAGTGTACCCAATATATTTTGCATAACATCAACACACAATCCAACACCAAACTAAGCAGAGCAGTTGATACGCTGGAGGGAAGGAATGACATCCAGAGGGAAGTTTACAAGCTGGAGAAGTGGGATAATGTGAAAAATTCATGAAGTTCAACAAGGCCAAGTGCAAGGTCATATACCTGGGTCAATGCAATCCACAATATAGAGAACGGTTGATGAATGGAATGAGAGCAACCCTGTGGAGAAGGACTCAGGGACATGACCTGGCAATGTGCATTTACAACCCAGAAAGCCAACTGCACCCTGAGCTGCACCGAGATAAGTGTGACCAGCAGGTCGAGGAAAGCAATTCTGACCCTTTACTCTTTGAGACCCCACCTGGAGAACTGTGACCAGCTCTTGGGCCACTAGAACAAGAAAGACATGAACCTGTTGGAGTGGGTCCAGAGGAGGATCACGAAAATGATCAAAATGCTGGAACTCTCCTCCTGTGGACAAACGCTGAGAGAGATAGGGTTTGTTTGGCCTGAGGAAGAGACCTTATTGCATCCTTTTAATCATTAAAGGGGGCTTATAAGAAAGATGGAGCAAGACTTTTCACCAGGGCCTGTAGTGACATGACAAGGGCAGCAGTTGTAAACTAAAAGAGGAGAGATTTAGATTGGCTGTAGGGAAGTAATTCTTTATGAACAGGGTGTTAAGATACTGGAACAGGTTGCCCAGAAAAGCTATGAGTGCCTCATTCTTGGAAGTGTTCAAGGCCAGGTTGGATGGGGCTCTGAGTAACCTGGTCTAGTGAAGGTGTTCCTGCTCATGGCAGAGTGGTTGAACTAGAGGATCTTTAAGAGTCCCTTCCAACCCAAATCATTCTATGATTCTATAACCTCTTTTTCTACATTCAAAGAAATTGTTTTTTACTTGTTATGTTACATTCTTTAACTGGGTATCTTATGTAGCTAGCTTTACTTAGAAACTTCCTTGTAGGGGCAGATTTCAGCATTCAAACCCAGTAGACAAATTGAAAAAGTGGAGTGGAAAACATGGGTGACATGGGTAAGCTTAGATATGGTGTTCAGGGAAATCAGACAATTTTATCTGCATTAAATTTGTGTTTTGAGTAACCTCATTGCATCAGGCTCTCTGCTTTTGTGTAACAAGAAATCATTTGTTCTAAGGCACACGGAGATAATACACCCCAGCGAGTGTAGCTGCAGCTGCAGTTGTTCTGCCAGACCCTCCATGCCAGAAGCTGCAGAGCTGTTGGAGATAACTGGGTACAAGTCAGTGTAGGTCCACTTGCAGTCCACCTGAATTCCTTGATCTGGTACCTGAGTTAACAAGCCATGACTAGCTATAACTCATTAGTTGTGAGTTGCAAAGTTGAGTTTACCTAATTAGACTGCATTAAGAAATGAGGTTTGAATTGGGTGCTATGGTGCATTCTGTAAATTTGTTTGTGTTGATCTCAGTTTCTATGTGGGCTTTTGGGTGGTTTGTTTTGTTTTGTTTGTGTGGTTGGGTTTTTTTTTCCTCCCCTCCCCCCATGCTTCATTATCTATTAAATTCCATTAATGGCTAAATCTAGACATAGAAATTGTGAACTTTCCACCCCTACTGTGTTTTGTAAAGAAACAGGAAAAAAACCCTAAATCTCTGTCTGTGTGAGTCAAACTAGGTAGCTTTCCCCTTAATTATTCGCTCGTTGCCGTGCAGAAGTGGAAGAAACAGTAACACTATCAGCAGCAAATGTGTTACATTGAGAGATCTCCAACTTTATCTTGAGTCAACTGTGTGTGGGGGAGCCCCATGACAGAGCAGTAAACTCTGTTTCTTCTGTTCTCCTCTTGATTCTTGCCAGCCATGGTGGCTTCCCTGACCTGTATTCAGTGAATGTAAGATCTCTGTGTACACACCTCCTCTCAGTCCTGATGGAAATGCATCACTTCATGTTGTCCATGGCATCCTTGGAGCTTCTCAGTAGACCAAAAGGGGAAGAGAGTATTCAACACACTGTTTTGTGAAGGAATAGTCTCATCTGATTAGGTCAGGTGTTGGCTCCTAGACACATTCTATTTGCTTTTAATATAGATGGAAACAAATGTATATTAAGAGGTTTTGGTTGTTTAAATGCAATAGGGAGAATAGAAACAACACATTTTAAAAAGTTAGATGAATGGTCTATTAAGAGTCTCATGGAAACCTGGAATACCTGTGGTGGTGGGAAAGTAACATAGTGGCAGTCAGTTATGGCTTTTTCCCGTCCCTCTGGCAAAAAGTAGGTAGAGGCTGTCCCTGAGAAATCAACTTAAAGTAAATGTGATGGTACAGTTTTACAGAAAATTTCACAGAAATAGGAATGTGGGGGACATCAAGTGTTGTTATATTCACTTATGGCATATTTAAACAAGCTTTCTGAACAAAATCTGCCTTTACCTGTGGAAGAAACTTTTTTGTGGGACTAAGCGGTTGAGTAGGGCAGTCTTAGAGTTGTGTAAGGACCTACATCTTTGGTACTGTCTAGTAAATGTTATAATGGCAGAGTAAGCAGGTTCTGTCTTTGTGACTGTGAGTGATGGGCTTTGTTGCATTTGAAGCATAGATTCATAGAATCGTTAAGCTTGGAAAAGACCTCTAAGATCATCGAGTCCAACCTTGAGAGGTGATTATCTACAAAGTGCTCACTTGGCTTTGTAAAGGTGTCAATGTAACAGTTGCAAATGTGATTGATCATCTAATCTTGATGTTTTCTGTTTACTTAATTTAAAATCATGTACCAAGGAAACTCAAAGACTTAACGGACCTGCCCTAATTACAACTGTAGTGTCTATTCTAATGGGCAAAACCTTAGGAGATTCACTGCCATTTGTGCTAACTTCATAATTCTTTGACCTCCTTCAAGCATGTACTGTTACACATTTTCATGCCTCTGAAGTAGACAAAGGTGCTCTGTGTAGTTGTCAACCTGCTTACTTCTCTGCTGCCCCTCTGCAGAAAGTTTTTGCTTTGCCTTGTTTGCATTGGTACGCCTGCACCAGGCAGTGGTGAATTAAAAATAAAATCGATAAAATAAACAGTGTGCATATTAGTAAAATTTAGTAAACTCACCTGACTGACTTTTGAATGATAGGAGTAAAATCTGGAAAAATTTATATTGCCTAGATATAACCTTACAGTGTTATTACATTTTTAGCCTAGCTACTCTGATTAGATATTGGCAGAATCATTCAATACCTCCTTGTACCTAGGATTTACAATCTGACTTTTTACTCAGAAAACTATAGAGGAAATAATAGTGTTTTGGGTGTAACTTGCATGCTGAACAGTTCTCAAAACTTGTTACTAATCAGCCTTTTCCTTGTCTTGGCTTTCACCTGCGAGCACACACACAGAATCACTTGCAGGCACAGTTTTAGAAAGTACAATTTAAAATTTAGAGAACTTTTCTTGCTCACGGAATTGTACAGTGCATTAGTTTTATTTTGCACTTATATCCATACACGGATGGAAGACCTGCAAGTTCTCTGTTGAAGAATCAAGCATGTAGATCCATCTTCTTTGTTGATTATGACTAAACTTAGGGTTTCCCTAGTATAGCAGTATTTAATGAATAATTGTAATTCTTTCCCCATTATTTTCATACATATTGAAAAGTCACTGCATCTCATTTTCTTCTGTGGAAGTCAGTACAAAGCAGTATTCAAAGTAGTTGACTTATTGTACATAAGATTTACAACTGTTACATCATGTTTCCTTAAGAACATTCTAGCTTCATTAAAAATAAACCAAAAAACACAAACTCCTAAGTTACTTCTCTATATTTTATTTTCTTAAAATATCTTTGAGTAATTACTTAATAGCACTTCCTCAAAAATTGGTAGTGCTCAGGAGAAAATTGCTTCTGTAAATCAGAGTGAACTCTGAGGTTTATGAATAATATGATAATCTGTTTCCCTTTCTGTTCTCACAACTTTATTTGAAAAATTAAGCATATCTGCAGCCACCCAGTTTGATATGATTGCCAGACTTTAAATGCCTTTCATCTGCCTCTCTTCTTTTTATTCTCAGGATTTTGGCCATTGGACCACAGTTTAATTTCCTTAGGTACTGAGAATCATAGATTCTAAATTGTGTGTTCTAACTTGTGTATTTTCATTAAATAAATGTAGAACAAAAATTATGGTCAGACAGAACCCATTCACACCAAAACCAACATTTAGGAGACTCTGCAGTCCTGTGTGGAAGATCCCCCTTCAGCTTTCCAGTATCCTAATTTTGAAGGTGACCTTCACAGAGATTTAACAAGGGACTTAGTGGAAGAAAAACACATACTTGCCAGGAAGCTAGAAAACTGACTGAAAAGTGCAGCATGGCCCATCATCTGTAAGAAATATCCTACTCTGCTTTTTGGAATTGTGCTCTGAGCACTTCTGCAAGAGTCTGATGAGATTTGACAAGTGTAATTCTCTTAGGAGACTAGAATTTTAGCCTCATTTTTAGGCTGTGAAATATTTTTGATATTTAAGAAGTTATTTATGAGATCTTGTAACTAATTTGAAAAATTATGGTTATATGAACTGCTACAGAACTCTATTAATTTAAATGAGCCAGAAGTCAGGACCTAAAAAGATCCATCATATTTATTGTATGCTTGATTATTCCCTTGACTTTCATATGTGAAGTGAAACATAAGTACTGTACATCTAAGAAGTATACTTTGAAATAAATATCACGACAGTTCTATTGTAGCAGAAAAGTAATAGAAAAAGAATAATGGTGTTACCTGAAGGATTATGCTGTAGAAAAATAGCAACCAGTAAATGCAGAGGTAATAAAAGCAGCAAATTGATTAAACATTTTAGTTCTTTAGTTCTAAATATGAGATACAAGCATTTCATTCTTTCAATTTCCAAATGACAGAAAACAATGCAAATCAAATTCCGGGTGCATTTTGTAGAGTCCCTTGTGTTGCACATCATGTAATAAACTTAAAATAGACTAAGAGCACCAAAGGTATAAAATGGCAGTTGTAACCAGGACTTTGAAGTATAACTTTTTTTCGATATTACCAGTGGAAGAATTGTCAATACCCTTTATACAGCTGAGGTTTCAGAGTAATTTCCCATATAAAGGTTATAAAAAGCAGGGATCTTTCAGATTTTTTCTTTTTTTTTTTTTTTTCAACACAAAATGGGATTTTCTGTAGTTTTAATTGTTGTACTTATTTGGTGTCCTAGACTTCTACTTTCTTTCTGCATTTTCTTGTTAAGTTACATGGGCTCAACATGGACATAAATGGCATAAATACATGGGTTTGCATCTTCCTCTGAGAACTGGACCAGGCCAAAACCTAACTAGAAATTGTCTTGTCTCTAGCAGTGTTTGATAATGCATGTGTAGAAAAAAAAAAGTGTATGAGAATGATTCTTAACGCATTTTCCCCTATGTAAGTAGTTAGTATATTAGAAATGTATTTATTACTTATTTCTGGACTCAGAACCAATATTTTCAGAGAATTATCACCAATGTTTTCTATGTCTCCTCTGAGAGAGAAGTTCAGGTGTATTTAGAGGTATTTCTTTCCCCTGAAAAGGGAAATTTCCCATGAAACTTTCTGTATGCCATTTCCTATGCAGATACTCAGGACTGCCAGATTACCAGGATTGCTTTTGCAGTTCTTTCCAGTTCTAATTTAAAAATATATTTTATTATTTACAATGTCTTTTAAAATATTCCTGATTGTCTTTCCAAGATCATTCACGATTGCTAAAGATGAGATTCTGTGGGTACTTTGCTTAATAAAACAAATGACAGTCAAAAGGCTGTAAGATACTAAGGAATAGTTGGGAGAAAATGGAATGCAAAAGGCAATGTAGCACTAGACACTGGATATATCTGTCTTTCTCATATTTGAAGTGGAACAAAGAAACTGAATAGAGAAAGCAGCTTTCCTTTAATTGCTATTTGGAGAATGTTCTATCTGTAACTTGAAAGAATATGAATAAAGACTTTCCTCAGCCCACAAAAAAAGCTGAGAAAAGGCTTATCATTGTTAGGGGAGTTTCCCGCTGATAATGTTTCTAAAATTCTTAAACTTTTTTCCTTCAGGTGATTTCAAGTTATACGTCTGGTGATTTCTCACCATGAAACTGCTGACACCCAGTTCTACTGGCATTTGTTTGGTGTATATGCTTTATTATGTACTATTATTATAAGATTACGTTGCAGCAAAAATTCTGTCTCTGCACACTAGTCCAAAGGTACATAGTATATTTTGATCACTAACAATATTAGTTCTGGGTCCCTCACTACAGGAAAGACAATGAGGTGCTGGTGCATGTCTAGAGAAGAGAACAAAGCTGGTGAAGGGTCTGGAGCACAAGTCTTATGAGGAACAGCTGAGGGAGCTGGGGTTGCTTAGCCTGAAGAAAAGGAGGCTCAAGGGAGACCTCATCACTCTCTACAACTACCTGAAAGGAGGTTGTAGCCAGGTGGGGGTCGCTCTATTTTCCCAAATAACAAGCCATAGGAAATGGCTTCAAATTGCACCAGGGGAAGTTTAAATTGGATATTATGAAAATTTCTTCACTAAAGGGTTATTAAGCATTAGAACAGGCTGCCTAGGGAAGTGGTTGAGACACCAGACTTGGAGGTATTTAAAAGATGTGTAAATGTAGCGCTTAGGGACATGGTTTAGTGGTGGCCTTGGCAGTGTTAGGTTTATGGTTGGACTTGATGATCTTAAAGGTGTTTTCTAACCTAAATGATTCTATAATTCTGTGTGTCAATTTATTTTTTCTCACTATTGTTTACTCTGTTATGTTTTCTCTTCCTCTGTTACCTTAACAATGGAAGTAATGTGCAGAGAAAACACTAGTTCATCATTTAATGAGACTGAATTTTACAATGAGAGTAATTTAAGTGGTGAAATAGGTTTCTCAGAGAAGAGAGTTTCAGTCCTAAATAAAAAAGTATCTGCCAACTCTGTGTAGGTACAAAGGGCCTGTAGGCAAGGCCTAAGCAACCTGATTTTTTAGCCCGACTTTAAGTGGGAATTTGAACTACTTCACCACCCTGAGCTGTCTTTCAACCTAACATTTGTCTTTGGGGGTATGATGTGCAACATGTTCTGCACCTGTTTTATAAATGTCATACTACATCCAGCAGGAGCTGGTTTTGCTGCAACTGCCAAAAAAGTATATCATATTAAATATATTGACTTGTAAATCTCATGAAGCTATTATTATGATTTTAACAATTAGTACAGTGAAAATCATTATGGGTCACAGCTGCCAGTTTCTTCATTTCAGTTGTCTATTCTATTGCAAAACTTAAAATTTTCCTGTCATAGACTATACGTGGATATTCACTAAAAAAACTAGATAAAACATTACAGAAGATGAAATATGCTAAAATGACATGCTGTATACCAGCACTATTCTTTATCTTACCTCTCCTTTCATGTGCTACACTGAAGTGAAAAAAGGAAAGACAACCTGTACAGGAGCCTCAGTGTTTTCTCCTGCTTTGCTGATGATTTTGCAGTCCACCAATTATGTACCACTTTAATAGTCCTCAGGTGCTATTATTAATGAAAGATGATTCAGGACAATACTTGTTTCTCCAAGTCTTGGTAAAGAATCAGACTGATTTCCAGTAGCCCATGAAGACATAATGTGAGCACTGTCTCTGTTTCAGTATTTAGCTTCTGCACAGGCCACAGGATGATATGTCTGGAAACGGAGGATTAACTGCAAGAGGAAGCACTATGTGAGGAGACTATGTGTAGAGGAAAAATCTGAAAAATTATTCTCTTCTGGACTAGCTTAAAGGAACACCTCTTCTGAGTAGGGTGAAGAAACCCCAACACTTTGACCAATGTACAATTTCCTTGAGGCAGTGTGCAAAAATAAGGACAGTAAATTCTGTCATTTTGGGTTGCCTTGAATCTGTTGCTTCTTTAAACAAAACTGAGCAGAGTCCAGTCCAAAACAAGTTCTAATTATACTTCAGGAGGGCCAGGAATTTATGCCAAGTCTGACTACAACACTCCAGAGAACACCACAGAAAAATCATTGCAGTAGACTTGCTGCCTCATCAAGAAACTGTTATCTGGCCTTAAATCAAGCCTTCTAAATGAGCCTCCAAACTGGTAAAAGAGACTCAGATTGAGCCATGGGTCTGAGGGACCCATATGCTCTCATCTTCCTGCATAATATATTAAGGTAGTTCTGCCTCTGGTGTAACTCAGAGCAGAATGAACTTCCCGAAGTGTGGTGGCTTGGTTTTTTTTTTTTAATTCCTTTTAGAAAAATCTTCTAGAAACTCTTTGTCAGGAACAGCTAGAGCTTTTGTACAGGTGTATTGTGGATAGGTAGCTAGTGGCAACTGGGTCATAGTTGATCTTTTACTTTTTTCCTCCTGAAGAATAATATCAAAGTTGAAATAGCAATAAATAGAACAAATGGTTTATTTTCATTGTGGATAAAACTCTCACCATCAAGTAGGAACTTTAATATGTTTGTATAAGGAAAGTTAGAAAAGAATGTTTGAATCATTCATCATGAAACATTCTAAAGCTAAAAGGTCAAAGGATTCTCACATCTGTCAAAAAACAATCTCCAAAGCCAGAAGATTGCAGGAAACATGCTCAGCCCAGCTTGATTTTGTCCATTGGGAAGTGCTGAGCATCAGGTAAATAAAGCAAAAGAAAACAGCCTTCAAAGTTAAAGGCAAAAAGTTATTTTCAGTTGGACGTTTCTTTAGAAAGAGTTGTTACATGGTGACTCCCCTGAAATATATATACAGCTGTGAAAAAATATGAATCCTAGTAAGACAAATGCAGATAGAAGTAAAATATTTCTGCAGCCTGCATATTGCCTTCTCTGTGTGCTTCATAAGATGAAAAAGTGATATTAAACGAATTAGTTGAAGGGCTCTTGGGTGAATCATGGTGACAATTCAATGTGTCTTTCTGTATTACAACTTGAAATATGAGAGAAAGAGAGTGATGGAAGATTTTGCATAATAAAATGATAATGTAAGCTTGCTAGAGCATCTGGGGAAATTATAGCATCCAGAAACAGAAGATCTTTAAATGATATTTTACTTTTTAGCAAACTGTTCTTGAGAATTTTTGTTCTCAGCAAACATTTTTGCTGCTGAACCTTCCTCCTCCCCCCTGCACATTTTTACATGCATTTTGTTCTATGACATACGTCCCTGAACTTTTCTGAATACAAAGACATTTTGTAGAGCACTTTTTTTCTTTCATTTCTATGCTGTTTTCTTAAACAGGAAAATTCTTGTGGAATGTATAGATTTTTAGCTCTTTTCTAAAAGTAGATATAAAAGCATCTGACTGAGAATAGGGAAGCTGCTGAGAGAGAAGAAAGCACAACTTTGAAGTAAAACTAAATGAATTCTGGAATTGCGAAAACCAGCTGCTCTCTGTATGGAATCCTATCACAGTGAGGGTTGGGTAGGAGCATTGGTACCACCTGGTTTTGTGGCAGTAGAAAGCATAAGACAGAGTGGACTGTGATAGTGGACAGGTGATGGCAGCTCAGTAGCCTCAGTCCTCCAGTTGCCTCAGTGCCTCCTCATTGTACTGTTCATGCTTGCTGATCTCTTATGAACATTATCCTATGAGTTATCAAGATTGCTGCATCCTATGTTTCTGCAATTTAAGTTTTAATTTAAATGTACATTCTGAACAGTTTGCTTAGGAATCCCTAGAATAGGTGGATTGATTCATATATGATGGAGGGGAACATACAGGCTGAAATTTCTGGCCATTTTTGAAGACTGAAATCAGGACCAGGAAATTACTACTTCCATTTTAAATTGTAGGTTGTTGGAAGCTGAAATTGATGAACTACCAAAGCAACGTATTTTAATGCACTCAAACATAGACATATATGAAAAATAAATCTTTTTTTTTTCTGTCAAAGCAACAGAGGTGTATTATATCCGTCTATTTATCTCTGCCTAGGCTTTTAGTTGTACTGTGGGGAATTAATCATGTAGGTGAAGTATAAAGTCAAATGGTTTGTAAAACAAATTTGAATTGGATAGAGAAAATAAGAGGGATAAAAAGTGAGAAAACACTTTAACAGAAAAATAAGCCAGGGGAAAATAAGAGGCAGGACTTTTTTTTTTTTTAAGAATACAGTTTGACTATAGAGGGAATGAGATAGGAGTTAACCATATTTCATGTACTATGAGCTCTAAGAAAAGTAATCAAACTACTTAATGTGGGTGATTAGTCTGTGGGACTTTCTGCATTGTACTGAAGGTGTAAAGAAACAGTCATGAATGTCTTTATCTTTGTTTGAATTTGGATGTTTGAAATGCAGACCTCTGTAACCCTCAGCCTTTCAGTGGCATTTTTACTTCTGTGGCATGATTCTTGTAATCTGTTTAATTTGTTGACTTTAGGAAGAAGTTAATACCTTACTATAATTATTCTTTTTCTCTGTTGACTATAGAAGAATTTGATTGTAGCAGAGGTGTATATCTACTTCCGGCCAGAAAAATCCCACTGATTATTGCATATATTCTTGCTTTTCGTACCAGTGAAGGGAAAAATTCCCAAGGAGAGCTGTGTTCTTACTTTTATTTTTAAAGGCATTTAGCACCTTACAACTAACAGAAATTTCCCTGTGGTGATCAGTGTGGTTGATCTTTTTGAGATTGAGGTGTATCTTTGCAGACAAGTGTTTTCAAACCTTGTTCCATCTCAAGTGTTTCATTAGGCTGACTTTGGTGCTTTGGGCAGGTGTCACGGAAGAGTGAAAGGCTTAGACAAAGTTATTAAAAAGCCTTGCAGTTGAGCCATGAGGTGCAAAAACAACTCCCTTGCTTTCTAAACTCCTTCTTAGAGCAGGGTTTAGGTGCGGCTGAATCCTATATTAGCCTTGGACTGTGTCAACCATTTAAATGTAAGGAATTATAGAGGTGTGATTAAATCATTTTGTCCCACAAGTTATAATGATGTCAAAATGGATATATTCATATAAAATGAATTATTTATTATGACAAATGAACAGAAAAGTAAACAGATGAAAGATCTTATGCAGAATTATTTATTACACAGTGTAAAAGCTAAAAATCTACTAGTAGAATATAATATAGCGTAATGTATTATAGCGTACTTTATCAAAGCAATCATATTAAAGCAATTGTATCAAAATTAGAAAAAGAAACAATCATTAAATAGAGGTTGATATAACTTACCATACAAGACAGCGGGCAGATCTCTTTCTCTCAGCCCCTGGGGAGTAACCATGAAGAGGCGTCCCTGCTTCATGGGAGAACCTCCACACTTCAAGGAAGTATGCAGAAGAATCTGCTCTGTGAAAGTTGGCCTGGGCTTTTATAGTTATAGTGTGATGGACTGGTAGTCACAGATTTACAGGCCCACAGACTAGCTTATCTGTCAAATCCTGCTTCAAAAAGCACAATGTGTATTCGAAGTCTAGTTAACCAGGCTGGTTTTAGCATACTTCTACACCAATACAGCGCTCTGGCAGCCAGCAGTTGAACTTGCATGATGGCTTGCAGTGTATGCATTCTCTGATCAGATTCTAGACCTTACCAGGGTGGGCTATCCTGCCGCTGAAGGCTTGATTTTTTTCTGTGTTCTCTAACCTCTTAAGGTTTTTCTTATTAGAATAACTGAGATCCTTGTTTTGGGGAGGGCGATATTAAAGTTTTACATTTTAAAATCATTACTAAGAGTGCTATTGGCAGCATTATTAGCTGCAAATATCTGCTTCTTAGACCACAATTGTGTACTGCTAAATCCAGAACCATTCTTGTGAATTATTACAGCTTTTTTAAATTCATATATATCTGCAAGCAAAATCTTGTTGCAGAAAGCACTAGCAATCTCAAACCAAAGTATTTCTTATTTTGTTTTCTTTTAAGGAAATGAATTTTGATCAGACTGCTTGGACTTCTGTGGTTTCTCTGTTATGTAGTAAATGTAAGCCTTTCTGAAGTCTTGCTCAAGTATCCTAAGTAATCTTTAATAGTAAAAATTACCCCATACTTAGAAACACTTCTACTTTTATGGTTTTATTTTTCAAATGTATTGTATAAGTAATGTTTTTATTTTGAAGGGATTGTATAAATATTATGTGTATATAAGTATTTCTTCTTCCTTTTCCATATCATTACTAACAGATTAGCACATTACTGTATTTGGGTTCATATTTCTTTTTGTATTTTAGTCTATTTCTACTTTTGAAACCTATTTCCATTAATTTTGTATTTGTTCTCATTCATATTTTTCATTTGCACTCTCAACTTCTGCATTTCTTTTTCATTTTTCCTGCAATGATAAAAAATAATATGAGGAAGACAATCAGCTCTGCCCTCTTATGTCACCTTACAAACCCTCTAGGGATTTGTCATGCTTTCTCCATCTTTGACATCTACTTGAAAATCTTTCATGAGTGATTTTGAACTATGTGCAAACTCCTTTAATTTCCAGTAGGATTTTTACTTATCACTTTATGCACACACTATATGTGTGGAAATATATAGCTATGTATTATTTCAGTCTACTTCTCCTTTTCTTAGGCTTCCTGATTTCATGCTTACTTCATTTTTTTTGCTCCATCATCCCCACATCTTGTTATCCTGTATCCATCTTTTTTCTCTTTGAGCTTATTCCATGCACTTATATGCATTTATGCATAATAACTTGTGTTCCTGGAAACACATGCATGGCAAATTCCCTTGCTGACTTTTCTGTTTCTACTACTTGTTCTGGTGATGACAAACCATGACATTAGCTACATCAGCCCCTGCCTTCTGTCTGTGCCAAAACCTTAAGATTCCTAATTATGTAGCACAGAGTGATGACGTTTATCTTTGGCTTTATTTTTGACCTTTATCTTTTGCAAACATTCTATGTAAATGAGTAGCCTTTTACCCCTTCTGCAAACTGGGGGATTAGACCTAAACCCTATATCATCCTGCACTTGAATGTTTGGGGACCCCTGCCTTGGTCCTGTGCTGGAGCCTGCAAACAAAATTAGATATCTGGTTGAATATTTTCTCTAGGTTTCTGGGACGAGTGGCTAATTCAAAACAACATATTAAAAAACCCTAACAAAATCCAATATTTATGCACTCAGAGACATTAGATCCCGGGGAAACAGTGCCCAGTTTATTCACCTGAGTCCCTTTTATTCTCTCAAATGTTGGATGTGTCTTGGTCTCACAAATGTATCTCTCTGTGCCTTGGACTACTCTTTGTGGGAGGTACTTTCAGGACTGAATCACCATCTTCTCAGAAAATGTTTAGTTGTTTAAATTTTTTTTCAATCTAAAGCTCTAAGATTAAATATCATCCACAGACTTTCTGAACAGTAATCACTTAGCTATCATCATCTTGACTCACTTAATTTCTTATCTTTGGCTACTGTTGTGATTCCTCATTTCCTTTTTCGATAGCCTCAGGCAGGCTGAGATATGAGTCCTAAAAATGTTCTTGACTGTATAGGAAAGAGCTTTATGTGCCTAGTTCTTGGCAGCAGTACCTCTCAGTAAATGTGATAAGATGGCTAGAATATGTTTTTCATAGCAAGAGCAAAGCCTCTCAGAGTGCTCTAAATAGAAACAGAGTTACAGAATAATTAGGAAATGGCTATTATAACTCAAATTGTGTGTGTATCTGGTGAGGAAGGATTACACAGAGTGGGGAGTGCTCTAATTTCTTTGGCGTGTCTGTTCTTGCAAATGTAAAATATTTTCAGAAATTCCAGTTGATGCTGAATTCCGGCTAGCAAATAATGAATGCTCACTGAATTTTTCCTACTACTAATGCTTTTTTTTTTCCCCTGCCATTTGGAACTTAATCTTATGAAACAAATAAAACTTTAGTATCTTTTCAGGTTAAGCTTTTTACTTAAGCTTAACCCATAATGTGTTCTTCCTAGAAGGAGATAATGATATTCAATTTCATGTTTTTGTGTTGGTGTAGAAATTGTGGAGGGAAACAAAATATTTTTTAAAATGATTATTATTTATTAATTAAAAATTCTTCAGAATTTTCAGTGTATATGTTTCTGAGATAAACCAAGAAACCATTTGTGCCAGTGGGAAGAATTCTGTAAACCTCAAAACCTCTCAAGTCTGCAGTAACAGCAACATTTACACTGCATCTAACAATCTATACGAATAAGATCACTGCAAATGGATCCTTATACTTAAATCCATTTCTCAGTTTTTAAAACCTGGGCCTCATTTGCCATTCTGACATTTATATCAATACGAATTTTTGTTTTATTTTCGTCTTTAAGTTTTTAGAAAAACGTATTCCAGTCAGATGCTTTTGTTGCCATACCTGTAGTATACTTACCTTTATTTTTGTCTTGAATTTTGTAGACTGAAAGCACATATTTGTGCTTTGGATCCATAACAGATATTGTTACCATCTTGAATACCACAGCCAGGATAGATGCACTGAATTAAATGAAGCAGGCACTGAAAGGTCACACCTGATGGCTGACACATCTACCGATTATTTGAGTAGCAAAACATTTTTCTGTGAAGCATTTTTCAATAAATACAAGTAAACACTTCAACATTTTGATAAAGATATACAGAATATTTAGAAATTGACAGAGCTAGAGTACTATGACTGCACCATCTGTAAGTGTAATGATTCATAAAGGACTTCAGGGAAGCTAGTAATGCACTTTGTGACAAGAATAGCAAACAAAACCAGCAATTTCTAGTAACAAGAGTTTAATAAAAGTAAAGAGACTGTCAAAATATACCCGCTTGGTACTCTAAACCCACAAGTTTTACAGAAAGATATAGACACAAATTACACTTAACAAAAATATTTCTTCCATTGACAGCACAAAAATTAGTCATTACCTGACTTACAGAATACTCAAACTCCCCAAATTAGTTCATGCTGTGCCTAATAACTTTGCACACTAGTTAACAGATCTTGCTAACTTCCAATAAATTATTCTTCCTGCGCAGTTTCTCTCAATAAAAAATATTTAAAGAAAAGATTTTGTCTTGCAGATGGGTCAAAATAGCAAGAAAAAAAAAAGTGATATTCTTTTCCTAATTTTTCTGAATAGCTGAATTAATCTTGCAGTCATTTCTATCATATAACAAAAGCTTCTGAGTCCACGTTACTTAATTCTTGTTTTAAATCTTTCAGGGATGTGTGTCATACACAGTAGAAACCAATCCCACACAGCACTGCTGGAAATGAAAGATCCATTTCTACTAGCTTTTCCCTTATCACATTGTCTGAAAATTTTGATAGCCTGACTTAGTTGCAGAGATTTCTGAATCGTTGTTGCTACATTAACAGACAATATAGAAGAATGAATCAGGAATCCGAAGGAAAAAAAAAGGAAATCTGAGGATAAATGAAGGATAAATGTTTCGCTAATTACTGTCCCTAAGCAAACAAACATTTATGCTAGTATAGAAGGATTCTATTAAACATATGGAATAGAGAAAGACGGAGAGGTTGGTTGCATATTTTGGTAGAATTTCTGACACTCTGGGACTGCAATGTAGAAGTGTACAGCAACTAGTCTTCTGATACAATTTTAGTAAGAGATGATACAACAAAGAGAATGCAGTCCAAAATTACCACCAAGCTGAGACAGATCAGTGCAGTCAGCACCCAGTTAACTTCTACTCAGTTGCTGGGCTGGTGCCACCAGGGTTTTATCAAGACTGTAAAAATTGGAGCTAGAAACTCTTGTGAAGGCATTGTCTTTATCCATCACTTTTCCCCCCCCAAACCAGAGTGGCTTTTTTTTTTTTTTTTTTGTTGTTAAACAGTATGAAAGAAGTGATTAAAAGAGTGAGAAAAGTGCCTTTTTACATGCACTACAGTAGTGGCTGGAGCAGTTCCTTGGCCAGAGGGAGTTCCTGGCCAGCTTTCTGAAGGTCACGGTTGTATTTTACACTAAGAGACACAGGGAATGTGTTATGGAGATGGATCTGAAGCCAGTGAGAGGAGGCAGGGTTCCCTATCTTTATTCTTCACTCCAACTGCTCTCTCTTTCAGGTCCCAGGATGTGCAAGCGCAGAGTGCTTGCCCTGTCTGGAGAAAAACATCAACCACGTAACAACATCAGTATCAACTGTGAACAGCTCTGCAGGTGGTCATTAGAGCAGTGCAGTGGAGAGATGGGACAGAACCATCTGTCTGTAGAGGACAGGGAAGGCCTGAGTCTCAGGGCAGTAAATTTTGGACAGAATTAATGGAATATGCCATTGTCTTCCATCTTTCATAAGAATGCAAAGCAATTTGCATGGTGTGGAGGTCTGCTGGGGCTGGTGCAAAGCCCAGCTATGCAGGTGTGAGGTGTACACAGGTGTGTTGTGTAGTGGAGTGACAAGTCTGCAGTCACTCAAACTGCGGGACATCTGGGCTGGTCCATTACTGCAACTCTCTGTGACTGTTGGATGTCAAAGCAGTTCATGGATTAGATTTCTTTATGGTCAGAGAGTAACTGATTGAGGGATAGGAATCTGGATAAAGTTCAGGATTATGCTTTTGGCTTCAGCACTTTGTCCTGCTACTCACAGATGTAGTGCTGTGATTTTCTTTGGTACCTCACCAAGGGCTGTGTTGGACCTGGGCCAAAATGGCTCTACCCTCAGTAGCTTTTTATTTCTGCAAGGCACTCCAGAAGTGTGAAACAGTGCTTGAGATCTTTTGAGTTCAACTGCTAGCATCCAGTCTGTTTTTCAAAACCTACATTTTCCTGTTTCTGGTGATGGCTGTTTTTCTGTTTAAGTCATATAGTGTTTCACTGAGACTAAGAAATAAGCCGTGATGGATTCACTGAAGCAACAAGCAAAGAATTTGTGATCCACCTGGAGACAGCTTTTCAGAAGGCCTATCTTGAGCATCTTGCACATGATTGTCTTCCATGAAGTATGAGAGATTTCAGGAGACATTCAGACAGTCTGTGATGGACTGATGAAAATTTTAAAATTAAACCACTAATCAATTCAAAGAATCCTTCAACTTTAGTATAAACAAAGATAAATTAGGTTATTGGTATGACACACACTTTATATTTGTGTCTCAGTTTGCTCCATCTCTTACTGGACTATATATGGAATTGAACATATTCATTCTTGTCCATGTCTTCTACCATGTGCATTTTCCACAAAATCAAGGCTTCTGACTACAGCTACTAAACAAAGACTTTTACCATAAATTATTATTCTTCCATAACTTTTATTATCAAAATAGTAACATTAGTTACTCTTCAGCTAGATGCCAAGAAAATAAAAATAATTTACAGTTTCAACATTTGGCAATCCACATGACTTGTAATTAACAGGGTGTCTGCCATCGTAGCTATTTCGCATCTCCTGCAGCTCTTTGTCAATAGTGGAAAATAGTATGTAATAAAATAAATTAAGACAAAGAGAGTTGATAGTTTAGATATTTAGAACTGGAGAGTAGTCTGGATGGTGGCGTGAGCCTAAATAGCCTGAATGCTCTAGAGCAAGTACAGAATTAAAGAACACAACCCCCACTTCTCCAACAATAAACAAATCCTGCATCAAATAGTCATTCTGTACTCAGAGAATGGAATTCAAGGTTAGTGATCTAGCTTTCAATCCTGTTGTGCTGCCATCTAAAATATAGAGAGGGGAGCATGTTTAAGAACAAACAAAGCAGGTAGACCCAGTCCTGTTTCATTTTGGCAAATGTGCCTAGCTAGAGTGTAGCACAAGTGTAGGGTAACTGTAATGTAATGTAACTAGCAGGGTGAAAAGTGTTTAAGCCCCCTGACTCATCAGTTGTGAAGCTGCCTCTGAAGTACAGTTTTGGATCCCCAGCATGATGAAGATGTTAATATAGTGAAGCGAATCTACCAGATGGCACTAAATTGAATGGAGTGTATAATGTGCAGGCAGAGATGGGTTTGTTTAGTCGTGAGAGAACTAAACAGGGATCTTTCTGCTGTTGTCAGCTACCTAATAGAAAGCTAAAGAGAAGATAGAGCTGGACCCTTCCTGGATATGCACTGTAAATAGAAATAGAAGGACACAAGGTGTAACAACAGAAAATCCAATTAGATAATAATTTTTTTTTTTTTTTTATCATGAGAGTGATCAAATATAGGAACATATTTCCCAGAGAGGCTCCACATAGATTCTCCCTCCTTGGAGATACTTAAAACTCAAAAGATAAATCTCTGAAGAAATTGATCTAACTGGAACTGATATGAATCAATGACTGGAGCAGATGCTCCCCAGAGAGTCCTTCTGGGAGCTCTCTGTGATTATATGAACAGAGTTATTACAACTGTAAGGAAATAGCTGCTTTGAGAAGATAATATTTGTGAATGTTTCTGAGTAGTGCTAAGTAGATGTTGCTTACAATAAGTAAGGAAAAGTCATCACAAGTGTGGAACCCTGGAGGTCTTCTGAGAACAATTGGATTTGCAGCTTTTAGATGTTCTAGTAGTTTTTTTTTCTGTACATACTCATAGAATCATAGAATATGAGCTGGAATGGGACCCACAAGAGTCATGAAGTCCAACTCCAGGTCCTGCACAGGACAAC
Organism: Neopelma chrysocephalum; assembly: GCF_003984885.1. Lineage (NCBI taxonomy): Eukaryota > Metazoa > Chordata > Aves > Passeriformes > Pipridae > Neopelma > Neopelma chrysocephalum. The sequence continues at coordinate 13,853,893 of NW_020897731.1, read as the reverse complement.
CCCAAGAATCACATCATGTGCCTGAGACCATTGTCCAAAACCTTCTTGAGCTCCATCAGGCTTGGTGCTGTGACCACTTCTCTGGGGAACCTCTTCCAGTGCCCAACCACCCTCTGGGTGAAAAATCTCTTCCTAATATCCAGCCTAAACCTCCCCTGACATCTTCATGCTTTCCTCTCAAGTCCTGTCACTGACCACCAGAGAGGAGAGATCAGTGCCTGCCTCTACACTTCCCTTTGTGAGGAAGTGTAGACTGTGATGAGGTCTCCCCTCCCTTCTCCAGGTTAAACAAAACAGACACTCCTCATATGGCTTCTCCTCTAAACCCTTTTCTATCTCTGTGGCCTGCCTTTGGATGCTCTCTAACAGTTTTATATTCTTCTTAGATCGTGGCACTCAAAACTACACACAGTACTCAAGGTGAGGCCACCCCAGCACAAAACAGAGCGGCACAATCCCCTCCCTCAACTGGCTGATGATGCTTTTCCTGATGGTCCCCAGAACATGATTGACCCTCCTAGCTGCCAGGGCACTGTTGACTTATATTCAACTTGCCATCAACCAGGACGCCCAGGTGCCTTTCCACAGCACTGCTCTCCAGCCTTCTTTTCCCCAGTCTGTACATACAAGAGGGTTGCTCCATCCCAGGTACAGAATCCAGCACCTGCCCTTGTTAAATTTCATATGGTGGGTGAGTGCCCAGTCCTCTAATTTGTCAGGATCTCTCTGCAGGACCTCCCTGCCTTCGAGGGAGTCAACAGCTACTCCCAAATTCGTGTCATAGGCAAATTTACTTGGTATATTTTTGGGTCCTCCATCTAAGTCATTTATCAAGACATTGAAGAGCACTGGCCCTAAACTGGAGCCATGTGGAACCCTGCTAGTGACAGGTCACCAGCCTGATGTTATCCCATTGATTTAAACCCTTTGAGCCCAGCCTGTGAGCCAGTTGCTCATCTATCACAGGATGTGTTTATCCAGCTGTGTGCTGGACATTTTGTCCAGAAGGATACTGTGAGAGACAGTATCAAAACTTTACCGAAATCCAAACAGATTACATCAACTGGCTTCCCTTGATCAACTCGTTGGGAAAGGAAATAAAGTTGGTTATAGAGAACTTTCCTCTTGTGAACCTGTGCCGGCTGTGACCAATGACTGTGTTGTCATTCAGGTGTTTTTCAATAACTCCTAGAATAATCTCCATAATTTTACCAGGCACTGAAATGAGACTGACAGGCCTGTAGTTTTCAGGGTCATTCTTCTTGTCTTTATTGTAAATCGGGACAAGGTTTGGCAGCTTCCAGTTGACTGGGACCTCTCCGGATTCCCCAGATTGTTCAAAAATCATTGAAAGAGGTCTCATGGTGACATCATCCAGCTACTCAAACATGTATGTAGTCATATAACCTCAGTGAGACAACAAAAAATTCTGAAGTTGCAAGAGATTGCCCTGGCATATGAGTCAGGCTAGTTTTAGTGATGTAGATTTTTCTAGGGGAATCAGGACTACTTCAGAAGTTAGAGTTGCAAATGATTGCAGTGATTATTGATTAAATGGGGAACTTTGTAATTGCTTCAGCACAGAACATGATTAATATTAGTGGTTGAATCCTGCTACAGGAGCATAAAAAATATGCATTTGATATATGGGCTATCGCTTCTGGGTTGATTAACACTGGGAATTTTTTGTGGTGCTGAAGCTATACACACGCACATAATTGTAATTCATTTAATTCCATCATACAAATATATATTTATAAAAAAGTCTTTAAAAATTAAAACATAAAGAGGAAGAATTCAATAGGTGGAAGCAGGGCTATATGATCTGGGAGGAACGTGGAGACCCTGTCCAAGCATGCATGGGAACAGGGTTAGAAATGCCAAAACCCACCTGAGGTTAAATCTTACAAGGAATGGGAAGGGCAACAAGAAAGACTTCTGCAGGTTTATCATTAGCAGAAAGAATATCAGGGATTATGAAGGCCTGCTGCTGAATGTATCTGGGGGCGTGGGGACAAAGGATATGGAAAGGGCTGAGGTACTCAACATCTTCTTTGCCTTTGGGAATCCCACATCCCTGAGATCGGTGGGAAAGTCTGGAGCAAGACAGACTTGTCTTCAGTGAGTGGGGATCGGGTTAAAGAGCATCTAAACAGATCGAGTGTATTTAAGTCTGATGGACACACTAGTACTGAGAGAGCTGGCTGATGTCATTGAGAGGCTGTACTTGGTTATATGTGAAAGGTTGCAGTTACTGAGAGAGGTTCTTGAGAGTGGGAAGAGAGTAAATATCATCCTTCTATGATTAGATGACTGGATTGGTGGACAAAGGGAGTATAGTGGATATTGGTTTTTTAACCTTAGCAAGGCTTTCCAATATATTACTTCCTCACAGAAAAGCTGAAGAACTATGAACTAGACAAGCAAACACTGAAGTGGATCAAAAAGTGGCTGAACTGCAGGGTGTAAGGGGTTGTGATCAGTGGCATGAAGTCCAACTGAAGACTAGACACTTATGGTACCCAGGGATGATACTGGGTCCTATACTGTTTTAAATCTTCATTAATTACTTGGATGATGGGTCAGAGTGCACCCTCCACAAATTTGGAAATGATACAAAACTGGGAGGAGTGGTTGATAGACCAGATGGATGTGTAGTCATTTAGATAGATCACAATGTGTCAGAAAAATAGGCCAATAGAATGGAATCATGGAATCTCATGAAGCTCAGCAGAAGGAGATACCAAATCCTGCAGCAAAGGAATAACCCCAGGCAGCAATACGTGTTGGGGACCATATGGTTGGAAAGCATCTTTGGAGAAAAGGACCTGAGAGTCCTGGTCAATAAACTGAATGTGAACTAGCAATGTGTTCCAGTGGCAAAAGCAATCAACAGCCTCCTGGACTACATTAGGAAGAATGCTGCCAGCAAGTTGAAAGAGATTATCCTGCCTTTCTGTAGTAATGATCAAAGAGAAGAAAAGAATACCATGAAAAAAATATTACCTAAAGGCCTGATTGTACATTTAAGAGACAATTTTTTTATAAATTATTTTATGAGGTGTTAATAGCAGATCTTGTTCTGTTGCAGGAGGAGCTGGGTTTAGGTAATCTCGAAATTTTAGACATGTGGCTGCTTATGCTCAGACCCTAGAGTGAAGGTGCTGTACTCAGATTCCTAAGATAGTTCTTCAGCCTATACAATAAAGTGATCTTAAAAGTCAGCACTCCGAGTAAGTGGAGCACACAGATTTGGATAAAGGGGAAATACAGAAGAACAGAATGTCACTGGTGTTTCATCATTTTTGAGAGATTAGGCCTCTGCTCACAGCCCTGAATCAAGCTCATGCAAAACTGCAGTATGGCACCCCTCCAGTTCAGCTTTCAGGAGTTGATTAGAATCTACTGCTGCCTGCAAATGCTCAGAGTACTTGCCTTTTATACAGTGGTCTAAGGTTAGAGCACTTTCCTCAGATTTGAGAAATTTTGTTTCACCCTCCTCAGTTTATCTTGTCATAAAAGTATTAAATAAACTGAAATACAAACTTGAACAATTTTTAAAGACAAATTAAAACATAATCGGATTATTTAACTTTTCATCTTTGATTTTATCACCCTTGAAGCGATTTTGAGGTCTCCTATGGAATGAGTAATAATTTATCATGCATTTCCCCTCATTCTTGTTGTCCTTATCTTAAATGTGCATCACCTTCCAAAAAAAGTCTCATTTTATGATGGACTGGCACAGATTACAATTCTAATTATGATACCTGTTACTCTGTGACAATTCAGTTGACACTGTATGCATGCTGATGTATCCTTACAGCCTTAGACATCTTAAACATATCAAATATATTGTTAAACTCTGCCCTTTTATTTATAAGTTAGCAATTACATAATTCTGTTGCATGGTTACAATAGTGCCACCACCAAATAGAGGGACTGAACTGCCACATATAAAACACATGGATTAATTATGTTTTTTTTTCATTTACTTTGATTATAATAAATCTCTTGTCAGTCAACAAGTTTGAACTTGATTGTTGGCATTTTCTTTCATGATACAAAAGATAAGGATAATTATGTATATATTTTCTAGTGTCTCAACTCTCACAGAGTTAAATGACCATCTGAAAACTTAGCTGGAAGGAAGATTACCATATTTATTCTTGTTTACTATGCATTGCGTGCTTACTATAATATTTCATACAAATATTTAGAAAACATCTCTCCTGACTTATATATGGCTCTCAAGAGTGGCAGAAACACCTCTTATTCAGGTTGCCATGTGACTCTGTTGTTTCTTACCTGCTGCTTGTTGTCTATCAGCTTCAAGAATGCTGGAAGTTTCCCCACTGTATTGCACTCTGCAAGGAAATAACTAAAGTGTAAACACCATGAATCACATATATTTGGCCTTATTTTGTATAAATGTGTTCAGAATATTGTACTTGCATGCAGTATTGACAAGATTCAACAGCAGTTATAGAAGATAGCCCAGTACTTTGGGAATTAGTTGGGTTCAGGAATTTCTCTAGCTGAAGAACACATCATTCACAGTAATGATTTCTTATACGAGCTTCTGAAAACTTCTCTTTTAACTCTGTTTTTCTTTTATCTTTTATCTGACACCGGGAATCACCAGGTGACTTTTCTAGAGAAAGTCTAGCAATATTGGCTACAGTAAACAAACATGCAATTACACCTCAGAAGACCTTAGAGTATGTAATACAACAGAGAATTTTCATTCTGCCTCTGAGGTTATTTAGTATACACTCTAAAATAATGTACAGCTCTAGATATCTTTGACAATCTCTTTCAGTATGGCTTCCATATCTTTTATCCCTGCACTTAGGTCATTACAACAGAATAAATCCTTGTCATTTAAGTTGTCTTGCTGTTATCCCAGAATTTTATTAATGAGAACAAAGCAAAACTATGAGATTAACTAATAAAAGGAAAATAGCACATACTATAGTATCCCTAGGTGGAAGCTGTTTCAGGACCTGAAAGTTATCTGTTCCAAGTTGGGCACAGTATTATTTTGGAATCTAAGAGTCAGGTCTTTTTCGACAGCATCAGTCTAAAAACGACAAAGTTATGTTTATTTATGAGCATAACTGCATTTCCTGGCTTTTTTCAGTGTATTACTTTTTGCAGATGTCACTCTGTCATGAAGATTTTTGTTTCAGAAACGTAAATCATGCAAAAGGTAACACCAGAGGTCAGCTTTAATCCATAGTGAGTAGTACTTTCTAGAATGTATTAAAAGATTCCTGATAATGTTTGTCTTTCGTGAACCGAGACAATGTGATGCAACTATAAACAAACATTAAACTAAATGGATTTCAAAACCTAAAGATAAAGCATTATTTTAAGTGTGACACAATTAGCAAATTGCAGCTGGGGTTTTGACATTGTCAGTAGGAAAAATACTATAGGATTCAGAAACACGCAATTTGTAGTCAAATGTTGTTGTTTGTCATTATAGAACATGGATGTTGAAACAGAGAATACTCAAGAGATTATAGTGATTGAAGTGTATGGCTTTTCATACACTGCAAGTGCTGGAACAATCTATTGTGTATATCTAATGCAAAGTTGCTCTCATATATTTGAATTATTTAGTAATCATGTAATTGCATGGTGACTTTTAAAACCCATTTTTGTAGATTTTGTTGGGTCCTAGCTAAAACAATGGGGCCTTCCAACCGAACTAATCCCATTAGTGACATTTATTACTAAGACTAAAAATGCGGGAGAGAAAAAAAGCCCCACCAATATGCAAAATTACTCAGACCTTGAATTAAACACAATTTAATATTTAGTGACAGATCAGAAGGAAATGGTTCTTTAAAACCATCTTGTGTGTCAATAAAGTATTTTGCAGCAGGAAGAACTACCGCATCCACATACTGTGCCATCAGAGCCCTGTGACAATGATGACAGCAAGTAGAGCAGAACTGAGCACAGCCAATGTACAAGGGCAAAGGAGATGTCTGTACTACAGGGTGGTGCAGGACTTGAGGATTTTGTTTTTATCAAGGAGCTTAGGGTGGTCAGGGTGTTAGTCTGAAGGGCTGGAAGAGAGGCTTTGAATATCTAAAATCTGAGCTTGAGTTTCTGTGATAACCACTTCAGCTGCTGTGCTCTGTGCTGAACACACTTTGCCCAGCATGATTAAATTGCTTCTTCAAATGGACCTCTCAGGACATACAGGGAAACTGCTGACTGTGAATGGTGTTGTTTAGTCCTCAGCCTGAGATGGAAACCACATTATTTGATTTTTCTGTGTGAGAGCTGTTGTGGTCTTGCTCTGAAGTACCATTCAGGTGACAAAAAAACATATGGTAGCAAGCTTGGCAGCAGTTTAAGGACTGTACTTTTTGGTTTAAGGTAGGGAATCTTTTCTGGGCCCTGGTGTACGTGTCCTATTATCTGTGTCCTATATATCCTATTAATGTGCTTCAAACGCTACAGTCAGATTTTTTATTGGAAATCATAACCCAGTGACTGTTAGAATAACTGTGATGTGAGGCAACTGGAAGCTATTCTCAGTGTTGGTAAAATTATTTTTTAAAATGTCATTCTGCTGTAGTTATTGCACTGGGGGAAGCACTGAAGGAATTTACTGTTACCTATCAATCGAAAGTTCTGAAGTCAGAATAAAATCTTCTGTCTTTCGCGTCCTTGACTTGAGAATTTTAATATTACACTTTGAAATATTAAATCTGAAATATTACAATCTGAAATGTTGCTGTGGTGGGTTGAACTCAGCCAGAAGCTAAGTTACCACCCAGTTACCTGTTTACTGCCTCCTACCCCTCAGCTTCCCTTGTGGAAGGACATGAGCAAGAAATACTCATGAATCAAGACCAAGACAGTTTAGTGCAATAAGAAAACTGCCCAACAGGTGATGCAGAGGCAATCCTTCTCCCCCTCCCACCAGTTTACCACCAGTTATATGAAGTGATAAAAACTTTCCAGGTGGTACCCTCACTGCGCTCCTGGGTTCTGACATAGTTGAGAACCAAACTGCTTGGTGCTTGAAAGATGGTGGTGATTCTGGACTCTCCCAGCAGCAAAACAGTAAGATCTGGCAGGCATTTCATATTGAAATATAAAATGCCTATGGGGATGGAATGCTTCAGGGTCAGGAAGTAACTGAGATAGTGCAGAACTGCAGTTCTGGTTTCAAGAGTGAGTTCAGCTCCCAGATGTTTTTCTTGCCCTGTCCCTGAGTCCCTAACCCCATTATACACTACGTCTATCTGTGAAAAATGCAACTATATAATGAATAGTTGTTGAAAATCCTAAATTATTCACTGAAGAATCTTAGAACCCTATTAATTCTGAGGTTAAAATCCATTTCTGATCAGTCATGTTATTAAGTGTCTATTGTGGAGTACTGATAAGGTACAAAAGATTACCTTTTAATTTCTGCCTTTTAACCTATGAATACAGTTAGCACCTGGGGACTTCACTTTCTGTGAGAATGCCTGTCAATGAAATGATTGGTATTTTGAGCTAAACTCTGCAGAAATAATGCTTTCTATTTAATGAAGATACATATATTAAAAAGAGTGTTTGAGTCAGTTCTTGTACCATGGTTCAAACTGAAACAGAATGCTATTGTGCTCCTGGCAAAGGCTTTTCTGTTTCTCTTTTTCCCATGAAAATGCTGATGACCAGGGTTTGCATTTTTGGCCATTTCTGCACAAGCTCTGATCTTGCAGGAGAATGTTCCCTACTCCTAATGAAGTCGGCATGAGCAGAGTAGCACTTACCCTCCTTTAGACTACAAAAAAATAGGTGTTAAGGCTATCATCAGCTGTTTCTTAAGGAATATCAGTTTTTTCCAAGCTTAAATCAAATATAATTAATTTTCTTATTTTGTTTTTTAAAAAATGTGTTGAAACTGTAAAACTGTTCATCCTTTGTAAGGAAATTAAGCTTGATTGTTATTTGAGACCACCGTAAATGCGTGCAATATACAAAAAAAGAAGTTTGAATTTTGGATTTTGGCACTTTAATTATAAAAATGAATGACTAAAAGTGTTTTTCTGGCTCATGAGATTTTTTTTTTAAATTGAAGTCTTGATTTCGATCCAAACTCATCCATAGGTCATTTCTACCTACCCAAACACACGAACTGAAAACTGAGTCTGACCAGGGGAATGTGAGCATTTCTGTTTCAAAAATAAACCATTCCACAATCCCACGGCTGCTTAGATAAATTTTATCAATAAAACAAAGCTAAATTTAGCTGATTAGCCGTCTGTGAGTCTCTAGTTTGGAAACTCTAGTGGCTGGGATGTGGTGCAGAATATCACTGGACCCAGTGTAAAGAACAGTCAGCAATCCTCTGAGAGCTTGTCTTGGAGAGTGCAAAAGAAAATTCACCTGTAATGGCTGAAGGGAAGTACACTTAGTTCAATGAAGCAACATTTTTTTCTGATGAAACGTTTATTTTTTTAAATTTAAATATATCACATGTGTATACTTAATAATGACCTTAAAGGATTGTAAAAGAATTCTTAAAACACAACAACAACCACTCACCCCATCCTCAAATAAAAGAAGAAAATATAGATATATGGTAAAATTTGTTTGGGATGCTTGTGTTTCTTGCATGGCTACATAGCAAAAAAGTTATTTCAATGATCTTCACTAAAGTATGTAGGAAGTTAGGTGTATCTATGCTCACCTATGTTGTGGGTTGACCCCAGCCAGCAGGTAGGCACCCACAGCATCATTTGCTCCTCCCTAGCCCACCTCCCCAGGAGGACACTGGACAGAATAGGAATGGCAAAGGGGAGAAAACCTGGTTGAGATAAAGACAATTTTAGAAAGTGAAGGAAAGGGTGGAAAAAACAAAATGATGCAAAGGCAGCCACTCTGAGCAATATCCAACTTGAAAGCCCACCCAGCTGCGCCCTCCTCCCTTCTTCCTCTGCCCAAACTTTTATTATTAAGCGTTATGTTTCATGGTATGGAATATCCCCTTGGCCAAATCAGATGAGCTGTCCGGGCTGTGTCCCCTTCTGACTTCTTGCTGATCCCAGTCTGCTTGCTTATGAAGTTTTCACGTATGTAAATATAATATTTTGGAGCTGTCGTAATATTTATTTTTCTATGTTTTTGAAGCTAAATGCATTTTATTTAAAATATGTTGGATTTTCATCTCTCAAATATGAAAGCAGATATGTGGCAATGTGCTCTGAAAGGGTGGATTGATCTGTTTGCACTAAGGTGTCTCTGTAACTTAATCTTTTGTCTTTGTCAGTGGTATCTTCCTTTTTCTGTTCTCAAATAAAAACACTTTGACCTTTTATATCTGTCAACAATTTTGTTTATAGATTTTTGAATGATAAGTGCTGCAGAAATTTTTTACTTTTCTGTGTCTTTCTTGAGACCTCAGCAAAAATATCCAATCTGTTGCCTAAGATTTTTATTCTTGTGACTATTTAAGGAAAAATGTTCTTCTTATTTTTTTAATATATATTTTAAGTCTATTTATGCACATCGGTACATTTTGCATAGTTATTATTGCACAACTCTTATGATAATTCCTTCTTATCAACATTGAGACCTAATTTCCATTTACCATACAAATGCTCAGATAGCAAAGCACTACACTAGATCTCAGTGCTCTGAGATCATGGGCAGAGCAAGCTCAGAGCTTGTGATGGGTGCTCATGGTGCAGGTCTCTAACAGTTCTAAGTACAGAAGAGAAGAGAAATTAATCCTAATACTCAGTGCATTATGTCCATTGTAAAATAACGTCTGTTGGTTAGGTCACATAATTAGCATCTCTAAAATTTATGATTAGCTCTCATTTTTAAACTGTGAGTGCTGTTTATATGTTTGTGTGTTTTGCTGCCTAGTGGAAGATTGCCTGGTTTTCAGAGGTGACCTGGCTGTACTCTAGTAGTGATGGTTGTGTGTGGTGTGTGTTGAGAAGGGCACTGGAAGGTGAATTCTCTTCATTAGTTTTGTGGACTATACTCCAACATATTGTCCCAACCTGTTTTTAGGTTACAGTGCTTGGTATGCTGTGTTTTTATAAACAAGATACTGGCCTTTATTAGGGAATTACAGAATTAAAATCTAAATCTGCATTAGCTGTTCTATTTATGGGCTGAAATTAAGAAACATTTTGATTGTTTGGAGAGGTGATGCAGGCCTGTGACCATGCAAGGGGCACAGGTAAATTCACTTTATAAAGAAGACAAAGCTATAGACTGGATGCTGCTCTGTTATTCTGCTGTGGATTCTGCTGTGGAGCATTATCAGGTCTGAGCTGCACCGCCTTCCGCTCTGAAGTATTGCTAACAGCCAGGGCTCTCTACAGTAGATGAAGAAATTTGTTTCCCTTTTCTTGGAGAAAGAACTCTGAATACACTAAGACAAATGCCAAAATAGCTGAAATAACAATCACCAAATGCTGATCCTAATGAAAAATGAAGTTGCAGTTTAAGCCCTCTCCCTGCTTCTGAATTTGAATTTCTGCAGGGCAAAAAATATCATTGCCTGCTGAATTCACACTCCCCACAATGCTTTACAGATGAGTTAGTTTCTTAAATGGTTTGATTGCTTGCTGAGAGCCTTGGTATCTGATAATATGTTGTTTTCTAAAGATGGAGCACGTGTGCTGGCACTATCAGAACTCTCAGCAAACCTTATACCTGAACCAGCACTGCTACTGTCTTTCTTCCTTTTAGCCATCATTGTCAAGTGCTGTACTTTTCCCCGGGACTCTGGGGAATTACATGCCTAAGATAAGAATTATTCTGGCATGTTTAGTAACCTCACTACTAGCTGAAAGCAAAACAGCTTTGTCATCCTGATTTACCCCTGATCACAGCTACTAACTGGAGCAATCTTTGCCCCATGGTACTAGAAAATGCAGAAACCTGAAGATCAGATCTTGTGCAATATTCTACAAGGAATTTAAAATTCTCTGGCTCAGTCTGAATATGAATTTTATACACATGCAAATTTTACTATAAGAGTGACTTCATTTTCTGCCATCACAGTATTTTTTCTTTTAATTTTGTTTTATTTTGCAGCATATCCACTAATATTTGAACTGTGCTGCCAGTCACATCTTAATCTGTTCTTTATGTCTTTAGTTATTTGACTTTCCACTTTCTATATTAGAGATTATATATAGAACATGTAATTTCAGTGGTTTCTTTGCGGCTAGAAAGAATTGTAGATTGGCATGTTATTACTCGTAATGGCATGTTATTACCCGTTATTCAGGCAATTTGGTGACATGAAATTCATCTACAAATAGCTTTGGGAGATGTTCTGTAGGTATGCTGGTAGGCCGATAAATATACCTTGTTATTATTAAATGATTGTTTAAAGCATTTTGAAAGAATGTTATAGCAGTAATGGAACAAAATAAAGCACACTGTACAAAAAACTAGCAGACATCACCAACTTGAACAGATACAGAATTAAAACAATGAACAATACCAACTCTGCATTGCAGATGAAATAGTCTTTCATAAACAAATCTCTGCCTATACTTGTTACTTCTCTTTACTGTCTGACTAGATGCTGGGGTAATAGCTATTACACATGACTTGGTTTTGCTGCCTAGAAACTGTAAGACTGTGATTGAGACATGTCAGTCAATAAAATCCACATTGGTCTGGCAACTTCAACTGACCTATCTTCTTTCGGATTAGCCTTTGTGCTGTGTTTACCTTTAGTAATCATCTTTTTCAGTCATCCACAGAGATTCTTCCCTATCTTTCATTAATTTGGGGGGCCATCCATAAGGCTTTATGTATATAATATCCAGGATACTTTCCTGGGGATTTTATGTGTTTTATGATAGAGGGAAAATGCTGAGATCTAAGTACAGATCTGCAGAAGGGAAAGGAGATGGTCATTGGCTTCACCCTTCATTCTTTCTTTCAGTTGGGAAATGTGTAGCTTTATTCCCTGTTCTGTAACAAACACCTCCTGAGGCTCGGTCAATTTTGGTGCAACACATTGAAGTTTGCCTCTTGGCCATTCTGCCACAGACCAGCAATGATCAATATCACTCTGCTTCCTTTCTACTACCATTTGTCTCTTGAGATTGGTAATTTGCCTTTACCACTCCAGCAATGTGAATTAGTATGTAGCTTTTTCATACTTCCTTCCTTCTACACCAAATAATTTGCAACTTTTAGGGTCTGTTTTGCTAGTGAAGGAAGAAAGGGAGGCATGAAATAGGAATATTGATCCACTGAAAAGTAAAAATATATAAAATTGAACATCAAGAACAGCTCCACTTCCTCTACGCCCTCAGGGAAAAAAAATTTTAAAAACCAGTGAATATATTATATTTTTACTGTAATGATATCCAAGGGTAGAGTAAAAATGAGGTTAGCATTTAATCTGCATTGTGAATGAGTCTTAAATCTATATCTGCCTGAATATTGTAATGACTTCGTTCTACAGCACTCTACTGCTTCAATGTAACATTTCATTAGGTTTTTTAAAAGAAACTGAGAGACAAGATCATATTAGATTTCAGAAATTGAATTTGGATGAACCTAGATTTTGGAAAGCTTTATACTTAATGCAATTTTCATACTGCTTGTTTGACTGTGAGCCAAAGACATTGTGCTTCGTGGACACTAAACAGAAAGCTGAACAGGACTGTAGCCAAATAATTTGGTTCACCTTCATAGTTTAAGAAAAGACATATGCAAATTGTTAAGATCAAAAAACTAAACAGCCAAACTTTGGAAAATGACAAAAGAGAATTTATCAAACTTTTGGTCTAATTGCAAAAATGGGACAAATAAGATTCATTGCAATGTCTTTCCAAAAACTACTAAATCTGAGAATGGTTTGGGTTGGAAGGGACCTTAGAGATCATTGTGTTCCAACTCTCCTGCTATGGGCAGGGACACCTTCCACTACACCAGGTTGCTCAAAGCCCCATCCAACCTGGCCTTGAACACTTACAGGGATATAGTATCAGCAGCTTCTCTGGGCAACCTATTCCAGTGCAAAATGGTGCAGTATTTTTCGTGCTAGGCCTAAGTTTAAGAATTTCCTCCTGGTCTGCTTTATAAATAATGTATGAGGTGGTAGAAAAGAGTATGGAGAGTTAAAAGGAGAAATATTTCCATCGAATTATATGACATACAATAAATGCAGGTAGTTATGTCCATGGAACATAGATGTTACTTTTGTTTAGAAAAGGAAAAACAAAATGGAGCAGCTGTTTACTATGAGTTGATGAATATACCTTCTTAGGAATTTTGAATACAAACTCTGTTAGAAATTGAGACTGAGTGCATAGCTAGAGGTGGTTTTACCGCTGAGCACTCATTTGTCTCATCTTCCTTCCACTCTTTTGTGCCTGCTTAATTTTCTCTCTTTTCCCTCTTTTTGACTTCACTAGTTGCTCTCTCTTTAGCTCTTGCTCTTTAATGCTTGTAACTCTTAATTCTTCTACCATCTCGCCCTTTATAGACAGACTCTTGTGTGCAGCCCAAAGGGGACTGTGTGCGCATCTGAAAGGAACTATGGAAAGTGCATCCTTTTCCTGATAACCAGTGATGGACTTCAGCACTTGGCATCAGCAGAGAGAGACCACTGATGAGGGTCTCCCCAGAGCCGAGGCAGACTGATGACAAGGGCCTCTTACGTCTCCACTAGCCTGGGCTGGAAAATTCATAAGGTGGAATGGGCATATAGTAGTCATATGCAGAGGAGTTGGAGCATACTCTGTAGGAATAAAATTGGAGGTCTCTTAATTTTAAAAAATGAGTGCTGTGCACATGTGAATGTAATCCTTCTTATAGATTGCCTGTAAATTGTTGATGTCATGTAAGGATGGATAAAATCACAAATATATCTCCATTCCTTACTTGGAAAATATCTGACTTTTTTACCCTTTGTAGTAAGCAAAAGTCTTCATAGCAAAGAAGATAGAAGCTTATTTTATTTAGAGCCTAATTTTAAACTCTTTAGCCAGTTTCTCAATGGAATAAGGCTTGTAATGTTATATTGTCCTCCTACTCTTTTTCTGATAGTCGATAGGATAGGAGAAAGAGGCCCAGTGAAAATATGGATACAAACTCAAAAAAGAAGAGTTCAGATCAGAGTATTTCACTCTGTAAAGTAAAAAGTTGCCAGAGGTATAGGAAACTGCAAACCCAGTCTCAGAGTGGAAGATCTGACACAGTCAGTCACTGTGGTGAAAGCATTCTACGCTGTCCTGTCTTGTTGCCTCCTTATCTGGCATATTATCTTCTGAATTTCTCTAAAGATTTTTAAGATTGCTTTCCTTTATCTAACTTTCTTGGTTGTTTTCTCTTCTCTGCATTTCTCATCCCCTCCTTACCCCTGCCTGCCCTTTCAGGATGTATCAGGTTTGGCGCTGTACCAGTTAGACTGCTCAAAGGAGAACAGCTATTTCTGAAAACTCATTTACTGTGAGAGGTGGAGTTTGCCAAAGTCCCTATTCAGTTTAAGGGACAAATAGTTGGCTTGCTGCCAGTCCTAAATGCATATTCAAGCAACTGTCCTTAACAGAGCCAGGATATTGAGAAATTTCATGATGAGCTGGAAGCTGTTTATTTCCTCTTTTTATTGTGCCCTCAATATTCTAATGATCTTAAGTTATAGTTTAGTTCACAATATGAAGCTTAAGTGAGGTGATTATGAGGATAGTGTTTGATGTAAGAGAATTTTCCAATGCTGTGATAAAAAAAAAGGGAATTTATTCTTTGTCTCCTTGAGCATGCTCTTTGCCTCTGTACATGAATGAATTACTGACAAATAAATAATCATAGAGTTTTGCTTGAATGGAATTCTCTAAATGTCTCTAGGCATCACCATGAACTGCACTATCACAACCTTAAGTTACCTGCTCTGTGAATGATAGAATCAGGCAAATAAACTGCTATCGCTACATATAACACAGAAAAAAACTCCAAACCAACCCTTACTGATAATGATAACAAGTGACAGTTTCTTTCATGCAGTCCTGAAGCTGGGGTTTGAACTTGCAGTAGTGCCACATTTCATTATGCAAAGTGATTGTGGCAAAGGAGAGGAAAGTAAACAAAAAATAACATCCATATAACATTGAGGAGCACTCAGTTAAATAGAAATGTTTGAATTCGGTTCAGGAGTGTTTTGTATCAAAGACCGCAATTATTAGGTGTCTGATATAAATCAGGTTTATGTGAAAATCTCACCTGAGTTAACAAATAGCACACACTTTTAGCCTCTATAGCTTAAGAACTGTCGGTAGAAATATTAGGTCAAGAGAGTCTAAACTATATAGTGTCTCAAATAACCAAACAGGAGAAATCAATTCCTCAGAAAAATGAATGAATGCAAGTCTATTCTGAAGCTTAATAAGAGTCTGAAACCCAGCATCTAACAAGAGCAGTCAAAACTCAAGTGTCTTTAAATGAACATTTTTAGACTATACCTTTTTTACCTTTTGGTAGCAGTGGAATTTCCAGTAATGCAGTTAAGCATGCTCAGAATTAGTGAAATCAGTTATGCTTTCCTTTTGCTCTTGCCGGCACATGGGTTTGTTTTTGCTTAGTTTCCATTTGACCTCTGAACTCTCTAAACTGGAAGCTCTCCAGTTTGATTTCAGGAGAAGTATTCCACCTGTTGGTCTTACGTGATATGTTGCACTCGTGACTTCAATCATTCGTCTGGCAGATTTCAGTGTGGATCTTGTGTTTTTATTATTGAGGAAAAAGCTTTTCATCCTTTAGATGATCAGGCTGAAGATCAATCTTTTCCGTGAGGTGAAAATAGCTACTTATTTGTCCTCTCAAAGAAAGAAGAAAATTATGGGTAATTTAATGCTGTTAGAGACCAAAAGAGAGGGAGGGAAATACCTTTTGCTTACATCTCTGTGTGAAGGCCCTCAGAAATACCTTCTAGGCACTGCTGGCTGTAGAGGGAATATAGAGGTTCAAGGTTTTGCATGATGCCTTTTGTCAGGAGACAAGGACTATTGCCTCCATGCATCCATACCAAATACACTTTTATTACAAAAGTAAAAGTGCACCTTAGCAGAATGAATAGTGCTATATTCATGTACTTTTTGTTGCATGCATCAGTTAAAAATATGCTTTCAACTGCTACAGACAGCCTAGGAAATTTTGAAATGTGACCATTCAATGAAATTTCTCATCACACTGCAGGTCCTAAGAACCTACATTTGCCCAAAGTATTTATCTGAAGAGCAAGCACGTAGGCTTTGAGGTCCACTTTATTCCTAAAAATATTTTTTGGTGTCGTCTCAGCTAGTTGTTGGCAAGAATTGGAGTTTAGCATGTAATTAATTTACTTGTCTGGCTAGGCTGTTGACAAAAAGTAACAAATAAATACCAATCTCACCATTTGCAAATATTGCAGTTACTCCTCTAGTTTGTGGCAATGTTTGTCTGAGGTTTTCTGTTCATCCTCTAACACCATAAGGTAGATATGCACTCAAAATTGCCTTATGATTCTTGTGGTTCTTTTATTTTCATTTCTCTTTGATATGAACCATTGCGAAAGAATATTATTACTACCTTGGAAAAACCCCTGAAACATTCATGATCCTCCACATACACTTGTCAAATATCAGAGAGTATGTTGAAACCTTGATATTAACAAAAAATTGGTCTATAAGTCTACAGTAGATAAACTTCATAAATCTCTGCATACAGAAAGTGTTGCAGTTCTCTTTTAGTGTTTCTGTCATTGTTCACCATCCATGGAAAAAAAGTGCCAGAAATATCTTTGAGATATTTGTCATTATTTTTGAAATTATTGCATAGACCTAAAGATATTTGATATCTTTAAAACATGTCAATATATTGCTCTGATGAAATGGATATGAAGCATGATAATGAGTTTTTCCCCCTGAGTAAATCTGTATAACTTCAATACATTTTAAAACAGTGGAGATGAATATTCTACATATCACAAAAAATAGGTTTTTATTGAAATGCAATGTATGTTAATATCAAACAGTTAGAGGAGGTCCTCAATAAAACCAACCCCCATCCATCCCAGACCTCCATCCCCAAAGGATCAAGTCCCAATCTTAAGTGATCCTCCCATATAGGGATCAAACCCACAACCTTGGTGTTGTTAGCACCATGCTCAAACTGAGCTAATCTCAGATTATCTCAGTTATATTATTTGTATAACAATGAATAACAAGATTCATTCTTGTTTTCTCATACAACAATTTATCTGAAACATTGTTAGGGTGTCCTAGCTCATGAGACAATAACATTTGGGGAAAGGATAACTTGTGATTAGAAAACTTTATAACCTGAAAACATAGTTCAATTGAAACAGGACTTGTGCCTAATGATGGAATGATTTCTTGAGTAAGGAAGAAAACCCCACCATACTATGTGAAATAAACGCAACTAAGGAAACGTTCCTCATTGGATCAGTCTTGGGATAATGCTTTCCTCAGAAATTAATAACCATCTAAGTTTCTGCTAATAGTAATTCTTTTTGTTTCTGTCTTGTCAGAGAGAAGGTTAAAGAAATTGTGAAAAGCCAAGTTAGATTTATGTGGCCTTGCTCAACAGCATGGAAGGTATACCTTTAACATCACTTCTGCAGCTAACTTCATTGCTGACAGATGCATTTTCAAATGCTGAGAGCATCAAGAATGTCTTAGTGCTTTAGGAAGTTAGCACAATTATCAGAAAAGAGTTGCAAACTGAAATTCTGTATCACAGGTAATAGTAACTTTTGTGCTATTAATAGTGCAGGAACTAGGTAGTTTTGCAAAGCACACAGGCACATGCCTAGTGTTAGAAATGCAGGTCTTAGTGCTGAAAATAAAACTACCTCTTCAGATTACAAGTCTGGACTAAGAAACTTAATTTTGTGAGGATTCTTTTTTGTGGTTTTTGTTTTGTTTAATGGTTTTGTTTGTTTGTTTGTTTGTTTTAAGAAAAAAATGTCTTTTTGGCCCTTTTTGTAAGCGTATTTTCTACACTTGAGAGCATTACTATATCAAATTAGGAACTGCCAATATCTTATGTAATGAAGAAGTTTAATTTTCCCTTGAATTACGTATTCCTATTTTCAAATTATGAAGTGTACATGCATGGTCTGAAGAATCTATTTTAGAAAATTTGAAGTAACCACACAGTCATGAAAGGGCTCTCAGTTTTTCAAGCAGCTGAATATTGGACTTGTACAAGTTATGCTTTGAAATTTTCTTGTGTTCCACCACTAACTCCTGGTCTTCTCTCTGACTCTTTTTCTCCCTGTTGTGGGAGTAGATGATATTAAAGAACCACAGAATAGTTGACGGTTGGAAGGGACCTCTGGAGATCATTTTGTCCAATGCTCCCCTGCTCAGGCAGGGTCACCCACAACCAGTTCCCCAGGACCACGTTCAGTTGGATTTTGAATATCTCCAAGGATGGAGACTCCAAAACCTCCTGAGCAACCTGTTGCAGTGCTCAGTTACCCTCATAGTGAGGAAGTGCTTCCTGGTGTTCAGAGAGAACCTCCTGTGTTTCAGTTTGTGTCCATTGCCTCTGGTCCTGTCACTGGACACCACTGGAATGAGTTTGCCTCTGTTGTCTTTGTGCCCTGCTTTCAGATATTCATATATATTGATAAATCTTCCCTAACCCTTCTTTCCTCCATGCTGAACAGTCACAGCTTCTGAGCCTTTCCTCACGTGAGAGATGTTCCAGTCCCTTCATCATCTTTGTGACCCTATGCTGGACTTTCTCCAGTAGCACCATATATTGAACTTGTCTGTTTTTCCCTGCACATGTACAAATATCCTCATTCATGATCAAATTCAGCCCTGATGCTTCTTAAAAACTGCTACCAGGTAGAAGCTCAGCTGTTGACTAAGTTTATGGACAGTTAAGACCACAATACAAAATAAGTCAGTGAATACATTGCAGAGTTAAATACCTGAGTTACCTGAGACGTTGAAAAGAAGTTAGCCATAGCAATATTGAGCTCAGTTTGAGTTGTTGCATTTCAGCTTTCATTTTCTGCCTTGAGCTCCCCCTTTACCTTTTTTATTGAGATTTCCCATGTATTAGAGTTTCAGCATCTGGGTACGAGGACTATGCTTTGTAACTCTCTTATGAGAGTGGTGTCTGATCCTTCTGAGGCTTTTCAGTATTGCTGTAACACCTATTTTTTTAAATCTGAAGCAGCATATTTGAGGATTTTTCCAGCACTAAGATGGCTACTTGAGCTTTCAGATTTTGTGTAATTTTCTGAACTAATCTTCTATTCCTTTGAAGTGTGTCTGTTTCTAATATTAGTCCAAATTATGAATGATTTCAGTATCAAGTATTTTTAGTAAGTGTCTATAAATTAATTTTATTTTTAGACTTCTTAACTGAAGGTGGGTTGAAGAAACATTCTGCACTAACTTTTCATACCTCTCCATTAGAATTTGGTCATGGAAGTACAGAATGAAATTAGATAGTGAAAACTGTGGAAAGTACAGGATGACTTCTTGCTCTTGATTCTAAGGAGAGCTTCAAATACATTCCTCTTCTGCAGGAAAAAAGAAAGTAACCAAGTCATTCCAGGTAGTAACCATTCCATTTATAGTGCTCATTTGCACGTAGAAAAAATCTGTAATGTGATTTTGTGTGTCATTCAATTTCAAAGTCACACAAAAATGTGTATTAATAAAGTCAGGATTTGAAGAGGCAGTGTCTATTCTGAAATGAAAATATTAGAACAGATATTGAATGACTTTAAAATTACTTTTTGCCTGTATCATAATATGCTATTAAATTCCCTTCCTCTTTCTAAAGGAGCTGGAAAACAAACTGGTAACAACTGTAATTTCTCCTTTCTTATTAACATAGATGATATTGCTATCCAACCCACAGTTGCATGAATATTTAAAATAAGTGGGAAAATAACACTCTCTGTGTTTGTTTACATTAACTTTCATTGATCAACTGTAGTACAATGAATGTAGTGTGCCAGCTGATTTCTGCAGCAAAACACTGAGGCAAATTAGAAAATTAATTTATTCTACAGAATCTATGAAAACTGGCAAACCTATGTTATGAAGGCGATGATTTAACTTGAGATAAACATACAATATAGTTCACATCACTAATGAATATCTACTTAGTGTTTTGAAAGGACTAACTTAGCAATTAGAAAGCAATTAAAAGCCCATTCAGGTAGAAGACAATTTAAACTGAAATGGGGTGATATTAATTTGGAGCAGTTTAAGAATATTTAATTAGATGTCCCCAAAGCCGCAGTTCAATAATTGGAAGGGAAAGCCATACTGTTTAAAAACTAAACCAGCTTATAGAGTAAATAAGCATTACTCATAAAACAAATCCTAGAAAAAAGGAAGAAGAAAAGGTACAGGAGAGGATAACTTGATAAAAACCAGTATTATCATAAAATGGTAATTTCATTTAGAAGTTAGCAATTAGAGGAAAAATAGCAGAAACAAACTGAAAAAAGCCTTAGTGTCTAGTGAAGTAAAGACCCATATCTTACTTTCTAAAGTATATTAGCCATCATATATATCCTTTTGATTCTACTGCTAGCTGCAATTCTTGGAAATCTATAATAATGAGGACTTTTTTCAATAGCTATTACTGATCTGTATTTGTGGGTGGGTCCCAGATGCTCCCTTAAGTCCTGATGAAGAAGGAACAATTTCTTCTCAGTTGAAACTATTGTGAAGGAGAAATGACAACTAGATACTTTTTAATTAAGAGGGTGAGTTTCATGTTATTTTTTGTCAGAAGGACAAAATTTCCATATGACCTGATCTTTTTGGCTTGCTAAATTAGGGTAAGTGTTAAACTAGTTTCCTGGTGCAAACCTTTCAAAATTCTAGAATATATCACCTAAGGACTTAAGGGGCTTCAGTAAAGCATGACATCTTTTCTGTCATTATGTTGATAATGGTGGAAACCCAAAAGAATTCCTTTTTTGTAATGTTTTCAAGCAAGTTTTTGCTTGCTTGTTTCTGTGGAAGATCTTGAGAGACAGAGAGGGTAGAGTTGTTAAATGCTTTAGAAAAGGTAAACAGAAAAGAGGAATTGTTAAGCTAGAAAAGATAATGTTTGGACAGATTGAATTTGAGATGATGAGACTGTTTCTAAAATGTAATGTCTGAGAGGAAGAAGGGAAGAACTAAAAGGCAAACAAATACCCCTCAAGATCTTTCTTATATGTCTGAATCTGAACTACAGAAGAAGTGATAGCAAAAGAAAGCCATGTCATACCTACATTATAGCTCATGTAGCAGAAGTAAGATTTGTTCTGCAACTTAAAAATCAGATTTGCCTTTGTAGTCTTAATGATCCTTTTATTTGTGAGGGTGGGTTGGAAAGGCCATGTATTACAAGGGCTCACACTCTCCTTTCTAGACCAATCCAAAGTCTTTCTTAGCTCTGCAAGAAGATTTAGTGAACCGCTGCACAGACGTGTGATCTTTGGGTAGCTTTGAAATTCACAGCCCTTTTGATTCTGATTCTATTCCAAATTGCCTGATTCCTGTCCATTCTCAGAGAAAGTAGTGGTACATATTGCATTATCCTGGGTACAGTCAATTAGTTCTCAAGCTCTCTATGAAGTGTTTTCTAATGCAATTAACTTTTTGCAAAGATTTTGCTGGAAAATAATTCTGTCAGTACTAAATCTAGGGATGTGCATCACATTCTCTAATTGTTGGAGTTAAAAATTATGATTTCTGAGAGGTTGGCTTCAAAAATTTTATCAGCATTTGACTGATGAAAACAATCATCAAGAGATGTATGTGTTTACTTTATATACATTGTGTCTTATTACCCTCCATCACAGATCTCAAACTTCAGAGCTGGCCTAATAGGACTATCCAAGCTGAAGAATATGAAAGTATTAAGAAGCAAGTATTTAAAAAACACTCTGCTCTGACTAGCCAAAAATATGCTGTGGGAAAGCTATTTCTGCTGGTTTGACTAAGGAAAGTAACATGACTATTAACATAAGTTTGAGTAAAAACCTGTTAGCTTCAATTTAAGGTTCTGGCATGACATATATTTGTTTCAGGTTGTGTTATATCAATTAATATTGAAGTAAAAGCATTTTTTTAATTCTTCTCAGTAAATCAAATGCCAGTGCTTTGATTTACTAGACTTGCTACAAGTAGAATCATTTGCAAGAATATTTGCAAGTGTTTGCACATTGTATCTATTCGATCTCGACAGTTGTGTTGTCAAAATTATACTGCTGACATAAAATTTAAATCTTCTAATTAAAAATAACCCAAAAACCCTAGTATTTTCTAAGTCGTATTTTCCTGGTAAGGTGACGAGTGTGAGGCTATTGGTGTTGAACTTCAGCCAGAAATTTATAACATCTGGATAAATCATGTAGCTTTAGTTATTAGGGGAAGCAGACCACTGCTTAGAGTCTGAAAGATGTTGCTGGAAATGATTGACTGTTTCTTCTTTTTCAGGCTGGCCGAGTTGGAGAGTGTCTGAGAGCCCTTGCTATCTATCAGACAGTAGGCATGTGGGTAGGCAAGATTAAGTGCTCCTGCCGTAGAGGAATAGGTGGGGCTGTGAATGCTGCCATCATCATCCCTCTCACCCCGACCCCCCCCAGCATGTTTCCCAGAGCCTTCCAGACCCCTTCCTGACTTTCTAGACTGTTTCTGCTCTCAGGTTCTTCCTCCTCTCCCTCCGAACTCAGATGACAGCAGCTATGGTATGGGAGGAGGTGTAAGGTGCAAGGGAAAGAAAGACACATCATGTGTGGGGAGGGGGAAAAGGAAAGGATAAAGCTGAAAAATAGTGGTAGAGGCAGTGATGGAATTTTCAAGACAGAAAGGAGGCAGGAAGGTAGGAAAGTCCCAGTGTAGACCCTCTGGACTCAGTCTTTACTGGTATTTTTGTTTCTAAACACAAATTTGTATCTGTCCTTGTCTTCTTTTTATTATTGCTGTTTGCTCTTCTATCATTTTACAACTTGATTACATCTATTTGTTGTTTGTATGACATTCTGAATGGTTTTCTCTGGGGAACAGTCCTTGCAGCACCTCAAGTGGATTGTTTTTAAAAGCTGTATTGTTTTCAGGCTATGTCTGAATAACTTCTTCTTGACATATTTACCTTGATAAACAAGCTTTTTTAAGTCATGCAGAATATTTCCCAGTAGAGCAACAGAGCCTGAGATGTTCCCTGAAGGTTGCTTTGTTTAATGTCAGCTTCTCTTCAGTTATCCAACTTCATTTATGAATTAATCAAGGAGCACAATTTTTTATATTGTTATCTACTTCAAATCATGTGTTGGTAATACCAACATTGGGACTTTGGGTATTGTTTCCAGCTCTTGAGTGCTATAGCTTTAATACTAATGAGCCTAATCAAGCACAGTTTTTATAAGACAAGTAGTCCTGATGAAAGATAGAATATTGACTGAAATTGAGCTCACTGTAGAATAGTAGTAATTTGTAATAAGTTCATTAATAATGTTCCAATATCCTTACAGGAAAAAAAATGCCAACAGGTCTTATGACTATCTTAAATATTGAGACTCACTCATAAAGTGCTCTGTGAACGGAGCAGGTGCTTTGTTTGGCTTACTCATAGACTAAAGAAATCCATAGCATTTATGTGCATGTTGCTCTTTTCTATTTTCGCCTATCTAATCGGAGATGCTCAGCTTGTGGGGATCTCAAACCCAGTGCTATCTGATTTGGGAGGGTAGAGGTGGCAAAACAAATAAGAAAACACTCCTGCGTGAAGGTACTGTGTCTCCTTGTATTAGAGACAAGTGTCCTATGCAGATTGTGATACATTTTACCTCACAGTGGGCACAGGAAGAAAACCTCATAGGCTTCATCCACACAGAGAAATGATTCTCAACATTAGAACATCTTCTTGATTTATTTATATTATGTTCTTCCAGGCAAGGACTGTAAATGGAGAAGGACAGCTACACCAAAACTCAACAGATAGGGATAAAGAGAGTGCGGTGCTGGTATTTTCACGACATTCTTTGTGGTGGCAGATTTGAATTTGTTAGTTCAGTCTGGGTTTGTGTGGTTATTTTAATTCTGGATCTATTGTGTCTTCTTGGTGGTAAAGCTACTCTGCCTTTACTGAGAGAGAGATTCAGGAGTGACTGGCTGCGGTGAGGGCATGGCAGGGCTATGAAAAAGTACTGGGATGTCTAAGGGGAGCAATGTCCATGGCATTCTTGTCTGAGATCTGAAAAGGCAGTTTTTAGGATGGACACTGAGTAAAGAGTGTCCATGTGTACATCGACTAAAGAGGCATAGTAACATCTGAACAGTATGGTTCCTGAGAAATACTGTTGATCCTTTTCTAAATATTAGAAGCTCTTATTTGTGTTCTGGTGACATAATTTTTCTTAAATAAATAAAAACACCTCGGCTTGTGG
The DNA here is from genome assembly GCF_003984885.1 of Neopelma chrysocephalum. Taxonomy (NCBI): domain Eukaryota; kingdom Metazoa; phylum Chordata; class Aves; order Passeriformes; family Pipridae; genus Neopelma; species Neopelma chrysocephalum. Next base: position 13,829,469 of record NW_020897731.1, on the reverse strand, counting down.
TTTGGGGTTTTTTTATTATTTGGTTGGTTGGTTTTGGTGGGTTTTTTTAAGGTGTGTATACTTAAAAAAATTTCATCTTTTCTCTTCCTGATATTTTCTTTATGGTCTTCTTTTGAGGGCATTCTGATAATTGTTTAAATCATTGGACCTTATTATTTGTTATTAGTTTTGGTTTGCCTATTAGGTCATACTTCATGCAAAAATTACTGTTGTCAGAGTGATTAGATGATCACAATAAAACATTTAACAGCTAATGTTTCAGGTGTCCTTCACCTGCTTTTCAACCCTGATCAATGGATTAACCAGTTATTTCCAGTATCTGTGTAACCATCCAGGTATGTTGTCATTTACAGAGACAGAACACAAACAAAATGATCTCTGCGGACTGAAACCGACAGGGACCAATTAGTGTCTTTCTCATGCATAATGCAAGGAGTGGGTGCTGCCCTGCAGGCCCAGAGAAGTGAAAACCTTGGCTGACTGATCCTGAACAGGAAGTTTCGGAGAGGAGGAAGCTTTGGAAATCTGTGTTCAGGAAACTGCTTTCTCACTCTGTCAGAGAAGGGCTTTTTAACTAAATGTTAATTTAAACAGATCATTGAACTTGATATGTGTAAGACAATGTAATTGTCTTTCATCTTTGTCTTCTTTGTGTTTGCAGAGGTGTGAAAGGTAAAATGTTGAACTTTAAACATAAGAGTGTTGTTATTTTGGCACATATTATTCTGATCTTTTCAACAAAATTATGAAAAGCAATTCACTTAATAGTTATGCACAAAGCATAGAACTATTTTAGTTCTTTTTTATTGTTTCATCTGTGTAGGCCTTTTTCAGTGCTGCTATGCCAACTATATGTTTTGAATAGAAGACTGGTGAGGAAAAGCAGGGAGGAAATCCTGAGGAGACGGGCATTCCTTCCTGACTTTATAGGCAGAAGAGATAGGAAATCTGAGTTACTTGGTGCTTGTCTTATATTTTTCATATATTCTAAGCCATTAACTTTCCCTGTAGTTTGGAATAAAATTGGCATAATTTCAAATGCTCTGAGCCGAGGCAGATTAGCTGCTGCATCAGAATGTAAAGCTTTGCGAGCCCAGACCACTCGTTTAAGCTCAAACTTTTTGTCTGTGAAATGCCTAGAGTAAATGTTAAACATTAGAATTTCCACTGTTGACCTGTACGAGGACAGGCTCCTATGCTGGTTATACAGCAGCTGTATAACAGCCAGGGTACTCTGGGCAATCCTTCTGCAATGCATTTAATTCTTCTGCTGCACGGGATACTCAGCATAGCCGATCATTGCACCAGGTCTGCTGCAGGCCATACAAAAACCAAATGCGTGTAGCCTGAATCTCATTTTGACATACCAACACAGCAACTGTCCCTCTTCCAGCAAGAGCTTGCTTTTGCTTGTCTTACAGTCTCTGCTTTAAACACTTGTGCCTATGTTTTGTAAACATCCAGATGAGTCATTTATTCATCTGTCCTCTGAACTGATCCTTTCTGTTTCACGCATGGTTTTGACTAAGTGTACTTTGCAACTGTGTTTATTTAAGATAGAGGTAAACTTGTATGGGGTTGAACCCATCAGAGCAGCTTTGAAAAAGAGAGGATTTAATCCAGGATGCTCAAGAATAATCTTTAGTAGTTCTTTCTGTTTCTCAGGCCACAAAATATTTTTCATTAGAGGTGAACTTAGTTTTGACTGAGTTTGATATGCCTAACTGGGTGCCAGCCATGCTGAACTGTCCCTGTGCTGACCACTGTGTTCCCTGGAGCTCAAGGTATTATCTTAGGGGCTCTGGAGGTGACTTTACATTAGCCACTTTGAATAGTGCAGGATTGTACATGACAGGTATTACTACACTTTGAGACTCAGGATGACTTTCCGTGGAACAAACTCATGAGTTTGCTGCATGCACAGTTAATCCCTACCTGCGTATGACACACAGAGCCGACAGAGAGAGCTTGTGTTGTACATGTTCAGTTGAGACTGTGTGGGAAGATGGCTGTGGGAAAAAGTTAGAGGAAACTAAGAAGTTATATTCATGTCCTAGCAGAAGTTATAATAGAGTAAAATGCAGCTGCTTCTCCCTGGATGGAATGCAGTTGGCAGCTCCATGATGATTCCTCACACAACCTGCTAAGAGGGATGTAATGGAGGGTGGAGCAGAGCACAGACACCATGGCCAGGCTCTGTGGAAATCCTTGCAGGGAGGGGAACTAGATGGTACTTTGCAGCTGATAAACCACATAGCACGTGTCACCTAAGGGAGATGGGAGAAGATGCCCTGCCACTGAGCCAACAACTGTGGTGAAATCTCATCAGATAAACTTGGTTCATTAAAGCCTAATTGTCATATTAACACACACCTCCATCCCTAAGTTACCTGCCTCCAAGGTATAACCACCCCCCACTGGGCATGTGCTCTATATTTTATTGACTGTATCTGTGAAAGTGAAGTGAGAGAATTTTACACCAATCAGTAACTGTGGGGAATAGGGCCTGAAAAAAACCAGACCATTGCAGAGAACAGAGCAACTCATTACAGGAATGAGCTGTAGCTCCGAAAACTGCCATTTCCCAAGGTGACAGCTAGCAACCAATCAAATGCTGCGGTTACAGTTTTTACCTTATAAGGAATGTTTACATGTTTGTGATGGTTATAAAAGGCTGTGTCCCTTTGAATAAACTTGTCTCAGGTTTCCCCCACGCTGAGTCCATGCCTCTTAATGCACTGCAAGTAACAAAGGTATTTATGATTAAAGTCACTCAAGCTCCACCTAAAACATAAAGAAATAGTAGAAAAGTAAATCAAGAATGGGAGAAAAGCAAGGGAAGACTCCATTATAACTGGTGGCATCAGCAGGCGGGCTGGACCTGTCTTCTCTGCCATGGGGAAGCTTATTGGAAAAGAATTGTACCCTACGCACGCCAAATACTTTTACTGGGATTAGACCTTGTCTGTGTGTTGCTTTAAACATGTTTTTGCAACCAGATACTATCACCAGCAGTCTTCAAACCTTAACCTGTCACAATTTTCTATTCATAAAGAGTGTTGTTCTGTAAACTGTCAGTGTGAGAGTCCTTCATGGTCACTGGCAGTTGCCAGCAGCAGGTAACACACTTGAATAAAGTGGGAAAACCCATTGAGGGGTCTCCCTTATGCTGTTGGCTTTTCTCTCTGAATAGGGCAGTTGAATCGCCCTCCAATTCAGCAGGACTGTTCAGTGAAGAGTGCCCATAATAGGATCCTGACAAACTGGTTGAGCACAAAGTTCTCGGCTTTTCTGGAGCACTGATGGACAAACCAAACACTAAGGGTCGAGGAAATCTTCCCTTTTCATGTGACACACTATCTATCACAGAGGTCCATCTTTTAGTGGAACTTGTTATAAAATTGTGATAGGTCACACTGTTAAAATGCTGCCACATAAGATCCAAAGTTGAGAAAATTACCTTCATGGTAACACCAGGGTAAATAAAATTATTTCCCTGTAGTAGATACTAAACTGATACAAATGAAAATTTTCTCAGTCTTATACCAACACTGCTGAAAAGTCTTTTACCAATGCTGAATTTCAAAGGGCTCTATCATCAGCTAATTGATTCAAAACTTTAAGTTCACAGGCATAAAGAGGAGGCAGATGAACTGTAGGGAAATAAAGGTATTCTCCATCTGTTACCTGTCTAAAAGCTCTTTGTCGCATGTTCCTTGGCATATGTTGAGTGCATAAGTGAATTGTTCTGCCCTTGGTTTGGCATAATGGACATTTTGAAATCAGATGGTGTTGTCGCAGCAAAAGAATGGTCTCTGTTTCGGCCTCATTCATAATCACTGAAGGATACAACATCATCAGTGCAAACAAAAGCAGTTCCATATTTAATTTATAAGTCTTAAGTAACTTTTCCATTTCACAGGAGTCATCTGGACTGCTAAGGTCCTTGGTGAACAGATTTTGATATCCAAAACATTTCCTCTATGATAAAATTGCCTCATTAAAAAATTTACTTTAGTCAGAGAAGTTATTTTGTCCTTGTGTTGTTTTCTTTTTATAGTTTCTTCCAAGTGCTGAACTGTAAGCTTGAAAGCTTACACTTATGTATTTTTACTAATTTGAAAAGCTATCATGGGTTCCTTGCATCCACCTGCGGAAGTTGTTTTTGCACTTGATTTGATACGTGAACACTCAGGCTCTTTCATAATGGCTGGACCAAAATTTTTCTCGGAAGAATAGATAAGCATGTTTGAACTACTCCCTTCTGTTTTTTTTTCAAATTTTTCTGAAGTTATTACTTGCTGCTTCCTGGAAATGTCAATGAACAGAGCTTAAAGGGAATATTTATGAATTCCAGATCATGTCAGTATGGTCTGAAAGGGCCTTATTGCCTCCTAATACAAAATGTAAATGCATTTTATGAATAATAAACTTTACTTATTAGTGCCAGCAGGACAAAATTACAACTGAAAGGAAGTGAAATAAGTACTTAAAATCAGGCTGTGGGAGTCTACTACCTTCATCTCAAGATCAACCTGTGCAGGCTAGTTAGGGAATAATTAAGGAAAATTATGTTCTCCACTATGTTCTCTGGGATTGCTGTTTTCTGTAACTATCTACTAATGAACCCTAAGAGAATTCCACCAGAGCAGAGAAAAAAAATGTGATCCAATTTTTCTCAGCAATTCTCACTTCTTTCACAGTAATATATCACATAATGAACAAACTTACTGTTGTGGGGTTTCATAACATTTTGACTGGAAAACTCGAAACTGACTTTACAGTATTCTTGATGAGATTTTAGTGTAAGATATTGGAAAGATATTTGATTTCCGTGAAATGTAAGAGAGAGCTACTCTTGGTGGTGGACTATTGCACTAGTTCAGTGACAAATGATGAGTGCTATCAAAATAATACTCCTGCGAATCCACAGTCTTAATAAATACCCAAAGGCATTATGCCTTGGGGGATTCCAGAGCACATAGTCCCAAAATTACATTAAGTGGTCCAAACTAATAATGAAAAGCCTTCTAAATTGTGAACTTCCTTGACTCTCTGAAGCATTCCAGAAAAATATTAGAGTCTGGGTAGTAATGCATAAAATCAGTTGTATTCCAAGCAATTACATTTCTTTAAAGCTACAGTAAACTGTAGCTGAAAACCCTTCATTGTCTAAATTGCAATTGGTTTGCTAGGACTCAGTCCTATATCCATGCATTACCTAAAGTTCACACCCAAGAGTACATGATCAAAATGAAATGCTTGTGATATCCCTTTAAAGTTTAAGCCTGTATAATAAACATGCTGATGGGAAAAACCCAACCTTTTCTGAGTCTTGGGTTTTTCAGTTCATAAAAGTGTAACTTGAAAACTAGCTGCATAGATATCAAAACTCCAGTGAAGTAGTAGATGAAGGGATGTTATGTTTTATCTGACAAGAAAAGTGACCCTCAGGTAAATACTGTTTGGACAAAAAAAGTGTGCCAGTAGGACTTTGGAAGGAAATCAGTTCAAAGGGGGACAAAGTTCACTGATGGTAAGATGGAAATATATCTACAGGCAGGAGAGACCAAAATAGTTTAATTTTTCATTGTTATGGTTTTGAGGATTCTCTCTTGTAGGCATCTAAGCTTGTAGATCAGGTTGTCTCATTTCCCCCTGCTGTCAATGAAGAGAGAGAGGCTCCTTGAGGCAGCACATTGGAGCAACAGCTGGACTTACAAGCCCTGAGTATATCTCTGGAGAACATTACCACTTTCCACTGGCAGTAAATGAAGAGTTATGGAGACAGAGTTTATAAATTTATAGCCCAAACTGAACACTGGGGTGATAGATATCTTTCTCCTTGTCTCAGCTGTGTTGTATACTATTTACTGGAGAATTTTTGTGCCATAGCTGGTAATTCAGTCAGCCACTGGCCTTTCTCAGGACCTAGTTTGCATACAATTGTTTGATTGAGAGGAGCTGGTGAGCCTCATGTGTCAGGAGTTGGGTAGTGTACCTGCTGATTCAGCGAGAACTTGCATGTGTATTATAAGGGAAAATTTACACTAAGTCTTTATTTTCTCCTCCCTCCTTCATGAAGTGATTTTAAAAATAATTTCCTGTAATCAGAGCTTAAAATGTATACCTTGAAAGTTGCATGGTTTACTTATATGTAACACCAGTATCATACAGGATTAGACTAGAGTGTTTGAACACTCAAGTTCTTTGCACTTCAGGTTTATTATTATCATCATTGTGATTGTACATTGAAAGAGTACGGTATTTCCTTGACTTTTGAAACTTACTTTGTCATAAATACATTAGAAACATTATTATGGTAGAAACATCATGTTGATAATAATTCTAGTTTATTTTTTCACTATTTTTTTCCTTGAAATTCTGTGGAATTTAAATATTTGTAGCGAAGGATCTGATTTTTTTTTTGGTGTAATAATAGCACAATGTGGTGCAAGACAGGGAACTTGTGGAGGGCAAAAAGGGAGTTAGACTCCCAGTTCTCACTGTCTTTCAGAAGATCTGCAGGGAAATCACTGAACCGTCACATGGAACCAGAAAAAATACTATGCTGTTCGTTGTCTCATGTTTCTTTGAAGATGCTGATTTCTAAAATGCTCTCTGTATTCCTGCTGCCTCTGGCCCCCAAGGAATGGAACAGAGCAGGTCTGAGCTCTGTCTATGGAGTGGAGTGGGAGCAGCTGAGCAGCAGTAAGACCTCGGCTGTCTCGATGCTGCACAGAGGTTACTGCATCAGCTTTTATGGTTTCCACTCTCTCTTCCTGAAAGTCCATTTCTGCAATTCAAACACTCCTGAAGTAAAAGGTCTTAACACTATGTTTTAACATCCTCAGATTTCTTCTACTATTTTCTCCTGGATTTAATAAAAAATACTGCAAATTATTTTTTTTTTCATATATTGATTGCTTGATGTCAAAGGTCATTTTTCTTAGGATTCTTTCCTTTCTCTTTGGTGTACAGTGGAGAAAAACTTCAATGTATTAAGATGTTTTGTAGATGCCAATACTCAAGATAGCATTTAACCAGGAAACAAGCATACTGACAGATGGGCCCATTAATCTTTCAATAAAGTCTTCAGATAGTACTGTCATCTGTACTTTGCTTGACAGAAACGACAATGTGTTGAAACACTGGATAAAAGCAGCTGTGTTAAATTTTTTTCTTTTCTAGCTACAATAAAAATATTATCATAAGATTAACCTGAATTCATGTCTTTTGGTAGAAAGTGTTATGGATTTGCAGGAATATATTTACAGGCAGTGAAATGAAAATGAATTTCAAGGGTATTGAGAAAATACATACTAATAAAAGAATATTATTATTGACCTGGCTACTTATAAATTTACAATTTCAATCAGAGAACATATAAAGGTCAAAGTTATGTGTTTCTAAGTGTTAAAGAGTAGATAATATTCTATGTTTATTTGGAAACATTGTTTTGAAGAATTTAATTTTCTACTATAACTGAAAACTTTGTCAGAGGATGCAAGAGGTATTGTGATTTTCTTGGAAGGGTTATTTTTTGAAGAAGCTGGTCCGAGTCCATCTCACAGAAACAATAAACAATCTGTATTGGGTAACTTTTTAGATACTAACCTTAGTAAAACCAGAAGCAGTATACTTCACAGAGGATACTCTGCATCATGTTAGCATTACAATCCCCAGAACAACTTGATATTTCATGTTGGCTTCCAAATTCACATGCTTTGGAAAAGTTCATTCACAGTTTCCTAATGTAGTGTAAAGTAAAATTTTCCAAGCTCTTTATGGATTCCCCATTCTTTTGCTGTAGGATGAAAAACAGTGTTATCATATAGGACAAGTTTACCTTATTCTGAAAAAAAAAATGACTCTTAAGATCAGCATTAGAATATACTCTAGGTTCAAAACTATTGACAAATCTGCACTTGTTAGCAAGCTAATGTTAAGCTTGGTGTAAAAAATGTTTGCAGTAATTAAAAATGTATTCTATATTCACACAGGAAATTACTGCTACCCAATATCAAAGAGAAAATGAGAGTCATTCATTTGCACTCTGGGGACGCAGTATTCCAGCTTCCATACTTTCAAATGTTCTCCTGGATACAGGTAGGTTTTCCTCTTCCATATAGAAGTGGGTTCGTGCTGTCAATTATTCTTGTCTATATTTCCCTATGGAATGCTTGCTGTCTTATTAAGAATAATTGGTGGGTTGCTGAGAGCAACTGCAGGGCTGCAAGATCATGAGCTGTAATAGTTAACCTTTTGTTTTCTAGATATTATTATCCATCTCCATGAGTTGTTATATACTTGTGAGCTTCATACTCTGTCCAAAGTATGGCTTTGTACAGAAAACTCTTGAAGTGGCTCTCCTCTCTTTCTGACTTTCTGAAGGAATGGAAGGAAACAAAACAGAATGAAAATCCTTTTTGGTGCCAGTGTTCTCCTTTAAAAAATTCTCCAAAAGTTATGGAAGGTCACTTTGCTTTTGAATATATTGGTTCTCACTAAATTGTAAAGTCTGTGAGAGTAAAATATAGATTGGATTGACACTTCATGCAGTGCTACAAATAAAAATGCATTTATTTTGCTTAATCTGGAAGATTTCTTGACTTCAGAAAGAATAAACTTTTTTCTTTTTAATGGATACCTGTGCCCAGTTTTGAGCCCCATAATTCTAATAAGAAGGTTATAAAGCTATCAGAAAGTGTCCAAAGGAGGGCCAGAAGGATGGTCAAGTGCCTTGAGGGGAAGCCATATGAGGAGCAGCTGAGGTCCCTTGGTTCAACCTGGAGAAGAGGAGACTGAGGGGAGACCTCATTGAGGTCTTCAACATCCTCATGAGGGCAGACACTTTTCTCTCTGATAATCAATGACAGGACCCAAGGGAAAGGCATGAAACTGTGTCAGAGTAGGTTTAGGTTAGATAATAGGAAAGTGATCACAGCACCAAGCCTGACAGAGTTAAAGAAGCATTTGGGTAAAGCTCTCAGGCACATTGTGTGATTCTTGGGGCTGTCCTGAAGGGCCAGGGTCTGGACTTGATGATCCTTGTTGGGTCCCTTCCAACACAAGATATTCTATGATTCTATGATTTCTGCTCTGAAAGGTGCTCACCTCACGCAAATATTTCATTAAATGCATAACTTTTTTAGAAGTTTTTTTAACTTTTTATTTTGTCCTCCTAAGATATGTGCACAGAAACAAATTTTTAACACAAAAAGAGCTTAATTTTTTTTTTTTTTCTCTCTAGTGCTAGGAAATTTCTGCCCATGATGTCAACCACAAAATTATGATGGATTGAGTCTCTGTCCTTCTGTTAGTGTATTGTCCTGCTAGGTAGTTTGTATATTTCTGACTCATTAAGTATTTTTTTTGTTTGTTTGGTTGGTTGGTTTTTTAATTTAATTTTTTTATTTATTTATCTTGGGTTTGTTTCATTAAACTAGGAACAAACAGAGTATTACCATTGCTATGGTATCGTTGAGAGAGAGGTTTTGCAGTCAGGCTCATCATCCTGGACTCTGATATGATAACAGATGTGCATCCACCCAGGAAATTACCATTTTCAATACAGAGCAGAGCAGCAAATGGATTTTCATGCATGGAAAAATAATGTAATAAACTGAACAAGGCCCTGGCTTGATAAATTATGTGGTCATAGAAAGGAAAAAGTACAATTTGTTTAAATTTCTGAAACTTTAATAGAGCCATAAAACAGGAACTCTTTCTATACTCCCAGTAATAAAATAACAAGCAGAGGCTCACCAAGTAAATACATTTACAATTCTGAAGCTTTACACAGTTTTTATGTATTTCCCTACAGACAATTTTGTCTTTTACTGTCAAGTACTTAAAATAGCTAGGAAATTTAAGGTACACTTTTCTATTTTCATAGCACATGCTCTTTCTCAGGAGACTCATAATAGTAGGAACAAGGAAAATCATGTTGATTCCTTTATAACTCTTTCTATTCCCTAATTCCTTACTGTAGTAAATGAAAACCTCTTCACTGAAGTCCAAGGATGTCATATAGACTTTGAGGACTGAAAAGAAGGAGTAGCATTGTAAGTGGAAAGGAGTTGAAGTCTGAACAAAGAAAACATAAGAAAAACTGTTTATCCAACCCAAGAACTTTTTAGATGTTTTAAAATTAATTTAAGGGGACAAATGATTATTTGGAGAAAAATATGAGTTAGAATCCTATTAGAATCAAATATAATAATATACAGTAGAATTATGATTAGAATATTATATGTAGAGTAATATTGACAATAATTAAAATCATATTATTATAGAATATCTCATATGTAATATGATAGGTAAAGCACTCACAGAAACATAGATTGGTTTGGGTTGGAGGGGACCTTAAAGATCATGTAATTCCAAACACCTCTTCCATGGGCTGTGGTATTTTCCAAAGCCCCATCCAACCTGGCCTTGAACATTTCCAGGGATGGGGCATCCACAACTTCTCTGGGCAACCTGTTCCATTGCCTCACCACCCTAAAAATATAGAATAATAAACATATTCATATTTCTTTTTTTTTCCTAGAAAGCTGATTTCTAGTTTATGTATGTGGCTTGTACTATGACTTTTGTTATGGCAGCTCCCTATTCTTTCTTTGGTGCCTTGCAAATTCTTGGAAAAATGCTAGTCATTGTATACACCAGCATCTTAAACCTGGAGTCTCCACCGACTGCTAAATAAATATTTTTCATGTTTTCTTTAAGAATCCACAAAGCATCTCCTCGCCTCTTTCTCAGCTCTGTTATTTTCTTTACTCCCAAAGCCTTCTTTGAATGCATCCAAGGGTATTTCTTTTCCTTACATCCATTTCAGAACTCACATACTTTTTCTTAGGTGTTGTAGTGGGTTGACCCTGGCTGGATGCCAGGTACCCACCAAAGCAAGCCTATCATTCCCTTACTCAGCTGGGCAGGGGAGAGAAAATATAATGAAAGGTTCATGAGTTGAGATAAAGGCAGGAAGAGATCACTCACCAATGAGCAAACCAGACTCGACTTAGGGAAATTAATTGAATTTATTACCAATCAAAATCAGAGCAGGATAATGAGAAGGAAAACAAACCCTCAAAACACCTTCCTCCCCCAGTCTCCCTCTTTTTTGGGCTTAACTTTTTTCCCAGTTCTTTACCTCCTCCCAACAATTGGCCCAGGGAGATGGGGAATGGGGATTATGGTCAGTTCATGTCACGTTGTTTCTGCTGCTTCTTCCTTCTTGGGCAGAGGAGTCCTTCCTCTGCTCCAGTGTCAGGTCCTCCCATGGGAGACAGTCTTCCACAAACTTCTCCAGTGTGAGTCCTTCCCAAAGGCTGCAGTTTTATGATCTGCTCCAACGTGAGTCCCTTCCACGGGGTGAAGTCTTTCAGCAGCTGGCTGCTCTAGTATGAGTCCCCCCAGGGGGACACAAATCTTGCCAGCAAACCTGCTCTAGCATGAGCTCCTCTCTCCATAGGTACACAGCTCCTCACAGGAGTCTGATCATGGAGTCACAGCCTGCTTTCAGGCATCCACCTGCTCCAGTGTGCATCTCTGCTCCCCCATGGATCTTCATGGGCTGCAGGGGCACAGCCTACCTCACCATGGTCTACACTACAGGTTGCAGAGGAATCTCAGCTCTGACACCTGAAGCACCTCCTTCCTCACCGTCCTTGACGTCGGCACAGCTGTTCATCTCACATATTCTCACCCCTCTCTTCCCTGGCCACAATTACTTCTGCACAGTAACTTTTTTTACTTTATAAATATGTTATTACAAAGGTATTACTACTATTGATGATGGGTTTGGTCTTGGCCAGTGATAGGTCTGTCTTGGAGCCAGCTGGCACTGGCTCTGTCAGACAGAGGGGAAACTTCTGGCAGTTTCTCAGACAAGCAAACCCTGTAGCTCCCCTGCTACCAGAACCCTGCCACACGAACCAAATACAGATATAGATCTCCTTTCTTGCTTCTCTTCTTCTATGCTTCCTTTTGATAGCAAAAGGTTTACAAAGAAAGAGCATTCACGATAAAACTTTTAAGAAATGCTTAAAAATCTACTTCCAGAATCTAACATTTTCTTTTGTATTCCCCTTGTTGAAATGTTCTCTTGCCTATTTAAGTCTGATTGTTACATTGACAATGTATGGAATCCCATCCTTTCCTATACCATAATGCTGTGCACATTGATATTTCTGCATTAATGGATGCTAACAATTGTATTAACCATTTGCAAGTGGACTCACTTCTAGAATTCTGTGTTTCAATGTTGTGGCAAGATAACCCACAATTTCAGGGCTGCTATCCTGACCTAACATAAGAACACTCCCCCATGCTTTTGCTTTGGGTAAAGAAGTTTAGGTAATGAAAACATGGACAGTTACTTTCATATCAAAATAAACAGTGAAACACCTTAAATTGTTGTAATAAAAGTGTAATAATTATACTGGGTGAAAGTACTACTGCCTGTTTTCACACAATTAAGATCCTTTCCTGTCTTTGTTGTGGAGCTGCTTCTGCTTATTTGGCAAATACAGGGACTTAAAAAACTTAGATTCATTCTAAATAGACTCAGGTCATATAATTTAATATAATTTCAATACTTTAGTTCACATTTTGAATTGTATTAACTATTTCAGCTTGAGCTTTGCTGCAATTTGTTTGGACTCCTTTCATATTTTGTCCATTGCATTGTCTTAGGTTGGTGTTGAATGTCACCACTGAATAGCCAGAATGCCACTAAAATTTAACTATTTAAATTTTACCTGCAAAATATCTGACATGACTGCTGTTACTCATTTTCAGTTTGGAATAGATGATATTCTTATGCCCATCTAAAAAAAAAAATAAAATAATTGGACTATTGTGGTATTTTAGGCTTCTGTGATTTTTTTTCTTTATTTTCTTTTCTTTTATTTTATGGACAAATCCTAGTCATTCTTTTCCTTGAGTAATCACAGAGCAAGTAGCAGATATTTAACAAAAGTAATGTCTGTTAAGTAGGGAAAGTTTCCTGTGGAGGCAACAAACCAAACATTTTTAAATTAAATATTCCAATGTCTTGTTTGTCCTTTCATTTTCTAACTGTGAATAAAATGAGGATGGTCATAACCCTCGTGATGCCATGGAGTCAGAGCTCCTGGCCAACCCTTTAAGCTTTTTATGTTGGCATAGCCTAGAAAGCAACCTTGTGGCCACTTTGGTCACACTCAACCATTTCCAAACATGCTGTAATGTGCTTCAGTGTCATTGATGAGGACAGTACAGAGAAGGGACTGAATTTTAAAAATGGACATATTTGCCAGAGTCACTAGACAACCTCAAAATTGGTTTAATTTTTTTTCAGAGGTGACCTTGATGTTAATTAGGTCTTGTTGGGAAAGACTTGCTGACAAAGTATGTCAGGTGTACAGCAAAGTATGTTTTCTGGGCAGTGCTGAGCAAGATGTCTCAAGTGTTCCTCACCAGATGGAAAATGGGTTCCTTGTACCATACTTCTGATCACATAGTTTATTTCAGCCTCAGTCACTTAATTTTCCCAAATCTATTATCAGCACACTGTACAACTTCCAGTAACTATGAACCCAATTAGGTCACAATTCTTATTTATTATTGATTTATTATTTATTACAGACAAAAATCTGCTGTCTGCTTCACAGTCTGTGAAACAAGGTGTCTGCTTCAGGGATTTTATAGTCTGTTATATAGCTGGCTTTTTTCAGAGGAGTGCAGGAAAGGCTCTGAAAGTTTTTTCTCACCTTGTGTTTCTAAACAGACAAAGTATAATGTCATTCTTTTGTTGTCTGGTGGGTAACCCAACATATATTGTCTGATGCTAGTGCTCACAGATGACGGCAGATATTGCTTGGGAGGTGGATACGATCCCAATAAGGGCAAAATGGCAGAATCAGACTCTGCCTTCCAGTCACTAAGCTGATCTGCAATATGGGCCCCAGCCAAGATGGGCACAGTCCATTAAATAAAATCCATTAAATAAAAAGAGAAAAAGTAATTACTTTTAAAAACTGTTGCATTGCTGTTTTAGCATTTTATAATCAATTCATTAATTAGCTGAGTCACACAGACAATCTGTTATGCTAAGTACATTTATTAGAAGCTGCCACACCTAAACTGATCACTCTGAGGGCTTTGCCATCATTTAAACTCAAGTATTAAAGCAAAATGCATTAAAATCATCTATCATGCTGTTTAATCAATCACACTTTGGAGTTGTCCATGGGATAACAATTCTTGCATTTGGGGCATTACTAAAAATTAACTGCAAGATAGAGCATACCTTTTATGAATGCAGCCCTTAAGGTGTTTGCCAAAGTAATAACTGTAATGGAGGTCAGAAATTTGGACATTACTTTAAAAAGTTGATCTCTATTTACATTAACTTAATTTGAGTGAAACATTGAATGACTTAATGGGTATCACATACTTCATAAATAAAAAACAAATTAAACATCATTTATCTCCCAGAAATTGCTCAGCAATTTGCAGAATTTAGAACTATCATATGACTAGAGGGTAAAAAAAGAGTCATAAACTTGAGTATCAAAAATGCAAAAAAAATGAAAAAAATTGACTTAAGTTAACTTTAGTTAATTTTAAACAGTTAATTTAAACTCAAAAAAAAAAGTCCACACAGCACATTCATAAAAATTAGCATAGAGAAGAAAAAAATAAAAGACATTATTAATTACCTGAGTCCTCTTCGGAGATAGTGAAGAAAAAAATCTTAACCATTAGAAAAAAGTTATTTGTTAAATTTAACCACAGAAGAAAAGACAGAGGAAAGAAGTGCGAGCATGAAATATAAATGCAAGATGCAGCACAGTAAAATTAACGCATCACAGGCACAAATGAATGAATCATTGACAGAGAGCAATTTGCGTGCCACGAAGATGCCGAAAAGTTTAGAAATGTCATACCAACATTTAACTTGAAACAAATAAGGAAGCCATTACACTGTATAATTTAAATTCAACAATACTTTGCTGAAAATCTTTACAACATAATGTCTGTGCTGTATCCTGCCTCAGAAAAGCAAGACTTACAAAAGATGAAATCTGAAAGTGTGTTTCTAAAATGTCATATTTTTAATACTGTCTTATTTCTGATAATATGAGTTTCCAAAAAGGAATTTTGAACTTAGATCAAAATCAACCTAATAGTTATTAGATTTTTGATGAATTTTTTTGTCACTTTCTGTAACTTTGTATCATTCTATTTGTTTTCCTAGCTTTTGCAATTTTTGTATGAAACGCTTCTCTCTGCTTTCACAGTTACCACTTGTTCCCTTCATCAGTCTAAAATGGGTCAGAGCTAAATAATTTCTTTGCAGTTCTACTTAAAATCTTGTTTTTAATGCAAGTATGTGCACAAAGATATGCCTAAGTGTAACGCATGCTCCAGAATATAGTTTGTTACTTGTATGACCAGACTATTTTTTGGTATCATCAAACAAATATTGATCTATCTGTAACACCTTGAGAGGGGGTAGCTGTGCAAATAAAAACAAAAGTTTTAATGATTTTTTTTTTTACATTAATTTACCTATTTAATTGGATCTTTCTTAGACCTGTGCTACAAAGACACAGTGCATGCCTTCCTGGCAGCTACTTTTGTGGACAGTTCAGATAGACTCTCAGTAGCTGTGTTGCCATGGTGATTGAATATTGCTTATTGCTTGAAACACAATCATTTCTAAACTGCTCTAAAATCCGTTGGATTTTATTTGAAGTGCTCTAAAACATACAGTAAAAATTTAGAGACTTGAAAGATACAGACATGATGCATGGGCACCTGCTTGCTCTTTGGTTTGTTCCGGGGAGCAAGAGGCAATAGAGGAAGGTTGAACACTGAAGTGTTTCAGTCTGTCATGTTTTTCCTGCTGTATGAAAGATCCGATGGGTCCAGCCACAGCACTGCCCTTCACGTCCAAGAAAAAGTGTGGGGTCCACTGCCTTTCATTTGCCTTCTCACATGTGCTGCTTTGGAATGATGTGTTTTATCAACATCGGTTCTTGGCAGGGGGATATCAGGCAACTGATGTTGAACCTGCTTTTTTTTTATGGACAGTCTACATTGACTGTGTTTCAGGCTACAAAAAATTCTAACTTAAAAGTTTTTTATGTATGGTGAGACAGTCTTTCTACTGATATCAGGGAGCAATTCAAGCCCTGGTGCTGTGCATATCTTGACAGCTAAACTACATTGTACATAGATTGCTATGTAATTGTTAGGGTGTCTCTAATTGTAATAGTTAGCTGGTGTTTCACACAGGCTGCATGCTTTCACTTTTTAAGTACTTGGTGGCTTTTTTCCCATACTGAATTTCAAATGACACCATATTAATAATGAGGTGTTGCACAAATGGTGATTACACTGATAAATGATGTAACTTGAGCTGGTGCTGTTTCTGTTGCCAAATCCGTTATTTTGATTTGTACCTGTATTAGCTCTGAGAATTCATGCTAGCTTTACAAGTTTGAATTCAGAGATTATCAGTTCTATTGTCCTTAATCTGTTTTGAGGAGTGCCCTTATTTTTATCTTTTAATTCCTCACAAGAGAGGTCTTTACATAAACCCCCAACAACAAATGGTAAGAGTATAAGTTGGTCTTTCTTATTTGTACTCTACCCTATCTGTCTTGATCTTTTTCTGGTGGTAAAAGGGAGTGAAAGTATTTTGCACTTAAGTGCCTATTACTATTCTACTGTAGTGTAGCACTGAGCATTGTTAGGGCACAGCACTTTAAACTGATGAATTGTAGGGGAGGTGTTATGCTAGTGTAAATGTTTGGTATTTTGAAATTAATACCAACTCAGCTTTCTGCTTAGGAGGTTGAATTTGATACCTTTTTCACAGCCTCCCCATTCTCTCTATTACTCATTTTTTGTAGTAAAGAAGTTTTTTTCTACCATATCTGAATTTCTCTGTCTGTTCACATACACCTTTCAGCAATCTTTTATCCAATCAATATTTTGGATAAAGATTGATGGAAATGCTCACTGGAGAGCAGTTTCATTTTTGTACTCTAACTAGAAATACATTTGAACTGGGTCATGTCAATTTGCTGCACCTGAGCCCAGGAACAGTGCAACAAAAACAGATAAAGGGTGAAATATTTAAGTTTAAAAGACCCATGAAATGAAGGACACCCCACCTTAAAAGCAGAAATAAGAATTTTGGAGATGTAGAAGTTGATCTCTGAAAGCAGGTCCATTGTTTCTTTTCACAGTTACAGAAGGTCTTTTCAGTAGATGTGAGTACTGTTAACATTTGTTGGACATGGGAAGCTCAAAAATAGACTTAAACCTGTATCTAGGAAACGAAATAGTTTCCTTACTTCCATGAGTGATGAGGGACATTGAATGCTGAAATCAGTGGGTATCCAGAATAAGAAGTGTTTATTGGGTGGGGTCAGAGTGATTGGTTTAATGAATTAACTCAAGTACTCATTATCATTTTACTTTACTCTAACTGAATCAGTCTGGCAGCACCATGTAGGTTTCAGGAGTCTTTTAATTTTTATTTTTTTTAAATAAAATGTGTGTAACTTAATTATTTAGGGCAATTGTATTTTATTTAAAGGAATCTTATTTAAGGGAAGTGTGAAGTCCTGCACCTGTGGAGAAACAAACCCCACACACCAGAATAGGCTAGGGGCTAAATGACTGGAAAGCAGCTCTGCAAAAAGGGCATGTTGATTGAACATGGGTCATCAATGTACCTTTATGGCAAAGCAGGCATCTTGAGCTGCATTTGAAGGGGAGTTGCAAGTAGGTCAAGGGATGTGACCCTTCTGTACTCGGCACTGGCAAGGGCACATAGTGCCTCACCAGTGTTAAGCAGACTTAGCATTCTGCAGGAATGCTGCGTTCACTTCTGTGCTCCTCAGTACAAGAGACACAAGCATACTGTGCAGAGTGTCCAGCGAAGGGCCACTAAAGTGATGAAAGCCTTGGAGCATCTCTCATGAGGAAAGACTAAGAAAAGAGAGCCTAGGAAAGAGAAAGCTCTGTGGAGGTCTTTCCAACATCTACAAAAATACAAAGTCAGGGTGCAAAGATAATGGAGCCTTTTCAGTTGTGCCCAGCGATGAGATCAGAGGTAATGGGCACAAACTGTAACACAGGAGGTTCTTTCTGAACATCAGGAAACACTTTCTCACAGTAGAGGTGACCGAGCACTGGCACAAGTTGTCCGGAGAAGTTGTGGTGTCTTGGAGACATTCCAGAGCCATCTGGACATGGTCCTGGGCAACTGGTTCTAGGTGGCCCTTCTTGAGCAGAAGCATTGTACCAGATAACTTCCAGGGGTGCCTTCCAACCCTCAAACATTCTGCAATTCTGTGATTCTGTGAAAAAACCAAAATTGTAAAAATTAATGTCATAGTAAAAGAAATGAGATAAAATATACTCAGTTATGTATAGCAGTTCATTCATTCATGGCTAGGCTTCGTGAATGAAGATTTGGGAAGGGCACTACCCACGTTTCTTGCAAGTGCGCTGGTGGCTAAAAAGGCCAATTGCAAAAAAGACCGGTTGCAAAAGGCACAGCAGAAAGACTCCTTAGGAGGTATATTCTGCAAGGCACGATTCTTTCTGTGTTGTCTTTTCTCCTTGAGAGTGATCCTGCGTGCATTAATGCACCTAGATTGGCCCCAGTTATTTCTTTTGCTAATTTTTTTTCCTACTTTCTATAAGTAAGCAAAATATATTTTGGTTTCTGGAGCCTTCAAATTATTCATGTTTCTAGAAGGCAAAATAAAATTACATTCAAAGACATTTGGTACATTGGTACATTCTTAATGTGTTCATTATAATTATAATAATCTAAGTCTGCCTCTGAAGATGTTCTCTAAGTTGTTATTTTGCTCTCTATAAAATAGATAACAGGACCACCACAGTACCCTTTGAATACTTAAGATGGGAAATTTTGGTGATGCTTCCTGAACTTAAAATGGATCACAGCTGTAAGAAGCACTCTAGGACTTGTATGATTGAGCTACTCCTCTAAGTTTGGAAAAAAGAACAGTGTATAACTGGAATCAAATTTGAAACCTGATTTTGTTGAAAAACACTGACATACAGAGATGATTTTCTGTCACTAAGCATTGAGCAATGAGTAATCTTGATCACTGTAGCATGGTTTAATACATTTCTTAAGGGCAAAAATGACCTCTCTTCTGCTTTCTTGAGCAAGCTGTCATTTTAATTGCCTCTTTCAGCCATCTAACTTTTTTCTTGCTTAATTTGTGTCCATGATTTTAATCAACCATCTGTCACCAGAGGTGCTTTACCCCATGTTGTAGCTATGAACCTTATTGTAACTGAAGACCAAAAAGACCTATCTTAAGTAAAATAAGGTAATGAAATAACAGTGAAATAATAAAAAATACATACAGCTCTATAGGATACCTGAATATGTTCATTTTTTAGATATCGTAGTTGTTTATTGAGGATCAAACCTGGCTGCTGAAATAGTTCATAATCAATGTTATTTTCTGCTTTTATAAAACATAGAGGAAGACCTATTGGTTGTAAACAAATCTATTTTAAGTGGATGGGGATTTGTGTAACCAAGATGGTATCCTTTAGAATCCAGAGTTTGAGAATATTTTAGCAGAAGATTCAGAGCCAGTGTGTTTGTATTTATTAGTGCACTTAGACCAATGAAAGTAAATATTTTCCAAGGTCTGCTTAGAGTGGCATTCAACATCTCACTCTGTTTAGTTTATACAGGGGAAGCTCTAGTATGTCATATACTATTGTGTGCTATATTGTCTGGCAAGTGCTGGCATAGCTATAAAGGCTATTGCTGTATCCAGTCATATTCTAATTACAGCACTAGTCTAAGTGTTTCCAGCCACTACTCCTTTCTGACTTAAAAATATATTTTATCATGCAAACAGAGATTGATGCAATATAGAAATACATACTCTATGGAATAGTATCTGATAAGGTTAGTGTAACTGTTTTGTGATGCTGGAGGTTCAGATTCTGAAAGATTTATTTGCCAATGGACAAATCCAAAGAGGAAAATAAAAAATAACATTTTTTCTTTATTGTTCTACTTCTTTTTCAGATATGTATTTTGAATATTTTTAAAAAGTATAAAGACAGGATAGTATAAATACTAGAATTTATTTCCTCTTTTGATAATCCAGACTCAAGTATGATGACAATCTCACTTGCTGATTCAGTAAGTGTTTACTACAGATATTAAAAAAGAACTGAAAAGAATCTAAACATAATTACAGATGAGAACTAAATCCAGACTTAACAAGACTGCTACCAAACAACACAACATGTTTCTGTTGAACTAAGGAAAGGAATGATTGTTTTATTTTTAACAAAAATGGAAAGTTTTTTATCTAGCTGAAGTCAAAGTGTAGTGATAATAAGTGGCTTGATCTGAAGGTGAACTGATTGCTTACATTAGCATAGGATTAAATTACTTTGATGTATGCAATAATGAGACATACATTATGCGGTAACTGATATTTATTACATGAATTACAAGATACTTTTTTGATTTAGGATTAAGGACAGAATCATCAGCTTAAATCCTCCAGGTCTGAGGTGACTGGTCAATGTAATTAATCTGTGTGATGATTGCCTCAGTAGGTAGAGCCTGAAAATATTCCAGGATCCACCAAGGAAAGATAATGAAGAGTGTCTGGGAAATAACCAACTGCAGAAACAGTAAATTCTGCAGGAGTTGAGTAACCACAGAATAGCTTAGCATAGAGCATTGTACATCTGCCAAGTGATGGACTGATACAAGAGCAGACTTAACTAATTAGTGAAGCCTTCATCCTTCCCATCTGGAGATTTCACTCTGGTGTGTGTGCACAAGCTGGTTGTTATTAATCATGAATTGAATGAAGATGCCTACGACTCCTAGGCAACATTTCTATGAGGTGAGCCAAAATGGTCTCCTTTTAGATAAAGAGTATTGATGCCATACAGTGACTCAGGGTTGTTTTTGTCTATTCCACATATGCTGAACTAAGAAACAACTGAGAAAATGCAAACACGTAAGTCATAGTTTTCATAGCCATAAACATATGGACTTTATATTGCAAGATACATATACTTTATAGCTGGTTTAAAAACAGAGTATGTTTCTGGAGTGCTAAGTGGTTCCAAGTGGGTCCTCCATCAATGATCATTTTAGTGTCTGTATCCAAAACTGTGATGCTGAGGACCACCCCTCCCAGTTAGTTACTAGCTAGTCTGCAGGTAACAGTTTCAGTGCAGAGTTCATTAGTAACTGAGGTGGATTTTTTTCTGGACATGTCAAGAAACAACTCTGTTTTGATGGTTAAACATCTGTTTCACACCTAACCTAAACTAGGATATAAACCAAAACATTTTCTGCATAGGGCCTAGTAGATCATGGTTGCAGAAAACATAGCTACAGGAGGATGGTTATTTCTTATCAGGCACTGCAGAGGGAGGTATAAGAAACTAAATTTCTTTCTCTGAGGGGGACTCAGACCCATATCCTTAATCTACAGAGTGGCATTTACTATAAAATGCTGAAACATCCATCATGCCAAGGAGAAAAGTAAGGCAAATCGCTGAGAACATCCACCTTATGAAAAAAAGCTTAGGCTTCAGGCCTTGCAAGATATTTCCATGATTTATGTAGTTCTTTTTTTTTTTAATATTTGATACTAGCCAGCCCTTAATGACAATATAAAAAAAGGTTTGAAGAGGGACTGACAATTACAACTCATTTATCTGCAATTTTTTTTTAATTATTTTTTTTAAAATAAGACACTTTGACATGTTCCCTTACACAGCTTAGTTGATTAGAGCAGTCTCCATCAAGATGAGACATGTTTGAATCCAGAGAACAAGAAGAGAATCATGATTATTTTCAAAAATGTTAGAGGTACCACAAAACAACAATTCATATGCTGTCTGCATAAGAGCTTCTAAGAGTGTTATATATTTCAGAGTCTTTCAGAAGTCTTAAATTAGGCTTTCCAGTGATACAAAAATAGGTGGAGATAAGAGAGGATGAAGGATGCCAGAGAGAAAGTGTAGTGGTTTGAACCAGGTTTCCCCCTGAAGCTGAAAGTGGTAACCCCCAGGGGGTGGTGACCCTTGGGGCTTGACCCAATCAATGCTCCTGCAAAATATAAACATATCTCTGGAGACCGGAAGAGAAGCAGTGGTACTTGTTGTAAGAAGAAGAGGTGGCCATGTTGTAGAGGCCACGAGGAGAAGGGGCTCCGGCCCCTTGGGGGCCTCTGCCCCCCCAGCCCCCGGTTGGGGGCTGCAGGGACTCGGAACAGTGTCAGACTGGGCTGAGTGCCTGCGGCTAGGAGCTGGGGGAGTTTCTCCCCTGTAAATAGAAGTGAGAGACACTGGGAGCAGCGACGGAGCAGCAGCAGAACAGCAGTGTCCGAAGAGCAGTGGCAAAGAGCCAACTGATAAGAACCAAGAGAAGCAACAGATGCCGGTATGCAACTGAAGCAGACACAGAGTTGTCTGAAGAACGAAAAGAGCCAGCAGCAGAAAGCAAGACAAGAGACCCGAGCTAGCAGCAGGAAGAGAGTTTCGGAGGGTAAGAACTGGCTCAAACCAAAACCCCCAAACTCGCTAGAGACCCCTCTGAGAAAGAGGAGGGGGTGGTGGACTGAGTGGAGTCCTAAAGTGCAGTATGCACTACAGAGAGGAGCTAAGAAGCTCCGGCCTCCTGAGAGCTCAGCCAGGATGGCCAAAGGACTGTGTGTGGAGGGGGTGACCTTGGGCTTTCCCCCCCCTCCTTGCTGCAGCTTCAGAGAAGCTGGCAGCCATCTTTGAGTCAGAGCATGAGAGCTCTGCACAGGGGCTTGATTTCCCCTGAGGATACCAGACTGTCACGAAGACCCCCGTGCTTCGTGATATGACCATGGTGTAGCGGCCGTGTCTGGGGTTACGCAGCCCATGGAAAGACCCCCTGTTTGAAGACGGGGGCCGAGAGAGGCTTGGAAGACCTCCCTCGTGTGTGCTGGCAGAGAGCCAGCAACTACTACTGCTGCCTAGAAGAGAAGACACAGAAAGCCTACTGCCTAGAGAGAGAGAGAGACCTGCTGCTAAAAAGACTGGAAGGGGTCTTTTCTTCTTCTTCTCTCCTGGACTTTTATTTGGAGAGAGAAGAGATTTGGCCCATTGTAAATATTATTCTCATGGTAGAGATAGATATAGAGTTAAGATTGTATGCAATGTATTATAGTATTTATTTATGTGTATAGTCTTTGTAATATATTCCTTCCCCCATATTGAGTCTCGTGTTTTTGTCTGGAAAACCCATCTCACATGGGGTTGAGATGTGGGTGGGGGGCTAGGAATCAGAATTGGATTTTGGGCCTGCTCAAACCACGACAGAAAGAATTTAAAGTATTAAGTGATCATTTGATAGAGAAAATACTAGACTCTTTCAATCTCTTATACCAAGAAAATCATGTATTATATTTGAAAACCTAATTTTTTTTTGTATTCGCTTGTTGAACTTTCAAAAGTAGAAGGATTGTTGTTATTGCTAAAGGATAAAACCAGAATATAAGGGTGATATTTTAGACCTCTGCTTTCCGCAAGAAGAAAAAAAAAATAAATTCAATATCTCACTAATGGGTTTCTTTTTAAGTGGTCAGTCTGAACAATGTGAATGCTCTATTTGAATTGGCTGATACTAAAAATTACAAAAATCAAACCAATGCATGGAAAATATGTGTAGATCAAAGCTAAAAAACAAAAGCAGGGCCTCAGCATCGTACAATTCAATGAAAGATGTAATTACAAATGGAGTGAAAGAGATTGCATTAATGAAACCTTATATTGTAGTTACAGAATGCAGTTTCTCATTCTGACATTGTACTTTCTGAATATAGTACTTTCTGTTTGATAAACATTTCCATTTGTTAAGGGTAGTCTGACTTGCATACTGAAGTCTGGTTTTTAAAAGTAACCTGTGATTGCCTAGTCTTTTTGGTATCTGTGGAGGAACATATTTTCACTCTTGGGTCATATATTTAGTTCTGCTCGTAGTTTATCACACCTTATAAACTTTTATAAAATTATTTATGAAATGAAATTCCCTATTTTCCTGTTGAGCCCTTTGTCATGTCTTATTCCAGAATAGACAACATAAGAAGCCTTTCTCATTCACTCAAGGCTGTGACTTGTATTCCCAATGCTTATTTTCTCTACTTTTGGGCTTCTCAAAACATCTCTGAATTTGTTTTACTTGCTTCTGCTAATCACTTGGTTCTTGCCATCTCAGTTATTACCAATGCTTCTTTCATCCTCAATTCAGTTGTCTTTCTCTTACTTCCCCTCAGATCCCAAAATCAAAATGTTCTCATTCTAAGTCAATTCTGCTAACATTGCAAATGGAATCACAGCTCTCTTCTGTGAGGCACTGGGTTATTTAATTATTGTGTTGGAACCAACTCGTGTGTGTGTGGGAAGGGCTCATAGACTCCACACGGCAGACCCTGCAGCCTCATGGGGCAGCCCCAGAGCAGCTGTCAACTAAAAGGGTAGCCTGGGAACATGCCCACAGCATGCCCCTGGAACATCTAAACGAGCCAGCGAGGCCAGAGTGGCCAGTGAGCCGGAATTCCTACCTGGGAGGAGTGGCCACAGGACCACAGCACCTAAAAACAGCAACACGTGCCTCCATCTTCTCTCTCTCTCTCCTGGGACCTACCGCCACTGTGTGAAGCTGGACTTACACAGGACTCTCTGGCAGTAGCTATTTGTCTCTTAATCGCTTTTGTTACTGCTTTTTAAAAATCTCTTTTTTTTTTTACTCTTTTCTTAATATTTTTGGTAACTTAGAACTGAGTGGTTTGGATTTTGCTAAGTTGTGTGGGTTAGCATGTGTTAAGTCATAGCTTTGTGAAATGTTCTGTGTTAGTTGCATGTTACTCCTTTAAACTTTGCCAAAATCTCTTATTTTCTCACATGTTATCTAAAATTATCAGTAAAACTGTCTGGATGTGGCACTTAGTGCCATGGTCTAATAACCACGGCGATAGTGGTTCAAGGGTTGGACTTGATGATCTCAGAGGTCCTTTCCAACCTGACTGATCCTATGATTCTATGATTCCATGATTGCCTGAGAAAACGTGTGCAGCATTCGTTCTTTACGCTACCTCAAGGTATTAAAGAACTGAAGGCTCTGCAAAGGTTTGGTGGGCAAAATTTTGGAGCCTTTTATATTTTTAAAAATAAAACTCCTAGTTGAGCTTGTTGCTCCGTGGCTGAGGTCTTACATCTCCCTACTTTTACTCATCCTAGAATAACCTTTATACTGGAAAGTAGGACATTGTACTTGGGAGTGAAAGTTAAGTTGAATCTTTCATATGAAGCACTGTTGCTTTTGCAGATTGTACACATATTGATAGGCATTTATTCACACAAAGATTCATGGATCTTATTATTTTTTGCCATGCACCCTCCCTTCCCCTTTCTCGTACTGCAGAAAACGCTATACTTTGTTAACTGTTCTTCCCAACAGTCTTGCCTAACTCTGAACCTCCAATTTTCTACTTAGCTTTTTTTTTTCGTATTGCTACTATACATCTTTAGCAAAAGATGTCTTTTTCAACAATTGCATCTGGGATGGGGCAACTCCAGATGTACAGACAGACTGGGGAATGAGATGCTGGAAAGTGGTATCATGGAAAGGGACCTGGGGGTCCTGGTTGACACCAAGTTGAATACGAATCAGCAGTGCACTGGCAGCCAGGAGGGACAACCATGTCCTGGGGGGCATCAGGCAAGGTATCACCAGCTGGTTGAGGGAGGTGATTGTTCCACACTGCTCTGCACTGGTGTGGCCTCACCTTGAATATTGTGTGCAGTTTTGGGCACCACAATATAAGAAAGCCATTAAGCTATTGGATAGTGTCCAAAGGAGGGCAACGAAGATGGTAAAGGGCCTTGAGGGGAAGCCGTATGAGGAGCAGCTGAGGGCACTTGGTCTGTTCAGCCTGGAGAAGAGGGGACTGAGGGGAGAACTCATTGTAGTCTACAACTTCCTTGTGAGAGGAAGAGGAGGGGCAGGCACTGATGTCTTCTATGTGGTGACCAGTGACAGGACCCAAGGGAATGACCTGAAATTTTGTCAGATGGAGGTTTAGGTCAGATATTAGAAAAAGGTTCTTCATCCAGAGAGTGGTGGGCACTGGAACATGCTCCCCAGGGAAGTGGTCACAACTCCAAGCCTGGCAGAGTTCAAGAAGTGTTTGGATGATCCTCTCAGGCATATAGTGTGACTCTTGGGGATGGTCCTGTACAGGGCTAAGAGCTGGACTCGATGATCCTTGTGGGTCCCTTTCAACTCAGCACATTCTGTGATTCATTCTTTGTTGCTAGTACAGTCTTGCAGGCTTCTCCATGTGTTCTTCTGTCTCCATGTTGCAAAACCTTTTCTGACTTTGTTCATAAGGCATTATTCAGGAATTTTTGCAACACATTCATGACTTTCAGAAATCAAGATCAACTCTGGTATTCTTTGATACACTTGTACTATTTTCTCCAGCTCTCTTATTCAGGATACATGCTGTTTAGAGACAGAAGCTGGCTTTTGGAAAGCACACTTTAAACATGTGTGGCATAGCCTTATATAGCCATTACATTCTGCCTCATGGTAAGCAGCATTTTATTCATGTTACATAATTCCTTGAATGACAGTTATTAATAGAAATATTAATCAGAAAAAAAAAGTCTCATGCAAGGTGGAAAAGTAAAGGAAAGCAAAACAATATAAATACATTAATCTCAGATTTCTAGTGACCTCAGCTCAGTAAATTCAGGGTGTGAAAGAATGAGTCATCTGTGATTTAGCCCAGACACAGAGCTTGTAGCTGCTTCCTTGCAGAAAGGTCCTTTGAGCCTTTGACCATTCCCTTAGGGGCTAGGAAGTGGTTGGCCTGTTTAAGGAATGATGGGTTCGGCTAGGCAAATTACTTCTCTGGGTCTCCTTGTCTCTTATCTCTCTTGTTCATACTTTTCTATGGTTTTTTGGACAATGCTTGTCTTTTAGGATGTGCAGGTGCATGGCTTTGCCAGTGTTGTTTCTACATCAGCTGTGATTTTATCACAGGAGACACTATGAACCATAAGAACTACATGCACTGATGCAAGTCCCTCTTATTTACTATATTCTGAAACCTCTTGACCTATGCAAATGAAAAAACCCTCTGATTTGGTGTGCTTTAGTGGGTGTTCCATGTCCCTTTTCTTCTTCCTCTGTTCAATTTGAAAGCCATGGCAGATAATTTATCATTAAGTAACTTTCAAGTCTTCTATTATATGTTCAAACTGTGAGACTTTGAGTGAAATCAAGAATGATGTATTCTGGCGGTTGTCAATTTAACCATGGTAGAGTAAGAAACAAGCAGGGTAAGTTAAAAACCTAGGTGTGTTTTTATCAGCATGAAAATAAACTCATAGTGTCTTCTATCCATTCTATGTAAGTAATTACGCTATAAGTCTTGGGATAGGTTCTAGGATATTAACTTGTTGTTTTATTTATCATTTGCTACAAATCTCTTTGCTGTGACAAGAGATAATGGTATATGACTCATCTATTTCTGGAAATGTTTCTTCAGTGTACACAGATGGTGTTTATAGATCCAATGTGAGGGGTGAGCTATTCGAGAACAGGAGATCTGCAATGTCAAAGACTTGTCACAGGTATTGTTCTCTTTACTGAGCAGAAAAACTATCCTTTCTGGTCTGGTTCCGAGGTGTTTGTATTCATGAAGCTCAGAAGGCAGAGGCCATTACCTACTCTTTTGTCTGTGCTAACACATAATTCATTCTTTATGTGGAATGCGGAACTCTCTTTTGTCAATATCTCTTGCCTCAGCTGTTGTCATGGCAACTTTGCTGAAATTCAGCTAAAGTATAACATGGACTTGGAGTGATGTAATACATTACTGAAATTTTAACCAGCCCTACCATCCTTATTGGTCAAGTTTTGTCTTACAAACAAATATGTTCTGTTCTTGCACCTATGCAGCCCATCGAAGAATAACAACAAAGGTCATCACAGATTTTAATGAAAGGAAATTAGTTATTCCTTAATATTCATATTTTATGGCATTCAGTATATGTATTTCAGTGCATAAGAGTCTCCAAGTCTTTTCTTTGTCATGTATTATTCTGCTTTTTAGCTGTGGTACCATCAATCTATTCTTTTGTCTCATGTATATACAATGCTGATATAGGTAATGTTCAGGTTACAGGAAAATGGCATAGAATTTTCAAACTGAAAAAGTGTGCCATTATACATGCTCTCCTCAGACAATAGAAATAAGATGTATTGTTTAATTAATGATTCTTTCCAACTTGTGCATTTTTTACTGTGCAAGCTTTCTGACACAGTATTGTTTACAAGCAGAAATAAATTCCAGATAAACATTTATCGTTCTGAAAATCAGTCTCAGGAAATATCATAGAACAGCTATAGTGTCACTGGTGAATTTATTGGTTTTGGTTTTTTTTATTGTTTGAGAGATCATAGAAAGATTCTGCTGTTTCAAAGTTCGTTCCATTTGAGTTAAATTGTGAAAATTCAGCTATGTATTGCAATATATGTTGTCTTGATCACAGCAAATATAAATCTTTGAAAATTTAAAGTGAAATGGAAGGAAAAAAGTTACAAAATTATGAAGCTTTTCTGACTTTTGTTAGCGATTTATTCCCTGATATAAGGCACCTATAAGTCAATCAGATTGTGAGTTCATGACATTTTACAGCCTTTCTAATTCAAATTATATGAAAGCCAAGACATATTAGTTCAGAATTTCCAGGAAAAGAAGCCCACTGTGTTTCATTCAATATGGTCCCAGTGAAGTAACTTTTACTAGTTTAGGATGAAGTTGCAAAACATAACTTAATGGTATACACTGAGTTAACAGCTCAAGACAATTATCAGTCTTTCCCTTGCTGTCTTCCCCTCCCACTTCCAGGACCAGATTTCCCTGCTTCTCTTGTGCTGGTTGCATGGTAAATCAGACAGGTTACTATATTTCTCTTTTTAACTACCAGGTTATTTTTCTATCATTTTCCTGAGACTGGTCTGGAAGTAAGAGTATAGGAGGAGGGTGAAAGGAGAGGAGCAGAATCCTCCTCTTTCACACTCAGTAGGCCATTACCTCAGCTAAACAGAAATGTCTAATGTCATCCCTAATAAGCCCAGCTACCTCTTAGCATACAGGAAGTGAAAGAAACATGTTCAGAAGATGTCTTGGAGGAGTATTAAATAGCTGCTCAGAAGGACTTATTTAGAGATTCTTCCTGAAGTGTAAGAAAAATCAACTAATCCTCAAATACAGAGAGTTACTGTCTTCCTGGACCAAATTGTGCAGAACTTCCTGCTAGAGACTTTGCAGCTCCGACCTCTATCTAATAGAGCTAAAACCATTAACAACATTTATTTTTTAACACCAGCAGAAGTGAAAAATGTCCAGAATATTATTAAGATGCAGACAGAGTTGGATGTGACACTGTGCAAGTTTTATTAAAAAAAATTGCACCGGAATCAGCGATGCAGAATATGCAGAGAAATAGATTAGACTGGGAGAAAGGGAATAAGGGGATGGTCAAGCCCTGCCTTACCTAATTTGTTTTTTTTTTATTGTTGAAACCATGGTCAAATCCCCACAAACTTCAGATAAAGACTTGTGCAAATGGGATGATAGCAAATATCTACCTACTGAAGGCAAAGAGTTCCCTGAAGAACATGTAGGACATTCAAATGAGATAACAGAATTGTCCTGCTGGAAAAACTGAACAAATATTGTCAAGAATGCAGATGCAATGTAAAGTCACTTTGATATTTTAGAATTTTTCTTAAATAAGGGTAATCTGATACTTCACCATAACTG
Source organism: Neopelma chrysocephalum (assembly GCF_003984885.1). Classification (NCBI taxonomy): domain Eukaryota; kingdom Metazoa; phylum Chordata; class Aves; order Passeriformes; family Pipridae; genus Neopelma; species Neopelma chrysocephalum. Next base: position 13,799,551 of record NW_020897731.1, on the reverse strand, counting down.
GTCTTTTAAGTGAATCTTTTTTATGTTCTACAGTTGTTGTTTGCAACAATGGTGGTTAATATTGAAACAGCAATTATTTCTCAGTTATGACTGCGGCTGTTTCATATTCCATTTTAAGCAGATGTGAATATTCTGTGAGAAGGCAGTAACAGTGGTAATTTTCTCTATCACTACTGTAATTACTCATTTCCAAACACAGAGGCAATGCTTGAAATGATAAGCTCTGTCAGGAAGAAAATACTAAACTTTTGTTCTTGTAATTTCTTTTCTGTTTCCTGTTCTTAAGTTTTCTACTATAATTAAACAAGTTTTAATTTTAATTATTTTTTTAATTTAAGTTTTCATGGTACAAATCAGTTTTTTACTCTAATTGTAATTATGTTCCTGAAATTCTTTAAAGTAAACAGAAGCATTTCTCCTTTGAGATGGTTTGTGACTGGAAAGTACCAAATCATACCAAACAGCACTTTGTGCAACTATGGCATGTAAGTTTTACCCTTTGGCGTCTTTTAAATCCACCGTGCAAGCTGTGGGAAAGTTTACACCCACACCATCCCAAGCTGTGGGAACATCTGCGATGACCTGTGAATATCCAGGACTTGGACTATATAAAAGTGGTCCCCAGAAGCACAACTTTGGGACCTTCACTACTGAAGAAGGACTGGTGGAACACCATCGGAATCCATGTGGTGGTGATCTTGTACTTAATCTGTCTCTCTCTCTCGCTCTCTTTCTTCCCCCCTCCCCCACCACCTCTTCCTATTTCTATCACTCTCTCTACCTCACATTTACTGTTAAATAAAATCCATACTATTGACTTTGGCATATGGTCTCGTTTGCAGCTTAATTTGGACAGAGACATCTTTTAATAATTGGATCCTAACAAGCTTTCAGACCACAGCTTCTGTTTAAGAGACTTCTGCCAAAACTCTGCTTCAAGCAGCTAAACTTCTTTTTGAATACCTAAATGTGATGGGTGACACTCTAGTATTGCTGGGGAAAAGGTCAGCTTCTGTGTATTTTCTGCAATACCATAGCAGTCTCTGGCAAGAAATAAGCCTCAATGGCCTGGTGACTGAACTGGCATCACCTGCCTTGCTGTACATGGCATTGGGTCCTTCTAGAAACGCCTTTTAAAATGGAGCCATCAGTTTAGTAAAGCAGATATTAAGGAACTACAATTTAAGGAATGCTGGATTGTTCTTAATTTTCAATTGCTTTGTTTTGTTTTGTTGTTTGTTTTTTTTCCCTCCAACTTCTTTTGTGAATTATTGTAGTACAGACCAGATCTTTTCCACTGTAATTGGGAGTGGAATATCTAATCAATGCAATATATTCCTTAGCAACCAAAACATTTCTAGACACAAATAAGAACAACACTGATGACACCATCCAAAAGACAATGATACAGAGTCTTCACTGAAGATGATTACTGTGAGAGATTTTATTTATGAATGCATAAACAACCCCCTCAAAAAAAAATAAAATTACAAGACTGTCAGATATGATTATTATCCAGAAGATGAAAAGAGTAAATATTTCTAGTGTCTGATTTTTCTTACTCCCTAGCCCCCAGAAGGTTTTAGCCTGTCTATCTTTCCCATTTTTTTTGATGTTGACTCATAGGGAGTATGCTATTAAAGAATTCAGAATTCAGTACAGTATTCCCTGGGGTTTCATTTGACGCTTCTATACACATTACTCCCATGCTATCTGAAGGCTCACTGTTTGCTGTTTCACATTTTTTGCTCTGCAATATCTGGTACTTCATGCTATCTCTGGTTATGGAATGTCAACCTTTTCTCAGTGAGAAGTGAAATTGTAAAATTCAATGTTCCAGAAAAATCGTAACATATTCTTGATTTTAACAGATCTCCCAGCTATTCTAATGTGATATTTTTATATATTTTTAAACTTCTGATATGGTTTAAACTTGAGCTTGTTTTCTTACTAGATGAAGAGCTGTGCTAGAACATTTATTTACAGGTCAACCAAACAATGTTACTATGAAGAAACCAAATCTGGAGTTGCTAAAAGCAGTATCCTGGTCTAGTTTGTCCAGTACACATAAAATTTGAAATAGACAAAGATGATTCTTGAGTCTTGGCAGAAAGCTTACAAAAATAATTATTTTTGATAGCAATCAATGAAATCTCTCATTTAGCACAGTCACTTAAGATACTATCATCAAAGTAATAGCTAACAATAAGTAACTCTGTTGGGCTATGCCGAATTTGGGGTTGCATAGCTCAATGCACCATATGTAATTGCATATCATGGCTCAGTCTAAATAGAAAAACATGGAATAAAAACAGAGACATAATATGCCTGTCTCTTAGGATTTCAGCATGCAAAGCTGAGACATGTCCACAAATAAACTCTTTTAGAAGAGTAAGAACTTTGGAGAGTTTTTCTAGCAGAAAATAAGGATGGAAATAAACTCATGGTGCTTGTACTCTGCATTAGTGGATAGGGCCTGGAGATGTCACCTGCATCTGCTATATGGTTATCCACACAGTTAAATTATTAGAAATCCAACATGGTCTTGGCCTTAGTGTAGTTCCAGCCTCTGGCCACCACTGTTTACATGAACTAATCAAGTGCAGCTTGGAGCTTTGATCTTGGGGGTATTGTAGTGTTGGATGGATGGGACAATGGTTAGCAGGAGGTGCTGTATTTTATGTATCCCAACAATACTACCTCTGCTGTGTTTAATTTACAGAATGAAGAGGAATAATATGTAGCTCTAGACAACCTTTACTGTTATTGGCAAGGATGTCTTCTTTCTTTTCCTTGTTGTGAAGACAGGCTGTTTCTTTTGTAAAGAAAACCTTACAAATAGTTTTTATTTGTACCTTTACGTAACGAGTGAGGGAGTAGCGAGGGAGCAAGGGTGGTAGCCCGAGGTCTTTAAGTTCCTGGTCAGTAGGGAAGCCAATAGTAATATGTGAGTGCATGCAGACTAAATAGTCTCTGTGGTGCCTGCGGCTGCCGTGAGACAGCTGTGACAATCCTCCATGGTCTAGTCCTCTGTGTATGACATACATGTTTCCATTCCTGTTTCCAGTGATGAAGCACCCTGGTGGAAGAAGGATGTGCTTTGTTCCCACCTATGTACCTCTTTTTTCTGTCTGTAAAACCAGGCCAATAATGATGATATTTAATGATGATACCCAATATTGTTACAAAGCATCTTGAGATTGATAGATGCTATGGGGGAACGATATTAATGACAAGAGGCAGTTACTGCCACAGCTATAAATCTGGATGAAAAGTATCACACTGAGCAATTCTGACAAAACAGTATTTTTCTAAAGAAAACCGAACCATCTTATGGGACTGCATCAATTCTAACAGCATTTTTAACAGGAATGTGTCAAAATGAATTGTTTCACTTTTTTCTTTCATTTCTGTGGTATCAAAATATTTCATATGATATAATTTATTTTTCACTCTTTTTTTCTTTTGACTGCTTATGGGTAAATTGCATCTGTGAGCTCTCTCCTAGATTCTGTCCTGTGGTTTCTTAAGCGAAGTAACAATCTGTAGATATCACTTCTTGCTATATTCTAATCTTGCTGGGTGGATCCTCATAAATCTTTCAGTCTCAGTATGGAGCTCTTTCATGTGTTTGAAATCCTGTGGCAGCAAGAGAATGCAACATGGTTAATGGGAGAGGACATTTTCCTGGGTGTGTGAGTAATTAGAGAGACACAGAATAACATCTTTTAAATAGATGTATTGTTTATTCACCCCAAAGTACATAGGATGCATACAGCTTGGGGCTCACCTGTTACAGCGCTTATTTCAGATCTGAAGTCTTGGAAAATGACCTTAGCTCACTACCACAGCATTGAAACAGCTTCTCTCTGACTTGGCACTGAAAGATTCATCCTCCTGAACACTCTTCCAGCTGCATGATCCCCTCTATTTCCCTCCAGGCTGAGGTCCTCAATAGTTCAGTGGTCTTTCTAACCTTGAGAAATGGGCTGGTGAAAAATAGTTCTTACTGAATGATTCACCAATTATTTCCCCTGAGGACTTCTAGTATTCTGATTGAAGAGATCCTAATGATGGCATTATTTTGTTTTCTTCTCATAGTGGCTAGCAGCTCTCTTTGATTTAACTTCACACAGTCAACCAAATTAACATCAAACAGGTAAAAGGAGACACATCAAACCCTCAAAGGTAAAATAAGGAGGAGAAAACCACTTCCAAATAGTAACATCATATCATATTGATTGGAATTATAAGAAAATATTTTCACACCTCAAATTTATTAGTCAAGTTGAATTTCAGCCAGGCTGTGCAAAACGGGAATTTGATAAACAGGGACACATTTGTGTTAGATTTTCAGTTTTGCTTTTATGCTATTTTTGCTTAGTTTTTGTTGTCTTCCCTGTCCATTTGTATCCAATGAAGTCATCTTAAGCTAGATCAGAAATTGGAATTGTACAGTGGCCAAAGATAAAAGTACAGAGGACAGTCTGCTCCGTTAGAACAGTCAAGAACCACAGCATAATTCTAATCACTTGGCGGTGTCCCTCTCTACTGTTATAGTAGCCATTAAGGAATGCAGGAAAATAGAGAAAACTCTGGGTTGGTTTAAAAAAATCACTTCCTCCTGTAGTTCTTTTATCTCTTATGTTGGAAGGAGCTATTCCCAGGTATATACTGGGAAGTTGGAAGGCCAACTTTCTAGGTGGTATAACTAACTTTGACAGAAAAGTACTTAAAGAAATGGAGAATTGGAAAATGGGATATAGTATCTAAAATCTTTCTTTAATAAAGACAGCTAGGCAGAGTTTTGGTAATAGTACTATGTCTGAGTAATAAAATATATACTATAATGACATATGAAGAAATTACTTTGAAGCTGGAGAAAGTGGGAACTAGCTAAAAAATTGTTAAATTAGTAAGAAGCTGAAATAATAGATCATAATAGACAGATAAAGGAAGTGCTGAGATATAGAAAATGGTTGTACATTGTTCCTGAAAGTATAGTTTTGAATGGATAACTTTTAATGTTTTAGGTAATGGTGTAGATGTGAAAGCAAGGGAAGGGAGCTTTAAAGCCCTCCTATGGACTGTTTCCAAGGCATTCTTCATTATTGACTTCTGGTCCAGCTCCATGCATTTCCTATTTTACAGTATGGACTGTAAAGTCCATAGTATGATGTAGTAGGAAATAACCCCCCTGATAGTCACAGTTCCTAAAGCCTCTTGGAGATTTATTGCAGAAAATATTTATTTTTGTGATGCCTTAAACACTCCATCTTATAAATCGATCAAACCAGCTCTCTCCATTATCAATCAATGCCATGTTTGTTTAGCTAAACTCCATCATTTCTGTCCCTATCATCCACTGGAAGCCAAATGATGGATCCAGGCTACTCAGGAGCAGATGTAATAGTTGTGTAATGCTGTTAAAGATCAAAAAAACATTCAATGATTTATCTGGTAAAGTAGGTGCTTCATTGCTGGGATTCTTTGATGTTTATGTCTATTTTCCCTGTGGTAAATCCTGTGGTAAAGTAGTATGTAGAACCACTTTATAGATAGGAAAAGATACACTCCTGTTTCACTTCAAATTGTAAGGCAAATAAAGAGTTTTGTAGTTTTCTGAAAAGATAAACATTCCCTAATTCTTAGACGTAGTCTTAGTTTCTTTATTTTCTGGGAAGAAAAGGAAAATCTTTCCAGTGATTTATGATAGAATTCAGTAATGAAAGAAGATGCTGCTGAGACGAGTTGTCTGCTTACCACCTGAGATTAATTTTCTTCTATACCTTTCAAAAAGGAATGTAATTTTGGCATTTGGATAGCCAAATCACAACTCAAAGACTAACTTCTCTGGTAACCAACGCATCCTGTTTCGTTTCAAAATTAATTAATGAACTGCCCAAGTAGGATTCTTATCAGGCTAATATATATTTTGTATACCATAATTCAAAAGGGAAATATTTTTATATGTTTATATTTTTAATTAGAGTAAAAAATAAATAAACATAAGGGATTAAATTTTTAGTATTAATTGAACGGAAGGATGACAAACTTACATGAAAATAATAATGAAAATTTTATTTAATTTCATTAAGAATTCATACAGTAACATGCAATGTATTTTTAAAGTAATGTGGGAAATACTGATTCTTCCACTCTGCACTTACCATCAGTCAGGAACTGATAGATAATAATAATTTTCAAAATATCAAAACCATAATTTTATTGTGTGGTTTCCAATTAGGTGCCTTGACGATGTGTTCTATTATATTTTCTTGCTATTATGTATTAACTTCTCTCATTTATTTACCAGGAAAAAATTTTGATACATTTTTGATCAATCTAACAAGAAAAGCTTATATTTATTTGTGTAAGAAACTGTAGCTCACAGGTATCTCATTCACATATCTGTGTCTTCTGACAGGTGGTACTGGATATGTAAGTATTGGTACATGAAGTGGGACTGAAAATTGTCTTATGCTTGGTAGATAAATGAGTCTTAATTTGTTGATGGTATATGCAAGCTTTTCATAGAATCATAGAATCAACTGGGTTGCAAAAGACCTCTGAGATCATCAAATCCAACCCTTGATCCAACACCGCCGTGGTTACTAGACCATGGCACTAAGTGCCACATCCAGTCTCATCTTAAAAACCTCCAGGGATGGTGAATCCACCATCTCCCCATTCTAATGTCTGATTACTCTCTCTGTAAAAAATTTCTTCCTAATATCCAACCTAAACCTCCCCTGGCAGAGCTTAATACCTTGGTGGAAAATGCATCTCACAACTAAAGGATGTATGATTCAAGTTCTGTGTACTCTCTCTATAGGTTAATGCTGGAAGATAAAGAAAGTATCCCAGATGTCACTGCCAGCAAGTTTTGACAGAAGGTAGGGCAGCAAGGAAGGCAAAATAACCACAGATTTTCCAAGAGAGAGATCGTCTTCAATTACTGTTTATTCTATAATGGACATTGAAACTAGGCTTTCAAGGTAAAAGAAATTTTAAAAGTATGAAAACCTAAGAATAGCTTCCATGTTTCATAATTTACATACCTCTTAAAATTAAACTAATTTGCATTTAGATATTGCTGAGAAAGAGTGCTCTCTAGTTTTGGGAACTCTGAACCCAGGGGGAAAATCAGATAGACAAATTAAGCACAATGACTCATTTTTTTCAGGCACGTGTATATCTGTATTTGAAGTCAGATGGGATAGCCTAGAGCTGAAAGTTTAGTATTCCAATTTTAACAGTTGCTAAACAAAGGAAACAAAAAATATGGTTACATGAAGATCATTAGAAAATGTCAATGTGTTTTAAGCTTCCTTTAGAAAAGTAAATGTCCAGTGGGAATAGCAGAGTTTTCTAAATTGCTTCCCAAATTGTCTGCTAGTAGGTTTTGCATTGTACGGTACAAACAGGTGTTTCTGTTTAATATTATGGAAGCATCTGGTGGAACATTCTACATCTGTGTTTTTTAGGTGCCCGCTGAATACTGAAAGAAGAAGGGTAAGTATCTTTGAACTCATCCTTAAGTCTGTATTGTGCTAACATTTTGAGAAGTAAATTTTCTGTGAATACTGACAAGAGAGATTAAATATGTAGGTTCAAAAATCCTGTAGTGCCACAGAAAATCTTGTTTCTTATTATCAGAACTGAAATTTCCCAATTTCATTAATTTTGTACTCCTTCTTTTACATGTGTGTATGCTCACATGCATCCCTATTGCAAATAGGAAAGTTGAACAGTAAAAGAAAAATGTCAATTATATTAATTCTTCCATGTTTCCGTTTTGTTTCTTGCAGGTATGTATTTATGTGTACATGACAGACAACAAAGAGCAAGGACGAAGTGCAAAAATTTTTTGCTTTTACCTGTACCAACAAAAAAAAAATTATATTTCTTTTTTGGGAGCCACCAAAATTATCAGAATTACTTCTTTCAGTGGGCTCTGACTCTGAGATGACAACACTCAGTACAGCGAATCAAAATGTTGTCCAAGACATCAGTGGTGTTGGACACCTGCATGCTGAGGAAAACAACTGAATGTAAGAACTGAAAAAGTGATGGACAGAAATTAGAAATGGAATTAAATTTTAGTTTTTTCCCTGAGTCCTACGCTGGTTGTTTCAGATATTTTCTGCCTTTGTGTAACACAAATAACAAATTTCCTTTTTAAAACTATTTTTCCCCCCTCTCTGTGGCTTTTGTGACATAAAATAAATGTTTGAGGTCTTTTTTATACCAAATGTAGCAGCATGGGAAATAAATTAGTAAATCAGAATGGTTACTCATGGTTTTGGTGCTCCTGAGATGTTTCTATTTCAAGATGGACCAAATAGCCAAGAACTAGAAATACACAGACTGTGAATTTAAACTTTTTGATAGTATGTAAGAAATTATTATTAGCTTACTATTACTAAAATAGTAATAATAAAAAAAATACAGTAAGTTAGAATAGCCTCTCTTTTAAGCGTCACTTCGTAACTGCTTTACAATCTATGATTAAAAGTAAGAGATATCGGATACAATGGCAAAGATCATATTGAACTGCAAGTTCACAAGCAAGTGCTGAAATGCTTTGCCAAGTCATAATCAAACTGAGCACATGCAAAAGGGCAGATATGTATATGAAAACCCCTTTCCATTAAGAATAATTGATTTCCATAATTAAGAACTGTCAAGGGAACAAGTAACTAGTTCAGTCTTGGACAGAACAGCTAGTTAAGTCATACTTCACTGGAAATTGTGATAATAAAATTGTTTAAAGGTTGGATATTCAAGTAATACTATCAATCATGTTTCTATCTAAGAGAATTGGTGTTTTTTTTCCCCAAAATTATGCATCCCTCTTTTTTTTTTTTGTGTTTTCTACAAGGGCTAAAACTTAACAACAGTGAGAAAAAGCATTCTATCAAATGAGTTAAAGAAAAGGTTATTATGATCCTGCAGCAAATAGCCTTGTAGAGCACTGAAGCAGAAGTGAGGAGAAATGTGTTCTTTTTCTTTGTTTCCTTGTGATGTGATATCATAGAATCATAGAAAATTTTGAGTTGGAAGGGACCTTAATAAGGACCATCTAGTTTCGGCCTCCCTACCATGGGCAGGGACACCTTCCACTAGACCTTGAACACTGCCAGGGATGGGGCACCTACAGCTTCTCTGGGCAACCTGATCTAGTGCTTCACCACCCTCACAATAAAGAATTTCTTCCTAACGTCTAATCTAAACCTACTCTCTTTCAATTTGAAGTCATTCCTCCTTGTTGTGTCACTACACGCCCTTGTAAAAGGTCCCTCTCCAGCTTTCTTGTAGGCCCCCTTTAGGTACCGAAATGCAGTATAAGGTCTCCTCAGAGCCTACTCTTCTCCAGGTTGAACAATCCCAACTATCTCAGCCTGTCTTCGTAGGAGAGGTGCTTCAGCCCCCTAGTCATCTTTGTGGCCTCCTCTGGACTCAGCAGGTCCATGTTCTTCCTGTGCTGAGGACCTCAGAGTTGGACACAGTACTCCAGGTGGGGTCTCAAGAGAGCAGAGTGGGAGAATCACCTCTCTTCATCTATTGTAATATTCTCTACTCAAAGAAAATAGTTTTCTACTTATGACTGCTCATATTTTTTTATGAGCCAAGACTGGTATAGATTACATTCGCTAGTTTATAAAAGCAAAGTAGGTTGAACTGTAAGTTCTATAGTTTCAAAAAAGTGGACTGCTTTTCTCCATTGTTCAACAAGGTCTTGGGAGGAAAATGGTCTGATAAATCTGTCACAGACAGCTTCCTTTGGGCTCTATCAATAGTGTACTAATAAGATTTTAAAGCTGCCATTTTTTCAACATCTATTGAAAAAAAAGAATATGAAATTGGGGGCAAAGGAATCTTACCTGTGTATTTGCAGATAATATAAATCAACTTTAATAACTATATGATTATACCAGGGCAGTATTTATGTATCATACTGCAGATCATATTACTTATGGCAAATGAAAAAACCTAATGCTTCAGGGGCTGCTCTCAAAGAGACCATCATCAGTGTCTAAACATGCTTAGCCCCAGAAGGAATAGTAGAACTGTTACAGATTACTTAAATTTAGGCTTTTAGGTTTAAACATCAGGTGCAGCAGATTATCTGTCAGGGACCCTTGTTTTTCTGCCTGTATGATTTTCCTGTGAACCAAGCATAATCAGGATGGCACTCCAGTTTTGAAGTCACATCCCGGCTCTTGTTTGAATTCACACAACACCAGTGCTTGTGTTAGGCAAGAGCTAAAGCATGGGAATCAAATGTTTTGAAAGTCAGAAACGTTTCTGTGTAGGTATAAGTATTTTCAAAGAAGTAAGAGCAAATTAGAAAATGAAAAAATGCTGCCTGAAGCCTGTACTGTCATGAGAAAACTTATGACTATGTTTATTCCAGGTATAGGATCCTGATATAATATTTTACAGAAGTCTGAGAAAGGTGAAATCAATCACGAGAGAGCTGCAACTCCCATTCTTTGTCTGGGTCCTTTCTGAGATGTCTGACAACTGCAATGACACTAAGAATTAATCTTGACTTATTATTCCATTGAAGTCTAAGCCGCAGATCAATGTTTGGTTGGCTTATGAATGTTTAAATCATAAGGAGATACAGGAGGCAGCTTTAGTGAAATTCTTGTTCATCCAAAGTCATGGCTCTAAGTCAGGGTGGGAACTCTGCGATTTATTGAGACTTGCAAATAAATGATGGACAGATTCAAGAATTTAAAAAAATGGGGATATATTTAAGGTTTAAACTACATAGAAATTCGATGATTACATAGAAATTCAAAACTATGTTGCAAGACATCTGAGCTTTCAAGTGTTTATCCCAGGAGTTGATTCTGAGCTCATAATATCTTCTGGTCATATCTTCAGTTTAGAACTCTTGTCAGGCATGTATGCAAGCATGAAGTCTGGGAGCAGCCCTGTTGGCCTGATGTAGGTGGGTCCCAGTCCCTGTGGCCTGTTTGTTTAGTTTGGAGGGAGGCTCTCTTCAGGCTTTGAATCCTTCTCCAGGCACCAGATATGAAGCATTTAGGACTTGCATCACTGGGCTTGGAGGCAATTGTGTTCTTCTTGGAAGGCAGCCCTAACTGCTGGATGGTACTGTGGAGTTAATACATGTGTTGTGTTTATGATATGTAACATGGAAAACAGGGAGACAACATTGCACATATTCCTCCTCAACAATAGAGGAGGGTGGAGCAATTTTAGCTTGAAAATGGCACTGATCCTTGCTGATAGAAGAAAAACTTACACATGTCAGTATATTTATATGCATATACTTGTGTGTGTTTAATGTTTTGTGGTATATATATACTTTAAAAATAGCCCATATGTTTTATAACTCAAGAGCAATTAAAATATTTTGAAAATAATAACATCAGTTATGATAGCTGGTATTAGACTGGTCTCATCTCTGTAATAACAGTATCAGCTAAATTACTATGATGAGGAAAGCAATTAATAAATATTGAAATAGCAGATGTGACTGAGGAAGTGGTTTTCAGTTCCCGGGCTATCACTTTGACTGATTGTAGAGACAGTAAATTTGCTGGAGGTTATATTTTTAAAATTAGACTTGAATTTAAAATAGAGTACTAGCTCCCTCTTTTGCGTCAGGATCTGCTATTTATCTCTGATACAAAAGAGAACATGATCTGGAAAAGTAGACATTACTTAGACTTAAATCCATGATTTTTAAGAGTAGTCTACCTAGAAATAGTTCACATTAATTGGCTTTATTGAATTTATAATGCTCCAGATAATATGTCCTGAGGAACAGGGTGAAGCATTTATAGAACCATGACGTAAAATGGTGTGTATGGTGGTTTCTATTTACGTATCTTAGCAGCTCTGCTCTTCACATTGTATCAGCAGGCCATGCCAAAGTGTCATCCGACATAATGAACTGATTTCCAAAGACCTTCTTTTCTCCTCTTGCTCTAGTGCTGGGGCAGGAAAGTGATAAGAATCTATCTCATTAATTCTTGTACTGTTACTGTTACTGTTGGTAAACTTCTTAGAGCTCAGCAACCCCCTTTCATTAGAAACACTATAAACCACTTGTTATAATCTCTCTTTCAGATTTCATAGGGTCTTTGGAAATATTATGCAAATAGTGGTGGCCTGATATATGATTCAATATTTAATCCTGTCAGTTTCCTTTATATTTCCTTTTTTCCCATCTGTCAGGAACTTCATGAAGTTCAACAAAGTTAAGTGCAAAGTTTTCCACCTAGGAAGGAACAACTCCAGGCACCCACACATGCTAGGGACCAACCAGCTGGAAAGTAGCTTTGGGGAAGGACTTGGGGGTCCTGGTGGTCTCCAAGCTGAACATGAACCACCAGTCTGTCCTTGCAGCAAAGAAGGCTAATGGTATCCTGGGCTTCCTTAGGAGTGCTGCCAGTAAGTTGAAGGAGGTAATCTTTTCACTGTGCTTAGCCCTGGTGAGGTCACACCTGGAGTGCTGCATCCGGTTCTGGGCTCTCTAATACAAGAGAGACACGAACATATTGGAGACAGTCCAGCAAAGGGCCATAAAGATGGTGAATGGCCTAGAGCATTTCTCATATTAGGAAAGACTGAGAGACCTGGCACTGTTTAGACTAGAGAAGTCTTGGGACACTGTCACCAGTTTGTATAAATACATGAAGAGAAGGTGCAAAAGCAATTAAGTCAGGCTCTTTTCAGTAGTGCTCAGTAACCAAACAAGAGGCAATAGACACCAACTGAAACAGAGAAGGCTCAAGATGAACATCAGGACGTGCTTTTGGACTATGAGGATGACTGGGCACTGGCACAGGTTGCCCAAATATATGTGTAATCTCTGTCTATGGAGATATTCAAGAGCTCTTTAGACACTGTCCTCAGTAATCTGTTCTAAATGGCTCTGCTTGAGAGGGCTTTTGGGCAAGATGACCTTCAGAGGTCTCTTTCAATCTGCACCATTCTCTGATTCTATGACCTCTCATTTCTTCTTGTTTTAATTTTATATCACCTTTCATGCTTTGGTATGCAGGAAGCAAAAGCAGCCAGGGAAACTACTGCAGGACTATGTGCACAGTAATCTCAAAAATTTAGATTAATTTTTCTGGCTGTAACATTCTACACTTGTGAAAAACTTTGCTTTAATATAGGAAAAATCCCAGAAAGGTAGAGTTTAATATATACTCTGAATTTATCAGTGGAATTTAGCCTGGCATTTTGTTCCTCTTGTACTGTGAACATTGCATGTATTTTCACACTGCTTTTCTTCAACAAACTGTTCCTACCAGGCACATACTGATTTAATCAAATCTTACAGCTGTAGCTGAGGAGTGTTCTGAATAATAATAAGGCTTTTATACTGAATATGACTTCATTTAGAGAATATTGCTGATGCAAGATGGCAAATTCATTAAACTGCATAATTGGTCAATGTGCTTATACTTCAGAAAATACTTTTTAAAGTTAGATGACTTGGTTATCTAATAATCTTTTATATACCTTGCTTTGCTTTACAGTGTTGTTTGATGAACAGCTCTTGGGAACCAAAAAATTAAACCAATGATCTGGGATTAGCTTCATAAGACAGCTGAAACTTTACAGTTTGGTGCCTTTCTGTGTGGGGAAGGTCATGTAGGTTTTGCATGAAAACACAAGATTTATTCCTTAAGTAAATTTGCCTTTGTGAGTTCCAGTGCCCAACCACTCTCTTGGTGAAAAAACTTTTTCTAATATCCAACCTAAACCTCCCCTGACATCTTCATTCTTTCCCTTCAGGTCCTATCACTGACCACCAGAGAGCAGAGAGGAGAGGCATCTACCCCTCCTCTTCCCCTCACAAGGGAGTTGTAGACTGCAATGAGGTCTCCCTTTAGTCTCCTCTTCTAGCAGAACATACAGGTAAAAGTTGAATTGAATAAAGAACTCTTTGATTTGCATTAACAAGTAATATCATATTGTTGGAGTTGTTTTTGTTTTGTTTTGTTTCAAAATTATTTTATTTTTTTCTTCTGAGAGAAATTCTGATTATTTTGGGGCACAAATGCAAATTTCATAATATTAATCCATACCTCCAATTTTCACAGAAAACAGTAACCCAAGTGGGGGACATATCAGAATTTCATTCTTATTCTTTCTACTGTGTATCTCTTTACAGTTTTAGAAACCATCATTCTTGCTTACAACAGAGAGAAGAAATTTTAGATTTTGTTTTAGCTGAGGTTTTTTTCTATAATTTAGGAAAAGAAATCCTTAAACAGATTGTTATTTAATTCTGTTATTTAACTAACAGTGTTTGCCAGTCAGAGTAGAGTTGTCTGAAATATTCTTCTGATGTTTGAGCTCCATTGCCCCTTTTCCCATAGTATCACTTTACAATATCCCACCTGCATTTGTATCTGCATGATTGCCTTTCCACACTCCAATACTGATATAAAATTTTACGAGTTCTCTAAGTTCAAGCATTTTTTAATTTTTATAATAGAGTCCTCTAAATAATAGAGAGGCATTGCTAAATTAAAAATCAACAAAGGCATGAAAGTCATACACGATAACTAAATTTGAGGCATTCAATATTGTTGAAGAAATAAATTTATGAAGATTAATTTATTTTGAAAATATATATATTTTCACTAAATGATATTTCTGGAATATGTTTACACTTCATTGAACTGAAGGTTTTATTGATGTAAAATATACTTCCATGGGACCAACAAATCAAACCTGTCATTGACAGATATTGCTTAGTGGTGCATCCAAATACAATACTTACACTAGCTAATTAGTTGCTGAAAAGCCTTAAAATTTAATCTGCAATCATTGTAACGAAGATGGAAGTTTAAGATTGGTATGCAAGACTTGTTCAAATTCCTTTTAGTGTATCACAATAAAAAATCCAGTCTAAAGAAAATGAGGTGTTTTGTGGTAGGGTGAAAAATGATTTTTATAAAACCAATAAAATCAAGGACAAATAATCAGTAGGTTTCTTTAGGTAAATTTCCAGGCAGTGTCTGGAGTTTATTAGTAATTGTATGACTAAGCTTGCCTCATGTTTTGAATATCACTCTTTAGTGTCTGAACAATTCTATAGTGTTAAGAAAACTGAAATTAGGTAGTGTAAGACTGAAACTAGGTAGTGTAAGACATATACCGATGGAGTTATCAGGTATGTCCACTAAGGAAACCAACATAAGTCATCTTTTTAAATACAATTCTCCCTTGTTATTGTTTAGTTCTTGTGGCTACAAGAAATTGTTCCATGTATCACTTTTTAATGAAAAATGGATAGGAGAGGTGCCATGCTGTCACTACAGAAATCATCTTCATTATTCAGTATTTGCAAAGCTTGAGAATCAGTTGTTATTGTCAGTATTTTCAATCTTCTTTCTTCTCTGTCATTTAGTCTGTGCATGATGGCAGACACTATTTACCCATGCCCTTGGGGTTTGTAGTAGTTACTCTTTTTTGCTTTTTAAGTTTGTAAGGGGTAGTCCAGGGTAAGTTGCAAGTGACTGAGAGGTCAGATACATGGGTTCATTTATCTCAATGTCCCTTCTCAAACTGTTAATCCTCTAACCTTTCTTACACTTCAGCTGTAGTTATTTGATAAATAATGAATTATTTATGTAATACTAAAAGTGTAAGGTAGCTGAGTATTTCTGCTTTTCAGATTCTAAAATTCCCACTTTTTATATCTATTTGTCCAATTGCACCTTATCTCAAACATTTGCCTTTTTGGAATTACGCATGTGCTCACCATCTTTACACAGGAGATATGAAACCTGAATAAAGATAAGATTGGTGTTTCTTTTCACAGTGATAATAGGATTTTGTACAGAAATTCAGGAAAACTAAGATAGCAAAACTTTAAATCCAGAAGATTATATGAAACATGATTTTTATTTATTGGAACATATACAATTTTTATGAATATGATCCACCCACACCTTGAAGTCAGATGCCATTGATATTTTCAGAGATTTACCTCAAATCCTAATAGACACATCTATGTACTATTTTTGTCTGTGTCAGCATTGTGAGATACAAATAGATACATCAATCCTGTTATATGATAAATTAGTCAACAAGCTACAGGCACTTTCATTCCTTAATAAACCAGCAAATATATCAGGTTTGTTCTCCTTATACTGGAAGTTTTCAGAATAGCAGACATGTCAAAAGCAGTGAGAATGGGGTTCCAGAAGTTTGGACACTTTAAGCGTACAATGTTTGGGTTTATTTTCAATTTTGTGTACTTCACATAGAGAACTCAGGGCTGTCTATCTTGTCAGCTTTAGAAATAAGGCTCTGTTTCAAAGGTGCCATGGTTGCTTTTGACAAGCGGATGCCTGTTACTAAACTTGCACTTTCTGCTTCAGAAGGATGATTAACTGCCTCCGACTTAGATTCCTCAAACCAGATTAATTAGCCTAGAAAAAAATTCTAAAAATACTTTTTCTTCTTATCAATTTCACATGAAAACTTTAATATACACTCTATTCCTCAAAATGACTTACTGTTTTGTGGAATACTGAATAAATTAGTAACTTAGTCAATTGTGCAAATATTTAGAAAGAACGGTGTCTGTTAGTTCATTACTGTTTTAAAAAGAGGCCATTAAAGTCTAATACATCTTCTCAAATTTGATGACATCATTTTTTCAGCATATTCAACAACCTGTGAATTGTGGAAAATGGAGATGGAATCCCCTCATTTGCTGCTGCCTTTAGATAGTCGTTTTCTTTGAGCATGTGTAATATATCGTGCTTTTTTAAATTAGATTTAGGAAAAAGACTTACTGAGATTAAAGCAAATGCAGAATTCATATTTTTCTACTTGTGTAGTCTTAGAAAAAATTATTCTTCTTTTTGAGATTGTTAAAATTAAGCCTTCAAGATAATGCTCTGCTAGATAAAACAGATTATTATATCCTCTGAATCATTATTTAAAAAAAATAGATCCCTATACATAACAATTCATTATAAGTCATGATTAAAATAGACCAGTATCTACACTAGCAGATCTTCTAGCATTAAATATATATCTGGCGCTTATTATTTTTTGGAGTTAATTTATACCCAGTCTTCCAAATTTGTTGCAACACCTGACTAGACAAACTACAGCCCCAGTTAGACTGAGACTTGTCTTTTCGATATATAACTAACAAGAAAGTTTTCTCTGGAAGAATTATACTGTTTCGAGTTAGTTTCTTGTGCCATTTATGACATGAATAGTATAAACTCTGATTGTACCGGATTTTCTGCATTGAGCAACAAGGCTGGTGAAGGGACTTGAGCACAAGTCCCATGAGGAGAGGCTGAGGGAGCTGGGGTTGTTCAGTCTGGAGAAGAGGAGGCTCAGGGGAGACCTCATCACTCTCTACAACTACCTGAAAGGAGGCTGTAGTCAGGTGGGGGTTGGTCTGTTCTCCAAGGCAACTATCAGTAAGACAAGAGGGCATGGTCTTAAGCTCTACCAGGAGAGGTTTAGGTTGGATATTAGGAAGAAATTCTTTACAGAGAGGGTAATCAGGCATTGGAATGAACTGCCCAGGGAAGTGGTGTATTCTCCATCCCCGAAGGTTTTTAAGATGAGACTGGATGTGGTGCTTAGTGCCATGGTCTAGTAACCACGGTGGTAGTGGTTCAAGGGTTGGACTTGATCTCAGAGGTCCTTTCCAACCCAGCTGATTCTATGATTCTATGAAGATTTTCTATATTGAGGGCAAATGGGGAGTGAAATGAGAGGAATGAGAAAAACAGAATCTGTAGGCTGTTGAAGGATTTCTGAAGCTGAATTTCACCTTTATATTAGGCAATGAGCCAGTGAATACTCTAGATAAAATCAACTTCTTGTTTTTCCTCCCAAGAACTTCATGGTTGCTATATTATAGTTGCTATATTGCATCTGAATGGCCCAGATTTGTTTCTTGATTTTGTGGAAAATTGAGTTTATTTAATGGGAGTAACATTTTAAATGTTGTTATAGCTAATGGTAAGTTAGAGTTACAGTTATAACTGTAAAAAAAAGCTACAGATAATAGGGAAACACACGGTTTTCAAATGAAAAAAAACTAATTATCTTTGCAACTTTTTTTGTCAAGACATGCAATTCTCTTTTCGAGTAAATAAATTTTCTTGATTCAGCAACCAATGCAAATACCAGCCAAAATATGTATGTTATCCTTTTACTACAGGATCAGTATTTGCATTTAAAATTTTAAGTCAGATACTGCAATAACATCTAAAAAACCATTGCCAAATACTTAATTTATGAAATTTTTCATTAGCACAACAATAGCAGAACTTATTTATTCTCTTACTTATTTGGATTCCTAACTAAAATGAAAAAAGCCCCAAAGCAAGAAAAACAGAAGCAAGAATAAATTCACTTCAACAAACTATGACACTACAAAAAGAAAACTACAACAACAAAATTACAAGTAAGATAGATGCTGAAAGTGAAATTATCTGTCTTTGCATTCTTCTAATTAGGTATTCTAGTTAGTAATTTTTGTGGTATAAGAACTATGGAACTTCAGCATGGAAAGAGATTATAATGAAGGACTGAAACAAAAAAAAACATGGAAAAGGGTTTACACAGAAAATATATTTATTGCTTCTTAAAATGAAGGAGCTAGTTTTGATCAAGATGGTGCCAGGCAGAAGATCTTAAGTAAACAATATCAACTATTTTTGAAAAACGTATACGTACACTGTGGAACTCATTTGTAATGCTGTGGTGGTTAAAAGAATAAATTGGAATAGTAAATGAATTAAGCAAAATTAATTAACTAGGCCAAGCCAGGCACAACCATAGTCTTATTTCTGGAACATGAAAGGACACAGAGGTGAAAAAATATTTCTATATTTTTCCTAGTTCTTTTACTTGCAATTATTTGCTACTGGTTTTCTTCAGAAACAAGACGTGAATATTTTGACCTATCATTACAGCTGTTTCACTGCCTAGGAAATAAGAAACTAGAACAGTCTGCTCAAACTTAAACAGTTTTCATACAGAGATAACAGGACTAGATTCCTTAAGCTTCTAAGGGAGATGATGGTAGTGAAAGTCATACACGTGTAATGTTATTAATAAGATAAAAAAAAGTTTTTCACCTAGTACTGTAAAAGATGGCACAGTCAGTAAGTCAGACCTCAGTTTTGATCCCATTTGGCAGCTGTTAGATAACAGCTAATCCTAAAAGAAATGTAGAAGTTAAATCAGGCTTTCAGAAATATATGAAAATATTCTTGAAATGCTTGCTATATATTTGTCTATCTATTTTAGGACAAGATTTGTTATCTTTCTTATGCAAATCCACAGTGGACACTATGAGAATAGACTGGCATAAAATAGTAAATTTTATTGAGAACATTCCAGTAAAAAAATGACATAGTAGAAAATAAATCTTTAAAGAAACTTTCTGGAAGAAATAATTTGGATCACAAAAAAAAAGTCTGTATGAAAGAAACACACAAAAATTAGAGTAATTGAAGGTTTTTTAAAGCAGCAAAGCATATTCTGAAAAGCCAATTATCTGCATGATAAAGTATATTAATTATATAATTTACCGAGTATAGTCTCTAGTCATATTAAGGATTTAAGTTTAGCATAATGAATATTTTCTTATGGTGAGAACAGTCAAGCCCTGAAATAGGACTGCATAGAAATGTCATGTAATTACAGAGACGGATGCACTTCAAAATCACACATGACAAATGTTTGCAACGGTGCATTTAGACTTGACGATGGTTTGCAGGAATGGAACGGACTGTATGATCTTTCCCATTTCCTTTCAACTCTATTATTCAAAATTTCTATTATTCCAGTATTTAATGAGAGTATCTGACATTTACTCAGCTTCAGTAGTACAGAGAGACAGATCTCAAAAAAAGACTTTGCTAAAGGTTAGATAACAGAACTGAAATCTCACAATCCCAGGTGAAGAACCTGAAAATCCTGATTAATAGCTGCCAAGTCCTTCAAACATGTAAGTATTCTAGTGCTCTTGAGGATCACATAGGTTTCTGAAGAACCACGAGATCCTATCCACGTGTGCTGCAAAGTTAGGCAGCTGTACAGGCATCACAGTACAGGCAGACAAGTAACTGAAATGTGGTAGAGAGAGACATGAGCAAGCTAAGAATTAAAGCTGATCTAAGTCATTGTTGGCAAAGTAGTCACAGAATAAGGGATTTTTGTGCAGGCAGTTCACCTTGCTACTCAGACAGTGCACAGCTATGTCAGGAACACAAATGCTGCGACAATTTTGTCAGACTTGTCATGACAGAATATCACCACCCCATAAGACAAATCTGAATCTGAACACTGAGTAGTTCTTGATCTCTCTAACTTGGAAACCTCACACAAGCAAATGTGCTCTGAAAATATCTATTCTGCAATCTCTGATCTTGGCTCATAATACACTACAGGCATCTGATTTCAAGTCCAGGAGTACACAGTGACTCTTGCCTATTTATACACACTTCTGATATGTAAAAAAGCTAAGAAAAGCAAGCAAACTGAGTAAGCCTACATAGGTATTTCCCTTCTTTTTAAAAAATGTGGAGATTGCAGACTATTATCCTCTTACTCCAAATAGCACCTTAGATTGCAGGAAACTGTTTGTCTCTGAAGGCTTCAGACCCACACCTACATCTTCCTGGATAGTGGTGTAACTTCAGATCTTACAGTACACTCAAGCCTCCCTTTTGAAGAAATTCCATTCTTCAGCAGAATAAGGAAGTGAAAAAACCCCTGACTTTATTGATTGGGGAAATTCTGTTGTCCTTTGTGTCTTTCAAGGAGAGGATACATTGATTAGTGAAGCACTGAGGAGAAATAGGTTTTAAATACCAGATCCCTGCAAAAGTGCCTGTTTCAGTGCTACAAGCGTTGTCCAATAAAATAAGTTGATGCTTATTTTTATTCTGAAGCACTAAGTCAGAAACTTCAACAGTAAGGCAGATATAATGATTCTGCTCAACTTGTTTTTGTATTCTGTGTCTGAATTTTGGCAAGTCATTGCTGAACATACTTGTTATGTTTCCCTCTCCGAGACACCTCACTACATAAACAAAGCAGGGAGCCAATGCACTTGGCCCAAAGACCTGGAGTAAACTGTGGTATCCAGGCATTTAGGAACATAGTCAATATCTACCCAACAGTAATTGTCACTGGGTTCTATGGACATAGCTTATAGTCCGCAGCTGGTGGCCTTGTTTTTTATGCTGTACTTTCCATGTAAGATCTTGCTTCAATGTGCAGAAGCAATTTCAGTGGGACTTCTCAGATTCCTACAGGTGAGCATTTACCAAGACCATAGACTGGCTCTCTAGATAATTAGTCCTCCAAGTGGACCTTATCCTGCCCTTTCAGTATGTTCCTGAGTGCTGTCTAGTGATATTTCTCTCTTCTGGGGAAAAAAATGTAGAGGAAATAAACCTCAAATAATACTATGCTTTTTTCACATTCATACTGCTAAAGCTTCAAAAGCTTTCCTTTCTAATTTTTGTTAAAACACCTAAGTTTCCTTGAGAAAGAAGTTAATGTTTCACTACTTGTTATTCCAATACTTCTACCTGGTTATTTCAGTTAATTCAAGTTCTGACATGGAAAAACGATGTGAATTTAACTTGGCACTAGAAAAAAACTCCTTACCTCAGATCCAGCAAGTTAGAATAGTCTTTTAAAGGAAGAAACAAATCTCTGTGTCTTCAGTCACTTAAAATTATACCAGGCAAAACATTCCGTCACTGCATTGACTGTTTATATAACAGTTTTGCTTAATTTGGCTGTTCTTCCTGTTGACCCAAAGGTTTTCTGAGAAAACTTTATGTAATAGATTTCAAGGCATGGCTGGTTTTCAGATCAAAAATAGAGAGCCTTGAATGTCTCATTTATATTTCTAATAATAGAAGCATATATCCAGTATGCAAAATTTCACAGGCATTTTTAGTGAAATTAATTGGGTTAATCTATCTAACAGATTCTTGGTTTCCTTTTTTTGATTAAATGGCTTTAAGAGAAAGTTTTCATCTGTGCATCTGTGGAGGCAAAGTATTTGCATAAAATTTTCTAGTATACCAATACAATAGATTTGTAAACATTTGGGTGGGATTTTTTTCCACATTATTCTGTTAAGAGGACTGAATCTGTTTATCCTTTTAGTCGTAGGGAACGTAATCTACACTTGCACTGATCTGCAAGTGATAAAGGTAAGTGGTAGGAGATGATGGTCTTTACCATGGGCCCACAAGTGTATTCCTGTGCTTTTCAGATCCATTAAAAAGATTCCACATATCACATTCATAGAGCTATTTTGTTTATTTGTTTATTTCCACTACAATTTGTTGTGTTATAATCAAACTATCAATGACAATAGAAATCTTCCCCTCAAAGGACATAGGACGGCAGAATAAATTAGGCTGGAAGGGACCTTTGGACATTCTCTCTAGTTATTGCTCTAAGGCAAGACCAACTCCAAATTAGACCAGGGCCTAATGTTGCACTGATTCTAATGTGACAAAAAGATGAGACAAGCAAGACGTAAAAAAAGGTTTGAAAACTTTTCCCTTACCACCTGTTTCTTTTCTAGGGCAGAAACTTTTTCTGTTTTTTTAAAGTAAAATTTTAAAAGGCTTTCCTAGCTGCACAGATTCCACATGGTCTTACTGGAATGCTTTGAAAGTCACCTTTTCCTTCAATTCTGAGGCCTGGTTTTGGATCTTCACCTTGCCATTACAACCTGGCCTCGCACAGATTATTGTTTATTAATAAGTTTTTTCCCTTGTATAACCAGACCATATTATTTTCTCCATCCTCTCCAAATTTATTGTATTATTGCAGTTCCTTCCAGCAAGTGTGCCTGGTTTCTTCCAAGCAGAGAAACTCTTCTAGAGATTCTTACCCCACCCAGGGCAAAACAAACAAGATAAAAGACCTCATCTATACCTTTTGAAACAAAGGACAGCTTATGATACACTGAAAACAGGTAAATATGATGCAACCACCACAGTGTTCTTAAATATTTTCAAAGTATCTTAGGGATATTAGTTTTCTCGGGATCTCACCCACAGAGTAGTTGAACTCAAACATAAAGATTAAGCTGCTGTTTGAAAGAGAAGGTGAAAGCCCAGCTTACTTCTCTTCTCAATATCCCAACCCTTCTTAGCTCTGGAGCTACTTCTGGGAACAAATTGCATTTGGTTTCTCACACGTAAATTGCCTGTTACATACTTTGCATAATTGATTCTGATTGAACTAATTTAGGTAAATATTCTGGATCTTATTAATTACTTAGAACCTTAGCTATAAAATAATCATA
Organism: Neopelma chrysocephalum; assembly: GCF_003984885.1. Lineage (NCBI taxonomy): Eukaryota > Metazoa > Chordata > Aves > Passeriformes > Pipridae > Neopelma > Neopelma chrysocephalum. The sequence continues at coordinate 13,776,210 of NW_020897731.1, read as the reverse complement.
TTCTCCATGATCATGGTGTGAATTACTAAGTTTCTTCAGGCCCAAAAGAGAGTTTTTAATGTTTTAATAAACATTTTGTACACTCTTATTAAATGAAATCATAAGAAATACAAGCCATCTCTTTTAAATGATCCAGTCTGTTTAACAAAATATTTTGCTGGCAGTGGCACAAATGCATGCAATTTTTTACATATAAAATTCATAACAATTTTTATTTGATAAGATTTCAATATGCAGAAGGCCAGCCAGTTGGATTAAAAGTCCATTCTGTCTAAAACAGAATGCATTTAAAATATTTTAAGTATTTCTTGGCTTAAATAAATTCTTTGTGTTTTTCTTTCCTAACTACAAAGCATTTCATAGTCTGACGTTCATACAGAAAGCTGGCTCTGAAAATAGGCCTTCTAGGACTTATGAGGTGACTGACTCAGGTAAAAATAGCTATTTATTAATTTCAATTGTCTGTAAATTGAGTTTTTAAATCTTTTTCCCTCTTATCCACAATTTTTCATGGGGCTTTATGTTATCTAGATGAGGGGTTACATTCTTTAAATCCAAATGTTTAGTCAGCCATAGGATAGAGAGGGATTAAATTTGCTTTTTTCCTCAAGGAAAGATCATGGCTGATGTACACACACAGACACAGACATGCCCTTTAATTGGTATAATTTTCAAATAATGAATTTTTTAATGTTTGCTTAAGAGCATAAATTCCCAGATATTTAGGGGGTTTTGGGGAATTATTAAACACACTTTACCATGAACCAGGTAATAAGCCTTGAAATGACATTTGACAAACTATTTCAGTCTGATATTTTCCTGAAAATATTTCTTTATATTTCATGCTAGTTCTGATTTAATTTCATGGCATATGTATTTGTTTTACTTTGATTTTTTTTTTACTTGATATGTAACTTGACAAGAGATTCTACTGTCACAGTTCCATAATTGTTCCTCTAATATTCCGTATAACTGATATAATCTCATTTCTTTTGGTAGAGTATATGTATATTATATTTTTTGTGCATAAATTTATATGTATATATAAATATACATAATATAAATTTTTAGTGTCAGGGTTATTTTCTGTGCAACTCCTTTGGTGCCCTGAAACCATGCATGGTGGTGCAAAATATATAATTGAAAGTACTAATTAAAGCTGGATGAAAACAATGATACAGTGATATTGATATGTGGGTCATCAATGAAAACAGCTACTTTTTACAGTACACTCTATTTGTTGATATTGCCCTTCTTTGAATAGCAAAAAGATTGGTTGCTAGTTTAATTTCTCAAGACGCATGGAAAATTGTCTCCCAAAAAAGTATATTTAAATGTAAATTCTGTAGTTGATTGATGTTATGATACTGGTTTTGAATGATTTATTAGAAATGGTTAATAACTGGCTAGCATTTGCATATGTGAGTGTATGTGCACTTAATCAAGAGACAGGTCAAAGATTGTGGAGAGTCCTAAACAATAACTCTGTGTATACATAACTAGGCCAGGTTGATTCTTTTATAGACAGTATTTTGGAAGCAGTTCGATGCAGATTGACTGCCTGGCATTGGGAACTCTTCAGAAGTTTAGGGAAACATATGAGGACTCTGAGTTGGGCTGTAGTGGTTTGTGCACTTCCAAGGTTTGTAAGTCAGACCACAGAAGGACGTGGAGGCAGGGGGGAGCAGTATACAGTCTCCTGTAAGTTGCAAACAGATTTAGAGAGACTAGGTGTTTCAGGAAAAGAGGAATAATTCTGAGCTGTGCTAGCTATTTTTGCAGCATAACTGCTTGTTGCCATGCTCTTGGCTGGTTGGGCCCAAGGATAGGCTTACATCATGGACAGCAAGTGTCTTAATGGTAACTTTAGACTGTCGTTTTGACAGAACTGCCCAGGGTGCCCTTTGTACCTAACATTGGCTTACAGCTCCCAACTTAAGTGGCTTTTCTTCTGGTTGGCAGTGTAAGAGTAGGAGCTTGAAGTACTAAGCAGCAGTGGGAGATGCTGGCGGTGGGATCCTTGACATTGGCCAAGGCTCACAGTCCCTATGGAGCTTATCCTCTGCCTATTCACTAGTCCTTGTCTTATTCCTCTCTGCTGGCAGTAAGTCGAGGCTCTAATTTCCCTTGCTGGTCTTCCAGATCTTTATTCTCTCTACCAGTCCAATCCTGTCTATGGATGGAGAGGAGTACTAGTATGTACTGTAATGATGGCTGCAGTATAACGTTGGAGTGTAGGATAGAGGGAGTCTCTTTGATGTCCAGAACCTGTGACACGAGGCAGGCACAGGAGGAAGGAGAATCAGAGAAGTGCCTGAGTAAACCACAGCTGTAATCAATTTGCTGTAGATAAAAGCCACAGAAAACAGTGGTCCTGCCAGAAAGATAACTTAGAAGATTTTGTTTTCCATGCAGAGCAAACCAAGCTCATTTTTAAACCAATGCCATGACAGAGAATCTGTGGCTATTTACATGAGTCACCTATGGATGCTTAGGAATGTCTATGCTCCTGTCAAACACATACATCACGTACATTGCTGGAGGGCTGTGCTTTGCTGGACAGCTGAGGTTGGAATGCTAGAACAGTCTTCCTTCTGTTTGCTGAACAGTGAAGTAGTCTAGCTAGGCTACAGAGTGTCCATATTCCCTCTTCCTTTTCCAGTTTTTGAATTAAAAGCTGCTAAGCTTAATGGAAACACTATCTATCCTCTTATCTTTGGAGAGATAGGCTATCTGCTCTTAAACCATCTGTTCAATTTATTTTTCATCGTTTTTATGTTTTCACTAAGTATAGAGAAGTTAAGCACAGATTTCTAAGATTTGCCTTCAAATTTTTAATCTTCACAGGAATGACTATCACATGGGATTCACTTGTGTTTGTATAGTTCCACAGGGAATGAGTATTTCTATAAGTTTGTTCTATTCTTTTCTAAATTGTTGCTGATTACCTCTATGGTCTGATTTGATATTCATTCCCTCAGTTCTGAAGGCTACTGATGAGTAACTTAAGCAGAGCTCTGTGGGAGACTCTTTTATTCCTGTGGATGGCCAGGGACAATGAATGACAATGAAAGATTATGCTCTTTTCCAGAGGATTAATCAGTCATGATACAAAGTGAATATATAATTTTTTTTTCAATTAGATTCTAAATAGTTGATAATTGAGCAATTCTGTTCTTCATGTGGGAGAGCTTCTAGAAGAGTAGAAAGTCTTTGAAAATTTAATTCTCTCTGAGGTGGTCTAACACACCCTGAACCTTACAAGCTTCCAGGCTTAATGGGCTTTCCTTCCATCTTGCCAGCTCTAATTAGAGGCAAACTGTTTCAGTATGTTTTTCTATTAGCTTGCATAAAATCATTCACATTTGCGTGAGCCTGTCAAACCTAATATGCCAACCTGCCTAGTTTCCTGAATGAAGCAAGAGATTTCCTTTCTTTTTCTTCTGACCACCATGCTCTTCTGAATTAGTTGTTCTAACTCTCTGCTTCTGCAACTGTGAACCTGACAGGTAGTACATTTCTCATTAACAAGGCATTTTGCTTGTTATGGTGTCACACTGCTACTTTCCTTCACGCCACAGTAAGACTATTTCCTAGTCAAGGAAAAAGTCAGTCAAATGGTCTGGAAGGCTATCTATATAAAAGTGACTACATAATGGCACAGATCCTAGAGACAGAAACTTGACAAAATATTCAATATTGTATATACTCACATTAACAAAAGAATACTAATTGAATTTCCATTATTCTCTTAATTTCTTTACAGCTTAATAGACATTAGTAATTTTAGTTGTGATTATGACACATAATCCTTTAAAATACCGTTGAAAATGGAGTGATAAGCAGACAAAACTATTCCTTCAACTCTTTGCAGAGATATTGGCCTTTACTTTGAAAAATTGGGCAATAACAATGTGGAACAACCGACTATCTTTTCTTGTTATATATATTTGTTTTATTTACTTTCACAATTAAAACATCTATTAAAAAAAGAGAGCAGAATTTGTCATGACTCTGTCTCCATCCAGAAGATTTGCAAACTTTACAAATCATTTCACTTCATTGATATGTAGCTTCTTTATAGTGAAATAGGATGTTTATCCATGTAGAATAACTCTGTAAATATGTTTCAGGCAGATACTGTAGTGTATTGCATCAAATACAAATTCTAGTGTGATTTTTCAGGTAGATAAAATGTAATTACAGACTGTAAGTTTTAGCTAGGGCCATTCAGCTGTATGTTTAATTTGTTCCTACTTCTTTGTAATATTTGAGTGCTTCACTGGACACTAATGGATTTAGCTTCATAATGCCACTGAGAAATGATAGTATGATTAAGTTTATCATGCAACAGAGCTGAGAAACTAAGGATCCAAATTAAAATCCATTGAGAAATGAAAATATTTGGTCAGTTTCAGCTGACCTTGGATCACACCCAAGCTTATATATGAGACCTGGAAAGACTCTATCATTGGCAAAGAGTCTGAATACCTGAATACCTGCTGTGTCTGGAAAGCTGTGGAGAAAAGTCCTGTTCAGAGTCCAGCTTTCATCCATCCAGGGTGAAATCTGGAGCTGTGTGGATGAGCTAAAGGTTGTTATGACACAGACATCTTTCCTCTCTGAATCCTCCAGTTCTGTCCTGTGCTTCCAGGAACCAGGATAACACCTGAGTGTCTTCTAGTGAAACTAATTTATTCCTTCCTATCAGGGATTCAGACGAAGCGCAACAAGGGAGGAAAAGACTGGAGACAACAGCTCTTCCAGTCCAAAAAAGGACTCTTTCCTTCTGCCTTTGCCTGTCAAGGCTTTGCTTAGAGCATCTCTAAGTGGATTACTTTAGACTTTACTGATTGAGAAATGAAATGCAGGACCCAGGGCCCAAAGGCATTTGTCTTTGAATGTGTTTTTGTTGTAGTTCATGGTCCAAAATCCTCTGAATACAGAGCTCCCAGGTTTCCCTGTCTTACATTAGTCCAACAGATTTTTCTATTTCAAACATTAATCACTCTTTACCCTTAAGTCCAAATGTCCTCTAACATTTATAATGACAGATGTGCTGCTACTTCAGCAGCTTCCGTATGTCCTTCCTCTCCTGGCAGGGCTCCCTTATGTTCCCCCTGTCTCTTGGCATAGCTCTACTTTCAAGAGTTAGTATTCCTTTCACTTTTCTGTTTGGCATTTCCATTCCTCTCGTCATTAATAAATGTCTGTTGTTCAAGTTCTGTGATACACTGTTAATCATCCAAGTAAAGTTACCAGGTACTTTTTTTTCTTACTTAGATCAATTTTGCCCTGCTTGCTCTTGCACTGTCACTTTGATTTTGTTTAAAAAATACCTGCTATCTGTAGATTATTCTAAGCAAAGATTATCTGCACTTTCATCAAACTGGAAGGTGTGCAAGTATTAACAAAATATGAAAGTTCTATCAACCTTCACATTCATAACCCCAAAACAATTCAGTTGGAAAACAAAAGATGTAGATTTAAAAGCTTTTAGAAATATTCTTCCAGGATAAAATTAAAAATTGAATAAATGAGAACCAATTAATTTATTTCTCTATTCTCAGTCTTCAGATTGAAAAGAATTCTTTCATGGAATTACAGACATATCTTTGTCCCTTTAGAAATTATAGTTTGTAGGCTTTCCATAGTACCAAAATTTAAGAACTCAGTTCTAAAGAGCTGAATGATATAACTAGCTCACCTAAGAATCTATGGTCTAATTTAGTACTTTTCTAGTACATATCTTGATCTGGAAGTGGATTTCCTGTATCTATCTGAATTTTCTTTGACCTCAATGGTGCAATTCAGAAGCTACTCCATTTTCATTAAATTTGTTGAAAGTGTTAATCATTTTAAGTAGATGAGTATAATAAATGCCAAAAATCATGTATTTGTTTTTGTAATTTTATTTGCCTACATCTCCAGACCTGAAGTTACATAACTGCTTTTAGTAATCAATCAAAGCAGGATAAAAATGCATATAATAAAATATTATATTTTTATTCCAAACCATTGAACTCAAATCTAAAAGGTAATGGCAATTACTACTTAAATTGTAGGAAAAATTAATCTGTGTATTTTTTTGAGGACATAAAGTATTTTAGTTTTTCTCTGTCCACTTCTGAATACCAGTGCTTAGCTGGTATTCCTGGTAGAAAACAGACAACTGCTTAAAAGTTTTTCTCATAAATTTCCATTCTTCAGTTGAACTGGAAGTCAAAACAATGCACAAACTTGCTGCATTTTGTAGTCTTTTGAATTCAGGTACTGAAAGACTAATAAAGAGTAGTCCTTCCTACTAATTTATTGATTTATTTACTACTAAAAGAATATATGGATGTTTGTATGAGCTAAATTTAATTCATATAATTTCTATGCCCTGAATAAGGCTAAAGCATTATGCTTTCATTGGGAATATAATCTATTCCTGTGTGCCTGAATGTCCTTTCCATAGGCATGAGTGCTTACAACTTGCAGCACAAACAAATTAGTAGTCTGCACTGCCTTTTCAAAGACAAAGTCGAGATTCATGAGTCACTTTACCATTGATTCAGGAGCTGGAACTGCCAAGTTGTTACCAATAAAGTAATTTCCTAAAATCCTAGCAGTCATGGTCTAAAATTTATCACTTTATCTCTTTATGTAGCAAAACATCACTTTTAAAATAGAGAAGAAAATTAACCGGAAATCCAGTGATGTTCAGATGGCAATAGCAAAACTCTCTGAAATAATGCAGTATATAGGAATAAGATATGTTGACAGTAGGGAAAGAAACTGTAATTGTTATGTGTTTTATCTAGATGATCACTAGGGAGAAAGGATTCAAAATGGTGATTCATTGTAGTATTGCAAATCATATTATGGTTCAAGAAAAATTTTTAAATTGGAATAACCCCAGATACAGTGTACCATATAGTTAAGGTAAAAGATTCTCTTCATTGACAAATTGTATGATTACCTAAAGAGTTTCTCATTTCTCAGAAATGGTTGTAGACCGATCAGGTGATGGTCAGATTCACTGTGTTATTTTCACCACTCTCGCTTTACCACATATGAAGCCTGTGTCACTTCCTCTAAATATGTCCCTAACTATCTTAATGCCAGAGATAATAGAAGAAACGTGTAGGACCCTGCTATAATTTGTCTAGAAAATGACTTTTTCTTTCACACCACTGTATTCACAATGTGTTCTTCAGTTACTGGTATTATTTTTTGCTTTGTTTTCTTGCTTCCCAATCTTACTGTATTGCTATAGAGACAGAATTTGAAGGCCCAGAAACATCTTCTGCAGACATGTCAGTTCAACAGTTTAAACAAGAAGTAAGCATCAGTTATATATATGATTTTTTTTCTCTCAATGTTAACTCTAATTTAAACTGGAATAGCATTCTTCTAAAGTTATTAAAAGCAAGATCTGCCTTCTCACTTTCATCTCTGGTCTCAGTAGGATGTACATCATCTACTGTTACGAAAGTTTTCAGGTATTTGTGTTAGTTCCCTTGGCTCAGTAGCACAGGAACAAAATGTCCTTGAAATGTTATTTTGTTGAGCGAAGATATAGTCACAAAAGAATATGAGAATCAACTCTTAGTTTACATTGAAAGGCAATCTATAACCCCCCAGCAAATGTAACTCTGGGCTTATTCATTCCCTCTATTCAAATGTTACACTGAGCTTTGGGCGAGGTACCTTAGCCCTTCTTAAGACTGAAAATTCCTCAGAGATATTTCTTCTGGCAGCCCCTCTCCCGAGTCCTATCAGCTGTAGCTGTGTGCTCTTTCTTCCTCTGAACCCCATCTCTAACCATATGTAGGTTATCAGACCCCAAGGCATCCCTCTCCCTCCAGGAACCAAATATTCTTCACTGGAGAGTTCTAGCATTAGCCCTTGGCTGTTTGTACATAATTCTTTCCAGTTCCCAGCCTTGTATGTAGCTCCAAGCATTCAATCTCTTTTATCTTCATCCCTCACCCTAGGCTGACCTACAGGGAGCCAGGGCCCTTTGACTCATACAGAAACAAAATGTTAGTTATTTAAAAATGCCTGATTTCCTTTGACAGCCATTCTCTATCATTATTTCCTTTGTAGCTCTGGGCTTTCCCTTCTTCTCAACCCTAAGTTGACTCTTAGACAAGACACCCTTTTTCTTCCTCATTTCCTCACAGAAAAGAATCATTCTTGTGTCCTTCATTTTCCTCTCATAGCCTCTCTCTGACTGTTTTATATCTGTACCTGGGGACCTTTTCTTTCTTTTATCACCTGACTGTATGCTGAGGCATTGGTCAAATTCTGTGCTCCATCTAAACCAGCAGCAGCTCTAATGCTGCTTAGTTTCTGGGGATCTCCATGGAGTATTTTGAAATGAGTTTGTGTTTATGCATTACTGTGTATAATGTACTGGAGATTTAGGAGAGCTATATAAGAGAAAACATGAATAGTTTAGAGTATTTGCTATGAAGACAGTATTAAGAAGACAAAAAAAATCTTGCTATACTTTAGAAAATTTTAAATCTTTGTAAATTTTTCCTACAGGTCCCTCTGCTTTTTCTTTCTTTTTTTTTTTTTTTGGTTGTTATTATTTAACTTAAGATTTATTTTTGTCAAGAGCTCAGTACTACATTAGTGCAAGCTGTATTAACAAGACCATTCATGGAAAGAGGGATATAGAAACCTCTTAGACAAGTCACTACACATCCTATACCGCTCCCCCTTCTATACATTGTGTTCATATTACAAGTTACCTTTTCCAGTAGTGGAACAAAATGACAAAAATATCACTGAGGTTTGAACAATTCTGTCGAGTTGACCCCAATGTAATGATCCTGATTGTGGGCGGAGAGGCTGGATTTTACTTTTTTTGTCATCTGGTATCTATGCAGATTATGTCTAAACCTGCTTCCACTTCAAACCAAAATCTGTAGTTTGCCATTCAGATTGAACCAAGATACTTAGAAAACCTTACAGGAGGGCTGTAAATATGTTCCTTTCTCTGAAAGAATTTCTTGTAAGGAATTGAAATTGGATGATCTTTGTCCTTAGATGAATGCTCTAGCCACGCTGACCTATTTTTGCAAGAGATTGTATTCTGAAATATATGTTTTAAGGCCTGCTCAAAGATAGACACAACCAGGACATGATCAAAAAATGGCAAGATTTAAGAAGTATCTTCTCAGCATTAGTGTTGATTGCCTCAGCTGATACATGATGTATTTTAAGGGATGTGCATTGGGCACTTAGAATTATACAGTGCATTAGTTGAAGGTCTTATATCCTGTGACTCTTGGGACACACTAAGGAATTTTAACCAGTCAGGTTTTCTCTTTCTTTTCTGAAAGAAATATGAAGTGACTCATATGAAATGTAGGAATAAACACATTTCCAGAAGAATTTGTAATGGAAAGTTAGAACTCGTTTCGCTAGGAAGGCTTTCTGCCTAGGAGGTGGCTCCCCCGCATAGCAAGAGAAGTTCTCAGCCTTGCTGTCTAGTATACAGAGAGATAACATGTTTGCAGATATGTATACAAGGCCTCCTTGGGCCAGAGAGGGTTGGGTAGGAGAGAGAGAAGATACAATAAGCCTTGGAGAAGGCAGGGCATTGCCTTTTTTCCATGGAGGTCTGATGCAAACTGCATTCTAAAAAAGTGGTCCTTGCATCTGAAATAAACTTTCTGTTATCCTTCCACTGCCTTGGTATTCTTGGGAAGACTACCTGTGTATGTTTTACCTTACACTCAACATGATCCTAGCAGATCTTATAATACAGCATGTTCAAATAAATCTGTGAATTAGTGAATAAATATTTATGTAAACAATCTTTTAGTGCAGAAGAAAAATATTGTATTTTGTGAAAAGACTAGCATGGTTTCTGAATGCTAGTGGAGACAATGAGTCAGTAAAATGTAATATCTCATTGCCTTGGGTAATTTTTATTTCATATCTGACACTGATCGTAAATGAAATGAGCATGTTACTATATGTGAAGCTATGATGTCAGATTTTCTATTATACAAAAAGAGAGTAAATTACCAGTAGGTAATTGCTATTTGAAATCCTTTTGTCATCATTTCAGCACATAAAGTAGAGCTGAAAAAGTAACTGGTCTGATTCCTGAAAGTCCTGAAAGAAAGCCTTAGCTGCAATTTGTACGTTACAGGCTCTTGACCTCTAGAATTCTTTATTCTCTCAAAGTGATAAGGCTTCCAAATGCAGTGAATTGGGTACCTAGGGATGGATTCTCAGCAAAGAGAAAAACCTGCGTGCCAAGTCTCATAGAAGTCAAAAGAAAAAGCACAAAAAGGTGTGTTTGAAACCTTACTGTTCTCTGAAGAGCAGAAGGGCTTTTGAAAAAAATACCTCTACCCTTCTGAGATTCCCAAAATCACTCCTTAGAGTAGGCTTCTGCAGCCATTCTTGCAACAAGGGCTTACTGTTCTGTTTTAAAATGTGGCAAAAGGAAGGAACAGTGATGTTACTGTTATAGTTTGTGGATAAAGCACTTGTCAGACAGAAGGTAAACTTACTTGCTTTCTTACCTCTTGGTTGACTCTGCTTAGTATGCAGCTCTGAGGGTAAGACATGTCCATGGTAATGGATGAGAGTGAATCTCCTCAGGCTGTGGAGAATCTAAGACCACTGACTTCTGGATGACTCTCCAATTACTAATATGGTCTTTTGAAAAGTTGGAGCCTGCAAGTGTCTTTTATATTGTACTTAGTTGTTAAGTGCTAAGGAAAAACAAAAACTGAAAGGTAAAGGATCTATGAGAAAAAAGGAAGGTACTTTCTGCATACTTGTATTTCTCCTCTCTGATAAGTTCAGTATATGTTAGAACTGTATACTAAAGTATATTTCAGAGGTATTTGGCTGTTGAAGTTATAACTAGCAAGAAATACCTAACGCTGCTGAAAAACATCAGAAATAAAAGATGATGTAGAATATGAGAGCTAGCAACAGAGACCAGGACACATGAAGCAAGTAAAATCAACGATTTAAACAGGTGGTGCTGGACTGACTAAGCATTGTGAAAAGAATCAGGTCTTATGTTTACATGTTCTTATGTTTACATGTTAAAGCTTAGACTGAGTCCACGTTCAAGCTCTATGCTATTTCTTTTCAAATCTTATAACTGAAGCCTAGCATCTCAGTATAAGCCCAGAAAACCAGCAACCCTCCAAAATCAGATAGGCCCTGAAGATGGGTCTTGCACAAATGTCCATGAACAAGCTAGTCCAAGGGCTATTTAATCTAGATGCTTTTTTTTTCAGACAGTTATGAGCTATTTTTACTAATTGTCTCCTATTTCCTACCAAACTCATTTGCAGGGTAAAAAAGAATTTTTAATCTTCCAGTACTTGGCCATCTCTTCATACACTTTCAAAGGTCTATAAAAGCACTAAAAACCCATCTCCTTAAACTTGAAATGACCTGACTGTAAAATTGATAGTAATGTGCTAACTATGTAGCAAAAGACAATCACCTTTCTTTTTAACAGTTGAAAAACTAACAAGTCACTTTTCTCTCCCTTCTCAATGTAGACTACTCATCCATAACTGATTGAGGGGACCCACTGTACTAATTAAGCAGTCTGCTAAGGTGGCTTTGAATTGAGGAGAAGAGAGGAGGGTTGGTAATACACTAAAGGTATTCATGAGGTATTTGTGAAATTAATTTTGCAGGTTAGACTCAGACATCATATTATTTGATTAAGTTTATGTAAAATAATGTTATTAAAAAGTATTTTCCAATGCAATCTCAGTAATTCAGTTTTGTTTCTTTATAATATTAATACAGATAAAAAAGTAACTGGGAGTATCAAAATGGAGTGGATGTCTACTACATAGATTCCTCTCTTTGTTTGAGAAAGACTGAACAGGAATAATCAGGAACTTCTACAATTCAGTGAAATAACTATTGCCTATCTGAATGCCATGGAATGAATAGCTAAAATCAAGTTCCACATATTTCAACATGGAATGCTCGGGAAAAGAAAAACAACTTCTCTGTGTGAGGTTGGAAAGGATCCAGGTACTCCTTCAGTTGTGCTGAGCCTCGATCGCATTTACCCCAGATAACAGACTTACTCCTAGGAGCTCTGGTAGTGACAAAATGATGTTCACTCTTCCAGTTTCCTGATGCTTCTCCTTTGTTTTCCTATAGATGGTTTTCAAGAAGTTTTCCCTCATCTAGAATGTTTCTCCATTCTGAGCACTTTCTGTAGATGTACCTGTTCCTTAATACCCTCATGAGTGGGAGATACAACAGTTTTTTTCTCTGCTGTGTGTTTTGAGGATCCTTTATTCCATGATGTCATACCTTTTCTTTCACAGGGCACCTTTTTCAATGTACAAGACAGACAACACTCTCTCACTGAGGTGCTTTTCACCCTTCTGATTTACTGCTCTGTTTGCGTAAGTCCCCAATCCTCATGTACTTTCTGCTGATCAAAACAGGTTTAAATGAAGGAAGAAATGGTCCTCAAGAATGATGATGAATGAGGTTCTTCCTATTGCTTTACTAGCTACAGATCCCAAAAGGTGCTTAGAAAAGTTGGAAAGGTACAGATAAAGAAGCATGTTAGAATGAAGAAGGTTATGAAATGCCCAGTTGCAGACAGAGTCTGTCCTATTGCAAAATTCTTTCTATGTATTTCTTGACTTTTTATTTGCTATTTTTGTCACTATTATTTTTTAGACAATCAGCTGAGCCAAGGGAACCATTCTGAGGATTATTTGAAGAATATGGGACTTTCCTATATACTAATTCCTATAGTGTCACTTGTTTTTTTCCTTGTATGTCTCCTTTATTCAGTCTTGGATCTTGGGTAGACAATTTAACTTGCATAGAATTTAAGCACCTTACGTGCTTGAGGTTTTTCTCAAACCTTCTTGTGTAGACTGAGAAATTTCTTTGTGTGCTTAATATTTTTAAGGTTGTGGCAGCCATTTTCTATCAGATGTTTTTGACCTATTGCAAATGTGCTACAGACAGAATACAAGGAGGATATGCCCAGAATTAATTACATTTGGGAGGTATTAACACCAAGGAAACAAGGATATGTCTAAGGTGTAAATGTGCAGTACATAGTTTCTAGACAGATGCTCATCCTTCTTAACAAACGACTTTTTCTGTCGCTGTGCACAGTGTCAGCAGATCCAATTATTTTGTAATATGATTGCATAAGATTATCTATCTCTAGGTTACAAACGGAAATGTTGTAGCTCTTCTTGTTTTGAGTAATGCTGCGTGGTCGTGCTGGTCTCCTATATTCAGTCAGTACTTTTTAGCACAATTTCTGAAATGGATATTTTATGCATTTTTAGATTTCGTTTCAGTGGGGCAAATGACTTGCTCTTTAAGAACTTTTAGCATGGGTCTTTTAATCATAAGTCATTATTTCTAGGTCAAATATTAGCCTGTGCTTGGAGCAGAAATTTTCAACATTATATGAACATACCTGTTCATTGACCGAAGGATACATCCAGATAAGTGTGATCACTGCAGTCTTTCTCAGAGCAAATCCTTCCTCATTTGATACCCTCCTAGCTAAAGTCATTATGGCATCAACTTTGGTGCTACAGGTGAATCAAAGATATTTTTATTGTAGCATAGGAGTTGCTTTTCTCATTTATTCTTATTTTCAGGAACTGAATACTGCTAATAATTCTATTGCATTGAATACAGTACATTTAAAAATTTAGTCTGTAAAGAAATTTTTAAATTGTCTAAAATGTGTCTGGAGGGAATATTTTAACTGGGCTTTGTGGATCTTTGCAGGCAATAATGTTTATCTCCTTCTCCCTTCCATGATTAACTGCTTGGGACAGAAGCTTGTATTTTGGACCTATATTAAACCAATGTGAATCAGACTTCTTAGCAGAAGCCAAACGTCTCTGGGGCTGCAAAAGTAAGAGGTCTACTTTCAGAAGTATTAAAATATGATGATGTCGTGATACTTAGTGGTCCTTTTCCTAATTTTTTTAGGTCTGTACATGTACTTGGGGCAGAACATCTATATCTTTCCATCTTTTGTATGCAGAATAGAAATGCTTTTGCCTTACTAATCCAAGACATGGATTTGTAAGGACAAGCATGTTTTGCATACCACTTTCAATTCCCTAATGTTGTGGTAAAGCCACCTACAGTTTTCTTTGTGTATACAAGCGGGAGTTGGAAGAAGTAGTTTCTCAGCCACAGAAATGCCTCTATAATATTAATGAGCCAGTTAACTGAGCTCCAGTTTCCAAATTTGTAAAATAGAATATCATCAACTGCCCGTCTCAGATTCAATAACAATTTTAAAAGGCTGTGAGATTTGGAATGACTTTTTTTTTTCCCCCAAAGTACACATGTATAGCAAAGGTTTTTGAGAATTGTTGTGAAGTTGAGCTGACCTTTCTCATCTTGATTCTGCCTGTATTAGCAGTAATTCTGCTACAACAGTAGATTTGTAGAGTGAAACAGTTGATGCTGCCTTATATTCAGACTAAAATGGTTTATTTTGTACTAGCTTTAGTCTGATCTGTGGAGTGAATGGTCGGAATGCAGTAAGTAAGCGCCTGGATCAGATCTTCTCCAGTTTCAACTGAAAGAAAAGCATTTATTTGCTCCACAAAGTCCACTCTACATTGTAACCTAAAAACATGTAAATTGTGGATGTTTAGTACATTGAAAAGTACACTGTTGATGCAAACTAAAGCACTACTGTAATTGCATACTTAGCCTCTTGCAGAGGAACAATATTTTAAAATAGGAAGGGGTTTTTTTCTGGGTTTTCACAGAAATCAGAGAGTATAAATTCTATCCTCTAATAAGAAGACCCCATTCAATGTATGTGCTTCTCTCAGACTAGTTAGACCACCCATTTGTAATAGCTCCCAACGGACCTTCTCTCTGAAATTCTCAACCTTATTCTGACAATAGATTCCTTCTCCAAATCTTTTTAATACCAATTCTGAAAGAAATTTTTCTGAGGATTTTCATTTTTCCAAAAAAATCTTTATCTGATAAAGTCCCTTAATTAGCTCATTACGATATAAGTAAAAATCTTGTGCAGGACAGAATTTGTAGTTGCTTTATAGCTCTATGTCATAGGTGAAACTTCTCCTTTGGAGAATACCATAATGAGAAAGGAATAAGAAGGCTGGAACTGAGGCAGGGAAGAGGGCCTGCAATAAAATCTAAATTATGTCATTTGCAGACAGCAATTCCCCCTTAACTGTGAGATTATTTGGGCGAATACATTCACAAGGATAATGAGGTAGGAATATGGTATTTCATAGCAAGTTTATTAAAGAGTTCTTGTCACACACACAGAGAAAACAACTGAAAAGTACATTCACATATTTCAGTCTGTGTTGGAATACTGACTGGAGTGCAACAGCAACTAGGCATTTATCATCTTGCACTTTGGGTATCAAAGTAGTCCAGATCTGTTCTTGAAAGAGCCAAAATGTTTATGTGAAACTATGTGGAAAATTATGTTAGTAAATTTATATATAAACTTTAAATAAAGTGTTCTGATTGAGTAATCTCTAAGCACTAACCAATTTTACCTCAGCCTGGGCAGAATGCCATATTGGTTTTCAAATGGTATCTCTTCTAGTATTATAATGCAGAATGAACTAAATCTGTTCATTTTTAAGTAAAAAGCCAGCATATTGTTCATGCACATTGATATCTAACTAAATAAATTTTTAATGTATTATTACTACATGTTCCAATAGACCAAATAAAGTAAAAGTATTAAAGGGAAAATGTTTGTATACACATATATATTCTGTTACTAGTGGTCCTAAGCCTAGTTTTACAAACCACAGTTATTCTGTCACTATTGAAAAAAAAATCACCATCACACCATGCTTTTTTGTCAGATGCAATCCTATGATCTTAGTGCATAAACATGCCAATGAACTTTCCATATATATTCTTGTTAGAGCAAACATGTAAAACTGTTAGCACAACTGCATGAAGTGTTAAGAACTTAAAAGAGATTTAATTCTACCTCCCTGTACACCTGAAAGATATTTTATGCTGCTTCACTTTTTATCTCTTCATTCTAATTACTTGAAACCACTGTAGAAAGAAAAAGGAACTGTGAAAATGAAACAAGCTGCCAATGAAGATTACCATCGCAGTCCACAACTTCCTTGTGAGGAAAAAAAGAGAGCAGACACTAATTTCTCCTCTGTGGTGACCAGTGACAGGACCCAAGGGAATGGCCTAAAGTTGTGTCAGGGAAGGTTTTTAAGGTTGGGCATTAGAAAAAGTCTCTTCATCCAGAGGGTGTTTGGGCACTGGAACAGGCTCCCCAGGGAAGTGGTCACAGCACCAAGCCTGGCAGAGTTCAAGAAGTGTTTGGACAATGCTCTCAGGTACATGATGTGACTCTTGGGGATGGTTCTGTGCAGGGCTAAGGGTTGGATTCGGTGATCCTTGTGGGTCCCTTCCAACTCAACAGAATCGGTGATTCTGCAGTGGAAGCTGCAACTGATCTCTCAGAATCAGTTGATGTGAATATTAGTTATTGCAGTCTCACAATTTATTCTACAGACAGCATAATACAAAAAACGCCAAGCTTCAATACTTACAGGAAAATTTGTTCCACAATTAAACCCTTTTTTGGAAATAAGATAGACCACACTTTTCAAAATTAATTTTCACTTATTATGCAGTTCAGAAAGGCTAATAAGACCAGCAGATTCCAACTTTGTAAACCTTTTTTAATGGAATTAGATATCTTTCTCCTTATAGCTATCTCTTTTTTGTGATGAAATCATCCTTGCAATTTGTCAGGAATTGGCCAATAAAAATTAACTTTACAGGTGTGGTGAAAAATTATTAATATATTTTTGAGAGATCTAGCAAAGTTTATCTGAACACAAGGAAAATTCCTTCTCTCTGAAAGCTATCTATCTGCAACGGTATCCAACTCCCACTTCTAGCTAAGCTAAGCTAATGTGGGATGTGCTGTTCCCACAGGCTCCACCAAGAGCCATCTTTCTGTAGTGTCAGTTATGGGAGATAACAAGTTCCTCAAGGAGTCCATCACTCCCAGGCATGGGTACTTGCCCTTAATAGCATATAAATAATTGTCTGGAATCCATTTTTCCCATGAATGCACACCTGGATTTGTTGACGGGATTATTATTTTCCTCACCTCTTTCCTGTCTTTGAAACAGACTTGGCAACCACCTGGCAGTGAACGAGGGAGCAGGATGGGAGCCCTGTCCTGAGGTCTCCCTATCATCCCAGCTAACAAAGCTTCTGTCCAGCCTGTCTTAAACTGTACTTGCATTATTATGCATGAGTCACGAGAAGGCATGAGGTTATTTCACATCATCTCTTTCATTTAGCATATTAAGTGGTACATATGTGGATGTCATATATATGGGTGGCTTTCTAATCAGTTCTACATGCTGTAGGAGGCGTGTCTGAAATACAGGGGGACGTACTGGGGCAGTGATGCCCAAAAGAGCATGCACCAAGATTATCAACCCTATTGGATAAGAAGGTCACGGGGGATGAAAGGGAGCACGAGATTCAAATAAAGCTCTTTGATTCCACCACCTCCAAAGAGCGTACTGCATTTCTTTATTATATAAAGGCCAGCGGCCACGTGCCGCTACAACACGCCACAGGCAGATTTCTTAGAAATGGAGTAGTTGATAGCCTGCATATGAAAACCATTAATTCGGTAAAGATCCTGAAAAGCAAAGTTCCTCAGTGGCTTGAGCATTCTAGCTGAAGAGGGTATTATTGCTTTGCAAAAATTTTCATATGTATGTTTGCACAAAGAGCACAACTTCACACATAGCTAAAAATACAAGCTATTCTGGATACCTTAAATATTAGTGCTACTACATTGTCTGGAAAAAGCCTAGAAAGATGATCTTTGAGTTTAAACATTGTCATTTACAGAGTTTTGCAAAGAAGCTGGATTCTATCAGTGTTTCCCTTCCTTGAAGGAAAAAATTTGTCTAAATTGGAATAGAATGGGTAAAATGAAAACCATAATTTAGTTTGAGCTTGGGAAAACTAAAGCTATGAGAAGAAATTCCATTGATTAAATCTAAAAGTAGAATATCTTTGGGTTCTAAATGTCACTAGATAAAATAATGTGTTTGTATTCATTCTTAATTTCTTTGCTGATAAGAAGTACAAAATATTTTAGCTCTTGATATCATAAGAGCTAAGGGGTAACATGCAAAGTGCAAGCTGTGCTTTGTATTGAGTTTTTAAAATTAATGTCATCATTGCTGGTTGTGCCTTCATACTCATTTTATCAATCAACAAGCTGAGATAGTGTTTCTTTTATGTATTCCATACAAATATTCTTTGTCTTGGATGACAGCTGTGTTACTGTAAGAGGAGGAGAAGAAAGGTGATAGCTCAGCATTGTAAACCAAAGTGTGTGTTAAGAAAAAAAGATGAAAGCAGAGTGAAATAAGTTTAATCTCCCTCTGCTCAGCCAAAATGAGATCATACTTAGGTGGGTAAATAAAATTGCAGGAGACTAAGATCATGTATAACCAGTAAGCCTTGCAGGTTAGGTTCATGCATTGCATTTTGCCCTTATCCTTTTGTATAAAAAAACCTTCATTTTCCCTTTCTAGCAAATGCATTACTTCTGTGACTCCTAGAAGGAACTACCATTAGATAGTACCTTAGATTATTTTCCATTATTATCTGACCCTCTGCTATGTTATCAGCGCCTTCTATTACTGTGACAGGTTCTGTCAGTTCACGCCTTTGGATTTCAGATTGTCATCTGGAGATCAAACGTTTTTCTAGGAAGCTGTGCCAATGAAGAGCAATGATCAAAGACACAGAGTAAAATAAAAAAATACTGTGTCTATGCAGTTAAGCTAAGTGCTGTTATTACAACTTTTTTTTTTTCCCATTGTTGATGCAGCTTCACTGGTGCAAAAATTTCAATTTTCCATTGTAAATACATATAGGAGAGGCTGAATTTGTACAGGGGACTGACCTTTTGAGTGTGAGATCCAGGCAGCATAAAACCTCATGACACTATGTAATTTATAGTACTATTTTTATGTCTGACATCTGCCCCAAATCATCTCAGTCTAAAACTGTCCCTTTGACAGGTTTTCATAGTTATTGGGAAGAACTTTTCAGTTTTTTTCTGTTGCAGAATGCTGTAATATATGAGCAGCATGCATACAATTGTTAAATTGTGTATTTGTCTGTTTCTCTATCTTCAGTCTATCTTCAATGTGACATAGAAAAATAAGCATATGGCCTCTTGTACAGAACAAATATCTCGTGAACTACAGATACAGTCATAGAGAATACAGAAAAAAATGTTATAACTAAGAACATCTTATCAATTTCAATTGTAATGAAAATAAAATATGTCATACCAGAGTAGCAGTCATAGGACCAAAGTATAGAAATGTTTGATAAACAGCTGTCTATAATGGGAACACATAGGAGAATAACCTGTAAAGGAGGTGTCAATCAAACATGCAAAAGAGAATTTGTTTCATTCATACTTGTAAGATATTTCTATCAAACTCAAATGGCCTATGCCTTTGATGACATAGGTTTTTCAGTCCTATAAGGCACAAGCCTTTTAAGGACATCCTTTGCGAATGAGCATTTAAGAAGCAAGAAAAAAAAACCATGATATTTTTTCCAGAGTAAAAGGAAATAGTGATTTTTAAGGAGTAAAACTTTTGAGAAGTAAAATTTAAGAGTAAAAAGAAATGGAGTTGGACTGAGTTGGCAAGAAAAGTTGCAGAACAATATGGGCAAGACAGACCATATAATCAACAAACCAGATCCTAGGAACTTTATAAAGACCTAATGGAAAGATATAAATTCTCATGGTGTCCAATAACAGGATGAGACAATGGGCCCAGATTAAAATACAAGAGCCAAGGAGAAAGTGAAAAAGAAACTTGCTTTCTTGTTGTTGATGCCCGCTGAGCTGGTGCTACGAAAAAAATCTAGGAGCCGTAAGCTGGGGTGAGATAAGAAAGGGTTTAATTATGCCAAGGCAAATAGATGTTACACGGCGCGCCGGGCTGTGCCCGGGATGTTACATTTATAGCAATATCTGGCCAATCCCAAGTGTGTCCATCCTCTAACTTTTGGCCTGGTCCACCCCCTGGCCCACCTCCTGGAATTGGGTCGGGGGGCTTTTTGGGACCCCCTCTTCATCATCCTTCATCTTCTTCGGGGTACAGAGAGCAGAGTGACCCAGTTCCTTGACTCTGTCCTGCGGTTTAGGCCAAGATACAAGTGTTCTCCAAACAAGACAGGCTTGCCTTGACTAAGAGACTAAACATTTTCTACTGAATATGGGGTGAGAGGATTAAGGAATGTATAAACTGAGGGGTGCTACAGGGAGGAGGGAGAAAGGGGTTTGTTTCTAAAATCTACTTCTATTACCTATAAAACTTATAAGGTAGAAAAATAGAAAAATAAAAAAGCATTAGGGGCTTAAGGCATCATTGTCAGCAGTTAAGATTGGCCAAGCTGATCTAAGAGTTCAGTGACAACAAAACAGCAATCTCTCCTGTCCCAGTGTCAACTGACTGGACCTATTTCTTTGTGCTGGGGGGCAGTTTTCAGGCAGCTAGATAAACTAGTAGGTAACAGCATCAGATCACCTTGGGGCTGGATGAGCACCAGTGCAAAACATCTAGAAAAGAGGAGGGAGTATGTTGGTTTTTCGGTTAGCAGCAAGCTATTATATTCGTTCAGCACCTTATTTCAGATGTAGGCACAAAAAATTGCAGAGCTTCATATCTTTATGAGCAACACAGCCTGTGTAAAGTATCTCTAGGGAGCCAGTAACACAAAAGGGATCATAAGATAATAGAATGCATAAGTGGTATTTAACAGCTTTATGTTGGTATATTTGACAAAAAGCAGGCCCACTGAAAACAAGGAAGCAGGATTAGGAAGAGATGAAATTCACTTGGGAACAGGTAGTGGGTATGGCAGATACACAGCAATTAGCTCATGGGATCTGAAATCTGACAAGTGCCTTGGGAAGAAATAACAGATTCAGAACTTGTAGCACAGATGAGAGCTTTGTCTGTCCTGATGTGCTGGATCCCTGATGCTGACTTCTAGGATAGGTTTCCAGTGAAAGGCTCTGCTTGAGTTAAATCATATTGGGCTTTTTCTATTGGAAAATCTCAGAAAAATGGTGCTTAGCCTGAATGCTAGCCTTCAAATGCCACTAAATACATCTCTTCTATGGTCAGCTGCTAATCTTCACTGCAGCTCAGGGAAAGGTAGATATTGAATTGGTCAGTTTAAGGTTTCTCCATAGATGAATCTATCTCAGGCATCCAATGGCATGCTGATCTTCTAACTAACATTGTTTTATGGAAGGAGATATGTGGGCTGATGCAGCCATGTGGTAAGCTTTGTGAAAGTGTTTCTTCTGGTAGGTGCTAACATCTAACATCTAAAAACTAAAAGTAGCTCTGGACAAATCCGGAAGTGTCACATTTTCCCTTCAAAAACTTCAATTAAGTTTTAATCACGTCCCAGGAAATGCAACATTAGAATAATTTTCAGATGCCTCACACACTTGAAATACACAGTGGCTGTTCTCTATTGGAGGATTCCAAAACTCATACATGAGATTATTTTTAATCACTAATACCAGTGTTTTCAGTAGAGTAGATGACACTGTTTAGTTCCAAGTATGTTCTGTCTTGCAATGATATTGCTAAAATGCATAATAATAATAAATTTACACTGATATAAGCAGATTGTAACATTAAATGTATAAAGCATTTCGAAGTTTTCACGCACTTTTAGGCAACTCTATCCTCTTCCTCCTGCTTTTGGAAGCTTTCTGAGTCTAAGGCTGGAAGAATTACTGTGTTCATGTCCAGTTCCACCTGCAGATGGTATTAGCATGGAATCTGTTTAAGTTGGTGTTGCAGCTCAGAAACAAGCATTAAAGGAGGTTGAAATGGTGGCAAACTAGGTTTCCAAGACTGAATGCAAATTTTTATCAACTTCAGAAATGAGTTTCCATTTTAGTAATTTGAATATACAAAAGATGGAAGTTACTAAACTGGTCAGTGGAAAATGTTGTCCAACCATGACACTAGTTAATTCTTCTTGGTCAGAGACTATTTGATTAATCATTAATCCACCCAATAATAGGTAGATATTCTCTGGCTTATTTTACATAGATCATAATGGTGCCACCTAATCTCTGGACATCAGTGGGGAGAAATGTTCTCTTAATCAGTCTTGTCAGAAATAATCTCAATATACCAGCAAATATAATGGCTTTTAATCAGAAGACAACATTTTCCAATGCAACTTTCATTTTTGATTATGTGTATTTTAGTTATTTGTGAAAGCAATGTAATATTAGGTAATTTACTGTCTCTTTTTCTAAGCCTTTTTCTCTGCATCTACATGGTTTTCAATGCATTTCTGGTTTCACTTCAAACAAGTTAGGAGTCTTCTTTTCAATACACTTTGAGTGCTCCACACAGAAGATGTTCTGACTTCTGTGAACTATTTGCCGTTAGACCTTCACTGAGGGATAAGAAATATCTGTGCTGATTGATATGTAGGAAACTTTTAAACTTTTCTTCCCTCTGGAAGACTTTCATTGCTTTCTCTTTTCTATGCCATTTTGCTGCTTTACCACACGTATTTTTCAAGTTCCTCTCTCTTCCCTGCCCGAACCCTCAGGTGTTCACCACACATTGTCTTCTTTTCATTGAGTATTTCAATTTATATATTTGAGAGAAAAAAGAAAGAGTATGAGGTCATGTAAGTTGACTTCAGACATGTTCATTGCTGTTGTACTTACAAAGGGTTGGAAGTTTAATAGATGCCGAATCACAACAGCAAAGCATGGAAGTGTTTGACATTCTGCTCCAGCCACAGTAAATAATTTCCATTTAAAATACTTAATGTAAGTTCCCTGCTGCAAAATCCAGATCAATGATCAGGAAGAAAATGAATAGAAGAAATGGTGATAAAAGATTGAAGAGACAAAAAAAATTTGAAAAATTCTAACTCTTTTGTAGAATCGGAGACAGAAGAGAACATTGGCTTAAATGTAAACTAAAGAGCATTTCAAACACACGATGAGAATTGTATCTGTACAGGATAAAAACCTCGCCATCTATAGAAAGATGTAACTGAAGTTACTGTAAAAGAGAAATGCAAAACTATTTGTAGCAGTTTGGACTTACTTTTTTTTTCTTTTTAATTTACTTAGGTCACTTACTCTTTTGTCTTCCAAGGACTGTTTGTGTATGTTATCTAAATATTGCTTACTGTAAAATCATAAATAACTTGCACTCAATTACCTATCTTGCAATTACTCATATTAATCACTGCAAATAATGCATCATCAGTTTGTAAAGATATTTTTCTTTGAAAAGAGACTCAAAAAAATCTAAAGCTGAAAGGACCAAATACCAAAGTGAAATACTTTCTGTGAGTCTGGTATTTTGGGGTTTTGGGTGTGAATGCTGGGATGTAATTCCAGTAATCAGTTCTTATCTGCTGGATAAGAAATGTAGGACATCATAGTTTATGAATGAATTCAGTAGTCATAAAAAAATTTTGCTGATGGCAGAATTACAACACAAGCAAGCAAGATAACAGTGAAATTCAAAGATACTATGAAGTACAAATAAACATCTGATTTTCACTGTTGACTTCAATGAATGCAACATATTTAATTGGGTTTGAAATGGAACAAGTGGCATTATACTCCTCTTTGTGGTGTTTTCACTCCTGCTATTTCATTCACTTACCACTGAATGACACATTACACAATAAAAGTTCATATTTTACATTACGAATACATTGTCAATGAATGTAGCATTATAATACTATCATTAAATGTTTTCTGTATTCAAACATTGAATTTTGATTTTATATAACATAGTTTTGCCTCAATTTTTTTAAAAGATGAGGTAGGAAACTGGAAAAAATCTCGTTTCCTCTTTAGGATTAAATAGATTTACATCATAATATACATTTTGATCTATTTTAAATATCTCAAGGTAGAATTTCCTGTTTGCATATTCATCTGCTATATTCTTATAATCGCTCTATATTGTATTTCAAAAGAGAATTTCTCTTATCTTGTGATAGTAAAGGGTTTTTACAATACAAATACTTTCATGCCTCTAAAATGCTTTAAGAGGTTTGCTAACTGTGAAATCCTTCTTTCCTTTTAAAGGTCATGTTTATTTCTCATGCTGCCAACATAAGACTAAGTGCATATAGGTCTGTTTTTCCAAAATTTAATGGACTAAAATTAGCATTTAGTTTTTGTCATTTTATTTTTACTATACAATAAAATTATTTCTGCATTTGATGAAATCAAGAGATTTGTTATATAAAACTGTTTTGCTTGCTCAAATTCAGATGTCCCAGTTTGCTCATAACCAGGAATCTATCCCTATGCTGTGAGACTCAACAAGCCTGAGAGGAAAGGAAGTGCTAACATCCTAATTTCTGGAACATTGTTTATCCTATTAGAACCTGTTCAAAAATAAGAATTACTGAGAAAAGATGTAGTGAAAAAAGCTCTCAGGTCTTTCTAATTTATGCATTTTTTTCATCAGCTGTTTCCTGTTTGCAGTGTTTACGTGCCAGTGTAACAACTTTTAGAAGCGCATTATTTCTGCAGTGCCAGTAAAGCCACAAACTAGTTTGTAAAATCTTGTGTAAATCATTTCTTGAAAGAGGAAGGAGAGATATTGAAGCTGAATTTTTCATTTAGGTAGAAATGTTTATATCCTACAGATGAGCAATCATTATGGTTCAGTGGATAGTATTTCGTATTCACAACACTTTTGTAAAACCTATTTGATGCTTGCTGCAAGAAACAAGTTGTGGGAGAGCATGAGGATCTAAGCTTATATTTGAAGTGAAAAGGTAACCCAAAGCCATTGTGGCTAAGTCACATTGATATAGATTTGAATGTTATACCTCCTTTTATATGCTTCCTGCGTATTGTCTGTACAGACTGAGTGCCTGAATGTAAGAGAACCTTATCCTCACAGCAGAGAGCTGACTATGAGTAACTGCTCTATATGGTAGAAATACTGGCATGTTTTGACTGCACTAATGGGGATTAATTTGAGTTCCAACTCCAGGTTCAAGAACTATTTAAGAACAAATACAGCTAAATTAATGAATAGATTTTAAATAGTATATTTTCATTTACAGGTACTACAATGTAAAAAAAAAAATATTTGCTAGGCCCTTCATCCCTGAAGCACATCAAAGCCTGATTTAATTCTCTGCATGAAGGGAGGAAGAAAAGCAGTGGATGACAGTATTGGGTAGCTATTTAGACAAAGTAATAGAAGAGTAGATCTGAACCACCAGCCAGTCAATTATATATATCTATATCTATATATCTTGTCTTACATCTAACTTCACTGTTCAACAGGAGAACAGCTGCAGAAAAGTTTAATGGATGGACACATTTGCTTGAGAAGGTAACAAACCACTATGGACTCCTTTTATTCTTTGCTGGCAATAGCATAGATAGAACTTATCCTGAGGAAGTAAAAAGAAAAGACTTAAATAATAAAAGTAAGTACTAAATATAGCTGTCACGAGTTCATCCTTCAAAGGGAACCAGATTGCCCTGAAGTATGGCTGCCAGTCTTCCAGCTGACAACATGATACTCAGGCCAAAAAAGTAATTTATTTGATATTTTATTGACGTTATTTTTACATACCTGGTAAATCAAAATTTATCCCTGAAGTTTTGAGCTATTATGTGATACACCCTAAGTAATAATGAAACTTCTTGAGGTCCTGAGCTTTGGAGATACTAAATGCAGACTTTCCTACCTCATCCTTTGTAATAGTTAAGCAAAGAAACACATGCTTATGTTAACACACATGTTCTTAAATATCCAAATCAAATCCTCCAGCCCTTTAATTGTTTTTATTTTCTTATCATGAATTCCCATCACAATTTAGAGTTAGTGAGATGCTTTGCCTCCTTTTTCACACACATATCATCGATGTAAAGCTATGGAAAACATCAGTGTTCAAGTACAGGCTGTCGTTTCTTCACATCTGAAAGAACTGAAGTTGGTATGTATTTTGTGATTCAATATCCTTCCAAGATGTTCCGATTTTTTTTTTGCTATTAGAAGTTAAAAATGGCAATCCAAATGATATAGTCTTATTCATGTTTGCCTTTAGTAATTCATATAGAAACAAATGAATCCAAAATATTTTTTGATTTTTTTTAATACAATAGCAATTTCCACTGCTGCCCATTGAGAGAGGAGATTGGTGAGTGTGTATTTATTTTCCTTTTGTTTTTAAAAAAAGTATTAATCACACAATTCTATTCACAAAGGTAGAACACAATAATAAAAATCTCATTTTAAAAATTTAATATACAAATATTTACGGGGCAGTATGCAATTATTTCTTCCTTTCCTGGCTATTCATGTAAATGAGTAAATGGGTCTACAGTGTAAACAGGTCTTACAACCAAGGATCTAAACAGTTTCATCCTGTGAAAAGTTGATGATCATGCCTGAATTTTAATCAGTAGGTCCTATATTTCTCCAATGAGCTTTATCAAAGCTAAGATACAAACAGTACTTTTACATATTTTAATAAGCTAAGACAATTTGTGATAATTTCATCAGTGCTTGGTAACTTAATGCCTAGTGGCTTTGTAGTTCTGGAATCAAATATTATATGTCATCTTCAAAGGTAGGAGGACCTGAGTATGCCAACATGTGAAATACTAAATATTTTTGCTTATCACTGAACAGATTTTTGTTTTAATACTTTACAATTGACACTGATAATATACTGCATTGAAAAATCTATCTATTTTGTCTGTTTTCTCCAGAATATTTTTTCAAATATTGGGTAATTGAAGGAAAATTAAAAGTTTTTATCTAATCAATTTAATTTCACTTATCTTTTAAATATGTATGTTAGATATTTGGATGAAGCTCCTTCTGTAGTGGACAGAACTCAATGGTCTGCCAATTAACAACTAACCAGCTTCCAAAGGCCAGCATAATTGCTGCAAATCTCCTGAGTGTGCCTGGCTCTTTCCACTGATTTTGCAGCATCCAGAAGTTGAGTTTAGACTAGATGTGTAACTTTCAGACAGTTTGATTCTGAGAGATGAATCCCATCCTCTGGATAAAAAATGGCATCTCCTCCAGTCAGATGACCAAATTGGTACAAAAATCTATTTTAACAAGAGCAATGAGATTAGCAGAAATCATTTAGAAATTTAGAAAATACAAAAATCTTTACAGTTATGCTGTGACCACAACCATTTAACTCAGTCCTTCTACATCTTCTCCCATCCCTCTTCCTTCTCTGCCCCAATGGAGACAAAAAACTTTTTTTGAAGAAAGAAATATCCACAGGGTAAAACAAAATAAATGCAAACACTGACATGTTTTCAGAGCAAAAGTGCTCATTACATTCAGTAACGTGTTGGCAACAGAAAGCTCACACTAGAATTGAGTACATACAGACACAATCTGTTGTTCTAGTTCACCATCATGTTTGTTTTTCTGCCCACATGTAGACTCATGGAAGCATAGCATTCAAAAATCCATTTTTATCTACTGCTGTCTTCTGGTAAATTAGGTGTAACTCCCATCACATGACCATAGTTTTTCCTCTTTATATTGGAACCATTTTTCCAGAGGATCTTCTCATGTGCTTAGCACCATTCTATATGAATTCCTCACAAACAGCAGCAGGTTTACGCTCATAATATCTCTGTGAAATACAAGCAAAAGTGTTGCTAGTAAGAGCAGACATTCGCAAAGTGTAATTGATATCAGTACAGAGACTTCTATATATTTCAAGTGGCCAGTGAACCTGGTAGTCCTCATCAAGTAGCATTTGCAATTGCACACTGAATTTCAATTGACTATAGTGAGATTTGAGAATATACTGATACATGTATACAAAAAAGCTGAATGTAGATGCCTATCATAGAAGATTGGAAAATATGTAAGATTCCTGAATTAATCTCAGTCACAGAGTTGTTTCTCTGACTGTTCTGTTTGTTAGCTCTCCAACAGAAATCTTAGGATTAAAAAACCCTCTCCTCTGATGCAACAAGTACTTTGTATGCTGACAGAAATGTTTTATCTAATTAGAAAAGGGATTTCATGAGTTGCTACTGCCATTACTTGTAGTCGGAATTGATATTAATCATTCGCAATGTAATGAAAAAACCGAACAAAACATTTCTACATTTTCAGTCCACATAGAATGTGAAAAAACCCAACATTTTCTATTAATTCAAAGAAATTTTCCTGAATAGAAAACTTTAATTTACACCTTCCCTTAGTTAATCCATAAAATGTCTTAATCTCTGGTTTGCATCAGAGTCCGATGTTCAGTTCTGAGGAGAGGGAGAGAAGGGTAATGGAGCTTTTAAGACTCAAAGGAACACCAGTGTGATGTGTTGACCTATGCTTAAAATATATCAGCAGTTGGCACTGAAATCACTGTTTGAAAGTCTTCACGTGTGAGTGCCTATATGAGTCATGGGAGAAGCACAGATGTGGACAATAATGTGTGAGATGGAGAAAGGACAGGGAGTCTACACCCCCAGTCGCCTGCAGTTACATGATCACAGCCAGTGGCTCTTGATATTTCAAAACCACAGCTGAAGTACAGATATTTGGTCCAAGAACTGGACTGCATCTATTCCTAAATAACCCTGTGAAATATATAACATACATATATTAAGTTCCTCATATATGTTGAGGAACTTCAACACACACCACTTCAATCCGTCAATTTGCTCATTTTGCATTGATTGATAATGTATAAAATATTAACACTGCATGTTGAAGCCTGCAGGAATACAGAGTGTTTGTATTGGGGGAATATTAAAAGATTGGTTTCTCACCAGTACTACCTCCACACAAACCATCATGATTTAAAACAAATGCACTGAATCTCTAACTTGTCTGTTAAACAGAAGAGAAATACCAATATTTGAGTAAGAGAATTTTTTTTTCTAGAAGTCATAGCTTCGTCTTTTAGAAATAGTTACTTTGTCAGCCAGATTTTGAAACCAGCTACTCATGTATGAATTAGCTGTCTGTTGTCTGAGGCTATGTATCGCTATACAAATATGCATATTGCTAAATGACCTTTGTGGTTAAATTTAGATGATCACTTCAGGAAAAACTGTCAGTTTCTTTTCATTTCCCCAAAGTCTTTGTCAGTGCATTTGAGGATCTCATTCACCCTGGAGTGTTAGACAAGGTACACGAATAATTAAGAAGAGCTTATAACTGAATATCTTAAAGTAGCTGTTTAAAAATATGCTAAAATGTATTGAAGATACGTGATTAGCAAAACAAACGACTAGTTTCCTCTTTCATGGTTCTTGTTGCCTCTTTTTTTTTGAGAGTTGCTCCTTGATTTGTTTTACTTAAAAATATGCAACATTAAGGCATAAATGTATGATAGGTATCATTTAGTCTGCATTTTCTCTCAGAGACTTCAGTCAAATTTGGGAACAAATTTTTATGAAGTGGAACCTCTTGAGACAAATGATAATGGTTTTTTTAAAAATTAAATGTTCTATTGTAATGAACAGGTTTTACTTCTATATAAGTGAAAGGACAGGCCTTTCAGGTTTAGAAAAGAGGATGCCACAGTAAATGTTTTCATAAGTAATTGAATTTCATTTACCAGGTAGAAATGCACTGCAGTAGAGATATTTACCACATCAGTGATTACAAGGCAATTATAAAATCACACTAGCTTATTAAAATTGATGAGAAATGTTATACCTATACATGATTTGTTAAAAGTGTCACTGTAGCTGATAATTTCTCAAAGTATGCAGTGAGAAAATTAACAAGTTATGCTTATATTAAAACTAGGATAATTTAAATTCTTCAAAACATTTATTACTTATGTTTTTGAGTGAGAAATCACAAGAAAAAACCTTACAATTAAATGGGTTTTTTTCCACTAAAATTGTAGTGACAGGACCACTTAAGACCAAGATCTTCCCTGAAAATAGTTCTGCATATTTCACATTTCCTCTAACAGTTTTCTAACAACAGCAATAGTCATATACTGAAACTTGTCTCTCTGATTTAGACTGAAATTTCAAGTTTTAAATCATGAATCTATTTAGATAAGTTTGCTTAAGAAATTACTTGGGCTATTCTATGATCTCAAGTAAACTAAAATGATTTATTACTTCAGGTATGGTTTATTTGAAGTTTATTGAAGCTCATGGGAGTGTTTCAACTGACCCACACTGGCTTAGGACTTCAGTTCCCACAAGTTTTTTTGGTATTGTAATTGTCAGGCGTTGCTGAATTCAGTAATCTTACAAGGGTGAGGCCGTTGAGGCTCCCCACACCAGCTCATGGCGAGTCTGAGCATGCGAGTCTGTGAATTTGTATAGCAGGTGAATTGAGAAAAGATTAATGCTGAAATTTTTATGAAAAAGAACAATGGCCACAGCCATGTCTAAAAATATTCTGAGCTATGTTTCTATAAATGTGGAAGTGCTTAGCAAAAGGGCAGAAATATTAGCAGTATTATCTCACTAGTACCCAGTGTCCGATACTTAAGCTTGGAGTAATTATAATTATATGACAAATATTGTAAAAATTTAAATAACTAGCAAATTGAAGGAAGTTGTAGTTTGCTCCTAAAATTTCAAAAGCAGAAAAGCTGCTAAACTAAATAGATTATTCTTTATGAGATGTCTGCTCAGATCTAATATGTAGCTAATTCAATTTTCGTACCAGATTTAATAAATTAACTAGAGAAATTAGCATAGAAGGTTCAGGAAAAAGGCAGGGAGTGATGCCATCTAACATTTTACTTTCAAACTTACTTGGTTGTTCATCCATGAGTCATAAAGGTGACACCTTGTGGTAATGAAGAACATTGCTCCAGTATTCATTGGCCACCGAAAGGTGTTTTAAACTGCCTTTCCTGTAATACGAATAGAATAACGTTATAATTGAATCCCAGATTTGGTCAGTAATATTTTGCTCTGAAAGATATCCATTGTGCGTCAGGTTAATGTTTTTTTAGATT
The DNA here is from genome assembly GCF_003984885.1 of Neopelma chrysocephalum. Taxonomy (NCBI): domain Eukaryota; kingdom Metazoa; phylum Chordata; class Aves; order Passeriformes; family Pipridae; genus Neopelma; species Neopelma chrysocephalum. Next base: position 13,745,127 of record NW_020897731.1, on the reverse strand, counting down.
CAAAGTTTCAAACTGGTTTTTTGTTTATTTGTTTGTTTATTTGTTTTGTTGTGTTTGGGGTTTTTTTACCTTGTTCTGGTGCTTTTGTAATAATTTCACATCTTTAGAGTACTAACTGGTTTAAACAATGCTCCTCAGATTCAGCTGAATGTTGCACTTGTTCCTGATTTAGGTGGATACAGGAAGCACAGAAGCCTGATGATGAGAAGGTAGTTGGAATATGCTTCTTTGTTCATGTCTCCTAGGTATGTGAGCTGCTGCCAAGTGAGGGGAGAATGTAGCCTACTGTAACCTAAAGAGATTGCGGAGAAAAAACTCAAGGCCAATTTAGAATATAAGGTAAGATTAAAAGAGAGAGAATCAGATTAAATGCATCTTCTTTGTATAGATCCCATGTGCACAAACATGCCCCTAAAAGGCAATACGGAGCTCAGATCATGTAACTATGTCTGCAATACACCCAGGGAATATACTTCTGTGCCTTCGACCTTCCTTTTTGTGTATGCACAGTCATTGCAGAGCTAATGTGAGATAAAAGTTAGTAAAAAAAGTTTAACAAATGGGTGGTGAATTTCCTTGAGTAGTTGGCCAGACATCAGCTAAAAAGGTATTAACATTGGTGAAAGCAGTAGTTAAATGAATTCCATCCTAGTTAAATGGTTCATCCAGGAAAAAATACCAAAGAATTTGAAATACTCAATGACATGAAGGACTTTTATTAAAGGGGTAACTAAAATGTGACAGAATGATAATCATGGTTCTTACTTTAAAAGCCTTTGTTCTATTGGGACAAAAGATGAAAAATAAAGGTGATGTTAAATGTAATGACAGAACACTGTAAAAACATGCTGAAGAAACAAGACAGAATGGCATAAAGATCTTTGAAGGTTAATATAGTTTTAGGAAAAGATTGATAAGAATTTTACTTAAACATGGGGATGTTTAATGTGCCACATGTGCTTATAAAAATGATTCTGTAGGTCCCCATGAAACTATTGAAACTATTTATTTGAAAAATTTGAGAAATATTATTGGGATTTTTATGGTGCAGCATTGCATAGATAGAATTAGTAATGCTATAACAGATGTAGATACTGATGACTGCTCTAGCAAAATTCAACATTAAATATCTCTTAATCCAATGAGCAGGCAACATCACAGAATGGTATGCATATTATTATGAGTTGATACAATTTATTTACACTGGAACATTAAATGAAAGAAGGTATTTAAATCTCTGACATACAATTTATGATGGAATGAAGTGAAAACTTGCAAACTGTACTTATGTAAAGTCAGATCAGTTTACCCTTCTTTCAGGGAGGGATTAGGCGGGTACAAGGAACTGCATGGTTGTTTACTGTGGAGCAGCTGACATGCTGGATTTCAGTGCATAATTTATACTTATTTATATACCCATTCCATAAGGTTCTCAATTTCAAAAGACAATCTTTCATTCATCGAGGGAACTAGTAGAATCAACTAGTTAAAGAACTAGTTGATACAGAGCTTTTACAGAACTGTACAAGACTATAAAAATCAGTAAAACTATGAGTAGTCAGCATTTCAAGCAAAATGGGTGTGGAGAGAACTTGTATAATTGTAGTCTAACCTGAATTACTGTCTGTGAAGTGCCAAACAAGCTGAACAGAAAAATCATGTAATAGGAGAAAAATTGCTAACTCTCAGAAGTCATATGTAAGGGTAATATGAGAATTGCCAAGATTAAAGAGAATTATATCTTGCCAAGGTAGTACAATAAAATAGAAAAGAATTCTCTATTTTGTATTAAAATACAGATAAGCTGTTCACACCCAGTGTCAGAGTCCTATTCCTGGTACCCAGGGAGTATCAGAATTGACATGTATTGTGTAGGACAAAATCACATACGTCATCAACTTCTTATCAGCTGGGAGTAGTGGAGCATCAATGTCATGCAGCTGTAAAATCCAAGATAGGGAGTAGGTATCAAGGCTGTTTCTCTTTCTTCAGTAAACAGACTTAGTGCCTCAAATCAACTTGTCAAAGAAACCACATATTTAAAGGAGAGCCAGCAAATCCAAGAAAGGAATAGTCTGCACACCTACTACTGACCTTTGCTTACATGAACTCCCAGTCCATTTCAGAAAGACTTCTCTGATCCAGTACAACAAAGAAATGAGTAAATGGCATAATTTAGAAGAATCCTTACTAGCTGCTGCCATAGAGGAGCAGAGGAGCAAAGCAGCATCAAATCTTGACCTCTTTGGAGGTCATGGCTAGGCTTCACGAACGAAGATTTGGGGAGGGCTCTACCCATGTTTGTTACAAGCACGCTGGTGGCTAAAAAGGCCAATACGAGACAGGCACGTCCAGTTGCAAAAGGCACAGCAGAAAGACTCCTTAGGTGGTATATTCTGCAAGGCACGATTCTTTCTGCGTTGTCTTTTCTCCTCAAGGGTGATCCTGCTTGCTTTCTCAAAAGCATCAGCAGCGTTATAGATGGTGTGTCTCCAGGCCTCCCGATTGGAGGCCAGAGTAGACCAGTTATGGTGATCAATATGCCCGAGGCTGGGATGTTGTTTCAGGGAGTCCTTGTATCTTTTCTTCGGGGCTCCTCTCATGCAGCAACCGGTGGCAAGTTCACCATAAAGCAGGATCTTAGGGAGGCGGTGATCCTTCATCCTGGAGACGTGCCCTGCCCATCGCAGCTGTGTTCTCAGCAACATGGCCTCAATACTTGTGACTGCTGCTTGTTCTAGAACAGACGTATTAGTCTTTGAAGGTCAGTAAGTAAATAATGGCCTAGCACTGTCATGAGGCAGGTCTTAAGGCATATTTTGTACTGACTTTTAACATTTGACTGATTCAGTGACTGTCTCACATCAAGCCTGGTGCAGCTGGCATGCAAGAAACAGAATAGACTGTTTGTGTTGTGGATAATAGAAAAGATTAACACATATACACATACATACGCACACACACACAAATCAAACCATGTAGATTCCTGACAATACAGGAACCTCTTGCACTATTCTATCACCATTGCAAGAGCAGTCACTTGTATCTATTTTGAATAAAGATCTTACTTAACATGGCTCCAGAATAAACAGAAAAATGAGAAGCAGACTAATGACAAGTACCACTAATAAAACAACACTGTAGAGAAGAATTGGAGAAGACAAAAATAATACAATTGAGGAAATAAATATAAAGTTTCAAAGTACAAAGTGGTATGCTAGCAGATCAGTGAGGAGCAGCTTTGCCATCAAAACCTCACAGCTAAGCACAGCAGCTGAAAGCATCTCTGCACTATTGAGTCATGGAGTGACTGCTGCTGAAATGTAGCTGCAAAAAAAGAAAGCTTAGATATGTCAACCAGGTGAAGTATTTAGCAATGCCAGGAAAAATCTAATTAAGGCAGTTTTAAATAGTCTAGGCCTGATGACATTTACTGCCGGATGCTTAGAGACCAGATGAAGTATCTTTAATGCAGTTAAAGTATATCCATGAGAATTTTGCAGATTGGGAAATGCATTAAAGTCTGGAGAATTTATTGACTTTCTCCTTGCAGAGATGGAAGTTTGCTTTCCTAAAGTTCAGGGTTCTGACTTTATTCCTTATCGGACCCATATCCCTCAGTACTGCAAATTCCATCAGTGCATGATAACTGCAGCCCAGGCTGCCTCCAATCTTGATGCCCCCAATTGGCTCACTTGCATTGGTGACCAACAAGTGCAGTATCGCTGCTGTCTATTACCTGGCTCAAGAAGTTATCCTCCATGCGTTCCAGGAGTCTCCTGGATTGCCTAGAGCTCACTGTGCTACTTTCCCAGCAGATGTCAGGGTGATTGAAGTACCCCAGCAGGACAAGAGCCTGATAGCATGATGCCTCCTGTAGCTGGAGGAAGAAGGCTTCATCGACAGGTTCGATGCCTTGATCAGGCAACCTGGTGTAGACATCAGCCATTAGATTCCCTTTGTTGCCCTGATACCAACAGTTTAATTACCTAGGCAGCCTCATCTCCTCAGATGGTAAGATTGATGGGGAGATAGACAATAGGTTAGCGAAGGCATACAGTGCTTTTGGAAAACTCCATAAACGAGTTTGGCGTAATAAACACTTGAAGAAAAGTACCAAGATCAGTGTTTACAGAGCCATAGTGCTGTCTACTCTTTTATATGGTTCCGAATCATGGGTCATCTACCGCCACCACCTGCGTCTCCTAGAACGCTTCCATCAACGCTGCCTCCGTACAATCCTTAACATCCATTGGTCAGACTATGTGACCAATACATCTGTTCTCGAACAGGCAGCAATCACGAGTATTGAGGCCATGCTCCTGAGAACGCAACTGCGTTGGGCAGGGCACATCTCTAGGATGAAGGACCACCGCCTCCCTAAGATCCTGCTCTATGGTGAACTTGCCACTGGCTGCCGCAAGAGAGGAGCTCCAAAGAAAAGATACAAGGACTCCCTGAAGCAACAACTCAGCCTCGGGCATATTGATCACCATAACTGGTCCACTCTGGCCTCTAATCGGGAGGCCTGGAGACAGACCATTTATAACGCTGCTGATGCTTTTGAGAAGGCACGCAGGATCACTCTTGAGGAGAAAAGACAACGCAGAAAGAATCGAACCTTGCAGAATATACCATCTAAGGAGTCTTTCTGCTGTGTCTTTTGCAACCGGACTTGCCTTTCTCGTATTGGCCTTTTTAGCCACCAACGCGCTTGCATGAAAAATGGGTAGAGCCCTTCCCAAATCTTCGTTCGCGAAGCCTAGCCATGATGATGATCTAATTCTTACCCCCAGACTTTTGACCTGCTCATGGCTGTTCTTCAGACTCTTCACTCTCAATCCACCTCTGGATGCAGAGGGCAATCTCTAATCTCTCCACTTCTCCTTCCTCTCTTGTCTCTTCTGAACAGTCCCTAGGCATGGATAATCACACTCCAGTCATGGCATTCATCAAGGTCATAACTGTCTAGCAGCACTGTAGCTTCCAACTCCTCCTATTTGTTGCCCATGATGTGTGCATTGGTCACTGGTAATATCCGGCCAAACAGAGAAGGAATTTTTCTGGTGCTTGCTAGTACCTTATCTGTATCTTACTCTTTTAGTTCCTTCTAATTTTCTAATGATTTTACTTGAGCATACTATGTTTGCCATTAATCCGGCTCAACAATGAGACCTGCTGCCTTCAATAATGCTGAACCATTTGAACCTGAGCAACAGAGCTGTCAAGAGCTGAACTGTCTGTCAAAACAAACACACATGTGATTAAGAATCCACTGATTATTTAATTTACTCTTCCCCCAGTATATTAATTTAATTAAAGTAACCACAACAGCTAGAACAAAGCTGTGTGTTGCATCTTGTTCAAATAGCATTTGCATTAAACAGTTAGAAGAGGAGGTTGCTAAGTAAAGCCTTACCAAAACGTCAAGTTCCAGCACTAAGAACTTAGCACAAGCCAACATTGAAAGTTTGTATTACAATATTGTTTTAAAATAATGCTGGCAATTTTTCCAGTGTCCTTGTCCATAGTTCAGTTTAGTTATCTCTTAACAAGCAGCTATTCTATAATTCAGCTTATTCACTCTGCAGTTTATGATCCCATGCTTTATTTACCATGCATTATTCAACATCTGCCTCTAACATAGCTATTGTTAGCTTTCTTTTCTATGAATCATTACAGAATGTACATTTCTTGAATGATAACATACAACAGAAAAGGAAGAAGGTATTTTATGACTATGGATCAAAGACAGAAAGGCATTAGTGTCAAAACTACTTGGCAAAAGAGTATTTAACTGGATGTGTCTAGTATGTAATTTTTTTTCAGAATACACGTATTCTGTAAATCTGAAATGGAAATATCTTTGTTTTCAGGTGAATTTCTGGCTTTTGAGCAATTCTGCAATTGAACTGTGGGAGCTCTAGTAGTCTAAATAGAATGCCTAGTATCATGTAAGATCCACTTTCAGATGCAAACAGATTACAAAACTGCCAGTAGAACATTCTTAACCAATGGGTTTGGTGTCCTTTTCTAGCAAACTTCCCCCTCATAGGGGATCCTCTATACCTAATACTGCAAGTAAAAAATTTACTTCATTGACAGAAAAACTCCAGTCTAGGCTCCAGTCTACTCGTTCTTGCAAAAAACTTTGATAGCTTGTCTCACTGTGCTGGTGTTAATAATTGTGCTCTTTAAACATTACTGTATCTACTAAGAACCACTAAGCAACAGCTGGCAGGAAATATCTTCCTCTCAGTGAAGAATGCCTAGCTAATCTGAGTGACTTGAACCTGCTCCTGGGCTCCCAGAAGCTTTAAACGTGGGTTCCAGCTGCCAGTTAACCAAGTGTTTCCCCATGTGATTTCATTTCTCACATATTTTATACCACATGGAATTTCATACCACATTACCATTTTTGTTGGAACAGAAATTTACTTTCTATGTCCACGGCAGAATGCCAAACATTTCAGTTCCCTCCTCCAAAGCACAGTCATGCCAGACTTCAAAGAAAAGGTCATCAGAATTTCCTTTATTCTCTAAATTTTATTCTTCAAAATTACATTTATTTTTGCAATAGCAAAAACTATCTCAAATAACAACATAAAATACCTTCAAATAGGACTTGTCAGTGGCAGAAATATGCAGAATATCAGCTCACACTGGTATTTGAAGCTTGGAAACTAAGAACTCCTTATAACGAAGAGACCTAAGAGAATCTTAACAATAAACAGTGGTATCGGTCCCAACTGTAACTATTCAATGTTACATCCCATATTCAGATCCCACATGCTAATGGAAACACTTTATAAACCAGGACTTTTGATGACAAGCAAATGACAGCTGATAAGTGAATTCAGCCTCCTGTGTGTGGTCCTAAACTTCCAGTATCTTAACGTTGTCGTCAGTCTCACAACATCAGAAAAATACTATTGCCCAAAAAAATAAGATAAAAAAGGTAGGAATTAAGATAATTAATGAGAATTGTTTACAGGAAACAGATATGGCTGCATGCTGCAATTCCCATGCAATCCTTAATCCAGGAAGCTGCCTAAGGTAAAGACTGCAACATGGCAGTAAAGCCGCTCACTCCTTTGTAAAGCCTAAGAAAATATTGTATTGAGTCATGAGTCACGAGTCACTTCAGGAGATTGGTGTCAGGGTCCAGATTTTCACCTGACCTTCTTGGGGATTTAGCTGCTTGGGCTCAGGGCCAATTTAGAAGAAGCACAGCTGAAGGCCTTGAAAGAAAGAGTGAGCAGCGCATCCTTGTAGTGTGCTGCAAGCAAATCTGTGAGGAAGCCTGCGCTGGGACTGCTGTGGGCTATCATGGTTGATCCCTGCTTGAGCTGTGCTGCAGCCATGCTGTGCCTGTGCCCTGCTGATCCAGATCCTGACCCTGTGGTTTGATATCCTTCTTTGACCTTGTTCTTGCTCTGTCACCGCGAGCATCCGCGATGAGGAGGGCTGCTGGCTCCCCACCCCAGTCCTGCTGCCTCCCTGGGGCAGGGGGATGGGCCCTGGCTGGCACAATCCTGCACTGTCGGTACTGCTCCTTGTGTGTGCATGTGTGCAAGTCTGGGGGAATGTGCCGGATGAGAAGGGTGCTTGTCATTTTCCAGAAAAGCCTTTAACACCCAAAATGCTGTGATCATAAAACTCTCTGTATTTCTTATTTTTCTTCACAGTTCTGAAATTATGTTATGGTATTTCAAACTAAGCAAGCTGTGTTTTCCAAGCAAATTTGAAAAATAAGTGTTTTACTCCAGTTCTTTTGGGTATTTAAAATACATCAATTACAATAATATTAACAGATTAACACACTGCAGGAAAATTATCATTGAGATATATTACTGGACCTATCCCAAAGTCGTAGAAGCTGTACAACCTCAGTTCTATAAGCTCATGGCTCAACCTCAACCTCATGATAAGTTTACTTCCTAGTGCATTTCTATGCTCTTGGTAAAGTTGTTTCTGTAGTATTCATGTCTGGAAAATTCCACAAACCCTGTGGTAGTACATCCATCTTTCAATGTTATTGTCTTCCATTCCACATAGTGCCTTGTGCTGTGACTGTACCTCCTAATTCACAGATAATAATCCTAATGGTTTAAGAAAAGCCAAATGTTCATATAGAAGATCGTATTTACCCACTTCCTCTTAAAAACAGATCCAGTTTGTGGACATCCTCAAGTACATCTCCCACAGGAGGAGGAACGGCTGGAAAGTGGTGTTCCAGAGAAAAATAAACTGCTAGCTCTCCTTCATTCTAGGGACTAAGCTGTGGTAAAACAGAATGGGAAAGTAAAATTCAGTCATGCAGTGAAAATGATCTATGAAACTATTTTTTGCTTTTAAAAAAGAAAACAGTATTTTCTCAATAAAAGAATTCTAAAGGAATTTAAAACTTCTACAATATAAAATGAACATTCCCTCCTTCAAAAAGTGAGTTTCCACCATATGTTTCCATCTCCCATTCTTCCAAAATACAGAGAGGGGTGTAGAAGTGCAAATTATCTCTTTTCTACCGAGATGTTTCAGTGATGTAGGAGTGCTTGTAGGCAACAGAATGCATGTCACATTTTCAGAAAGTCCCTTCCAGTCCTATTTCTTCAGGAAGTTTTGCTCCCTTTGAAAGTCAATGCAAGTTAACTATATAGAACTAAAAATGAAATATTGAAAAATTTCTTTTAATGGAGTTTTAAAACTCCATTTTTATTTAGTAGTGAGACATTTGCCTCCTAGGATCCAGCCTTACTTTCTAACCTGGAAATAGTCTACAAACAAAGTTTCTCTGAGTTGTAGGTTATTTCTGTGACAAATAGCTCTACAATGTACACAGAAAAATAAGCCCCAAAAAAATCTTTTCATAGCTGACAATTCTCAAGAACTTGGAAACTCTGCAATCATGTTGAGTCCAGGTTATATGCTGAAGAAAACACACTTTATGTAGTCTAACATGATACATTTGGATTGTGTTATAGTGTCAGTCAAGAAAATAATTTTTTGAACAAAAATATTATGCTCATACCTAAAGGTTAAAGTAGGTTCTGACAATTCAGAATGCGATCACTTCACATAAATGAGTTGGGATAGAAGATATTTTCTGATTCAGAATACGAAAAAGTATGACTAAAAAAGTGCATATAGAGCAAGGTTTTTCTTTGGCTGACAAAAAGACTCATTTGACTCAAAAAGGCTTCTAGCCAGAAGAGACTGTGACTTCATGACTTTCTACGTAATGTTGAAATTAGGATTCCAGAATATATTCCTTCAGGTACAATAATTAACATACAGCTAAACCAGAGTTTTCTGTGTATATGTAACATTCGGAACCCACAAAAATACTCAGCTGCAGTGTTCTTGCAGTAGTTGTTCCAGTGGTTAACAATTCTCACTTGCAAGGACGTGTTTTGCTTTTTTTCTCTGAATTTCTCTGTGTTCATCTGTGGTGAATTAAACTGAAGAGCTGTATAAGCACTCTTCTAGCTGCTCAACTCATCTCGTTCTTTTACGATAAACAGACAGATCTTGAGGGTTTGAGGGTTTTTTCCTATAATACATTTAATGTCTTCTACTGATTTGACTAATTCTTTTAGTGTTTCTTTTATCTATATTCCTTATACGTGTAACTTTCTCAGAAGGAGGGCTTTGATCTGAGCTTAGTACTACAGCAGTTCCTTCCTTGGGAAAAGAGAGCATTACAAATGCATGTTTCCAGCCTCTCAGCCCCATGCAAGTGCCCTGCCACCCTTATGTGTTACCTCTTTTTCTTGACAGTCACTATTGCACTGCCATCTGTTATTATTACTGGGACTAGGGTCCAGGTATGCTTCCGTAAACTGCCCTTGTGTACCATGCATCAAGATGTCTGGGGAAATGTTCAAATGTTCAGGCTGATTGCAAAGGAAAGGAGACTGAGTTGTGTTTCTTAGTATCTGAGTCCTGCCTAGAGAGTCACAGAATGGTTTGGGTTGAAAGGGACCTTAAAGACCATCTAGTTCCAACCCCCCTGCCATGGGCAGGGACACCTTCCACTAGACTAGTTTACTCCAAGCCCCATCCACCTTGGCCTTGAACACTTCCAGGAATGCGGCATTGTGCGACATCGAGTCTCTCTAGATTATGTAATTATTGGGTCGAATCAACCACCCTGTGTGTGTTGTGGGAGAGGCCAGGTCAGAATCCACATGGTCAGGCCTGCCATGGAACGCACACGGCCTGGAGCTGCAAGGCAATATGGGAAGCCATGTGGCAGAGCTGTCAGTCAAAAGGCTGGTCTGGTAGCCTGTCCACACCACATCCCCTGGAACCCCTGACCCAACCTCTGACTGGCTGCACCGTCTCTCTCTCTGTCCCAGAGCTATAGTGATCAGCTCTGTAAAAGTACAGATAAATCTAAAATGAGTCCCAGAGAAGTGTGATGAAAGAAAAATAGCCATTGGTGATATTCCTTATTTACATTGCACATCGAGATTTGTTATTCAGCTGTTAATCCCATTAGTATGTGCCTTGATAATTTGTATTCACTGAATTTATAAAATGGTACCAACTTAATTTGACAGGATCAATTCTCCATGTACCCATGTTGATTAGCAGTAATTATATTATCCTCCTTTAGTTGCTTATTTCTTGATTCCCATATCAGAATTTACACAATTAAAACGATCCCTTAATACTGGCAACATGAGACCTTTCACTGATGACACTTAGTTTCTTTTCCCCATGATAATGCAAGGTGGGTTTTTCCCTCTAAATATTCCACACACATGATTAAATACTTATTCATCCTATTTACTAAGTTATATATTAGCATGAACAGAGTGATGAACTGAATAATAACCTGTCTCATGTTTTATTTGGTGAAAGTTTTGACCAGAAGGTTCAGAAATACTTTAGTCTAAGTTGTAACTTCACTATACACCTGGGGGTTTTCGTATTCAAAAATCTGTTTGCAAGATTTCAGTACATTAAACATTTTTCCCTAACAAAGGAAGACATTCCAGGACTTATTTTTTATTCCAAAGGTTGGTTACATATTTGTGTTGGAAATTACAATCTGAAAGAGTCAATTACTAGATTTTATGTATCTTTTATGCAAGCACATGTTATATAAGGAACAAAAAAGGCTCACAAAAATCCCACAAAAGCTACAACTCAAACTGACACTTCATTGATGTTTTTCAGATGCACCTCCCAGAAAAATCAACTGGCCTTAAAGAAGGGGGGGGTGTGAAGAGAAGGAGGGATGGAAGGAATCTCAGTTACCTATCTTCTCCTTCTATCCTTTTTCTTTAAGAATTTAAGGTTTTTTAAACTTTCACTATTAGAGCCCATGCATAGTTTAATAACTTCATGTATTCAGTAGTTAGAACATACTTAAAAAATTTTATTTTAGTTGTCTGAAAAATATCAGTTCCCTGATATGATTTGTCCATGGACTATAGTCCAGTATACACTTGTATGTTTAAAATCAAGAAGCACTTATATTTTCACACCTACAGGAGAGAGTGG